>NC_133651.1:287673838-288041218 GCF_009905375.1 Apium graveolens
TTGGCCTCTTTTAGGTTTGTTAACATTTGCAGCGGATTTAGCATCAGATTTTATGTTAACAGTTTTTCTTATCAGAACTTATACTACCAGACTTTGAATCAGAACTTACACTAGAAGAAACAACAGAAACTTTCTTTAAAGAAGGTTTTATTTGATAATAATCATAGTACAAACTATGATATTCCTTACAAGTATAAATGGAATGCCATAAACTACCACAATGAAAACAAGGATTTTGTGGTTTATATCTAACAGACTGACTCTTAACTCCTGATTTTGAAGATAAGGAGTGAATATTCTTATTCTTCCTGCAAAAAGAAGCCAGATGGTTAGAACTTCCACAGTTATGACATGCTTTCCTAGGAGCATCAGGAACAGATTTATAGTTATTGCTTTTATTCACACCTTCCTTTCCATTCCTGTTTTTCCTAGGTGATTTTACCTTGTTTGCATTCTTAACATCTTTCAGCTTATGCTTAAGCTGCTTCTTTGTCATTAAGCCTATGTTAACTTCAGCTGTCTTTTCCTGTTTTAGTTTGTCAGAAGCTAATTCCTTTTTAACTTCTGATTTCTCATTTTCAGATTTTTCAGTTACAAACTTAACAGGTTTTAACTTCGGCTTTTGCTTATCAACAGGCTTAATTTCTACAGTTCCTTTTTCATTTTTATTTTCTCCATAACCTAAGCCCTCTTTCCAGTTTCCACTGCTCAGCAAATTTTGAGTTGTTTTGCCAGAGTTAGTCCAAGTCCTAATAATCTCTCTCTCCTTTTCTAACTCAGTTTTTAGAGATTCATTCATTTTTAGCACTTCATCCCTAACATAAAAAGCATCATCTCTATCCTTCTGAGTTTGATGGAACATGACTAACTTTTTTTCTAAGAAATCATTTCTTTTCCTAAAAGCAAGATTTTCAGAAGTTAATCTTTCACATGTTAAAGTTTGATCTCTATAACTAACAAACATGGTTTTAAGATATCTTCTCAACTCATTAATATCATCAGTATGAAAAGCATAAGTAGTCTGAGGTACCTTTGTTTCAGCAGCTTCAGAACTGCTCTCAGAACTTGATTTATCAGCATTTGCCATCAATGCATAGTTCTCCTCACTTTCAGAGTCTGAGGTGTCTGTCAAGCTTTTCTGCTTTGTGACAAGAGCTTTGCCTTTGTCACTCTTGGTCTTCTTGCAATCAGGAGATATGTGGCCTTTCTCACCACAATTATAACATTTAACATTGGCATAATCTCCTATGTCAGACTTTCCTCCTCTTCCTTCAGATCTTCTGAAATTCTTCTTATCAGAACTTATGCCTTTCCTGGAAAACTTCTTTCCCTTCCTGAACTTCCTGTATGCAATCTTTGTGATTCCTTTCACCATAAGAGCACACAGCTTCATCATCTCCTCATCAGCATCAGTTTCAGGCAAGCTTTCAGAATCTGAGTCATCATCACTCTCAGAACTTGATGACTCAGTATCAGACTTTATGAAAAGAGCTTTACCCTTGTCTTTCTTTGAGGAAGGTGCTTTGGGGGATTCCTCTTCAGCCTTGAGAGCAACTGTCCTTGACTTTCCTCCTTTCCTCTTGCTTCTTTGTTTCATCTCAAGTTCATGAGTCTTGAGCATTCCATAGATTTCATCAAGAGTTGTTTCATCAAGATTGTAGTTGTCTCTTATTGTTGTTGCCTTCAAATCCCAGCATTCAGGAAGAGCTAACAGGAATTTTAGGTTGGTATCTTCAAGATCATACTCTTTATCAACCAATGACAAATCATTCAAAAGTTTGACAAATCTATCATATAAATCATTCAATGACTCATTAGATTTTGAGTCAAAATGTTCATACTCTTGAGTGAGTATTGTCTTCCTGTTCTTCTTAACTGTTTCAGTTCCTTGACACCTTGTCTCCAGTGCATCCCATATCTCCTTGGCAGTCTTGCAGTTGATTACCCTGTTTGACATTACATTATCAATGGCACTATGCAGTAAGTGTCGTACCTTGGCATCCTTAGCAATAGATGCTATATCTTCAGCAGTGTAATCACTCTTTTCCTTTGGTACAGTCATTGCTGCTTCACCTGCAACTACAACAGTGAGCTTGGTAGGTTTGTGAGGCCCTTCCTTGATTCTATCAAGATATTCTGGATCTGTTGCTTCCAGAAACATGGTCATCCTTACCTTCCATATGGGATATTCAGATGGTCTCAATATGGGAACTCTGATAGTCTCATATCGACTCTGAATTAATGTCTTTGATGATTCCTCAGTTTTGGTAGGCTTAGTTGGAGTTTCTGTGTCAGACATGATTGTGTTTGGATCTTTAACTGTATGTATGTTAACAAAAAGCTCTGATACCACTTGTTAGGTCACACTATCACTGTAGAGGGGGTGAATACAGTGTTTATTACAATCAAATCGAACTTCAAGAACTTAAGTAACAGAAAACAAACTTTATTGAAACAATAAACTCTGTTACAATCTGGAACTGTTATCTCTCAGTGATGAACAAAATATCACGAGAGCTGCTAGGGTTAAGTAAATAATATTCTCGATAATAATAACACTTATAGTGTAAACCCTATGTCTGTGTTTATATATTACACAGTTACAAGATAATCGCTAATTGATATGGAATATAATTCTGCTTCCTAATATATATCAATCAGATATCTTTTCTTCCAAGTATTCCATTCTTTATGGAATTCCTTCTTCATGCATATCTCTTCTTATGTTTATCTTGATCTTCTTAACTTTAATCAGCTGCTGTCCTTATCTGATCGTCCTTCAGCACTTAAGTTCTGATATCTATCTCCTGATGCTTATCTCCTGATAACATAAGTACTGATATCTCTTAAGTCCTGATGTCCAGTATAAGTACTGATCAGTTAAGTACTGATTTGTCCTGTTCAAATAAGATCTGAAATCTAAACATAAAACATATTAGCCATGACATTATCAAATATATCTAACAGTCTAAATTACCAACATATTTCTGGGCTGAAGTTGTAAATATTGTATGCTACACTCAGAATATTTCTCTGGTTAATCAAGCAAGATGCATGACTCCCTATAAATTGTTCAAGAACAAGAAGCCAACTCTAAATTTTCTTCATGTCTTTGGCTGCAAATGTTATATCTTGAGAAATCAAACTGATCAGAATGGGAAGTTTGATGCTAAAGCAGATGAAGGAATTTTTGTTGGATATGCTGTTGGTAAAGCATATAGAGTCTACAATCTGAGAATCAACATTGTTATGGAATCAATACATGTTGTGTTTGATGATAAAAAGATTGAAGGACTGCAAGATGAAGATTACCATGAGAGCCTCAAATTTGACAATGTGGAGATGGTTAGTGATGACAGTGATGATGAAAGTGATCAAGAAACAGTAGCAAAGGATAATGCGGAAAAATCCACTACCAATAAAGTATAAAATTCAACATCTGACGAGTTGCAAAATGCTTCATCCTTGGGAGACAATCTGCTTTATCCGTCGGGAGACAACCAGGTTCATCCGTCAGTACTCAAAATTTACCATCCATCGGGTCATCAAAAGAAGCTGGAAGTCAGAATAGATCACTTATAGAAAGTTCCCCTTTCTCAAATCAAAGATTCATTAATTCAGGGGGAGTTTCTAATAATCAAAACTCAATCACACATCAAGACAACAATGAGGCCTCTTCATCTAGAGCCAATCTACCTCAACAAAGGAAATGGACAAAGGATCACCCCTTTGAGCTCATCATTGGTGATGTATTTTCTAGAGTTCAAACAAGGAGAGCAACTCAGGAAGAATGTCTATATAGCAGTTTCCTATCTAAGGAAGAACCAAAAAAGGTAGAAGAAGCTTTGTTGGATCCTGATTGGATTTTAGCTATGCAGGAGGAGCTAAACCAATTTGAAAGGAATAAGGTTTGGAAGCTGGTACCCAAGCCTAAAGGAAAGAATCCAATAGACACAAAATGGGTATTCAGAGACAAGATGGATGAAAATGGCATAGTAGTTAGGATAAAAGCTATATTGGTTGCTAAGGGCTACTATCAATAAGAAGGAATAGATTTTGATGAAACATTTGCTCCTGTTGCAAGACTTGAATCCATCAGAATCTTCTTAGCCTATGCAGCCCATACCAATTTCAAGGTCTATCAAATGGATGTCAAAAGTGCCTTTCTGAATGGAGATTTGGAGAAGGAAGTCTTTGTCAGTCAGCCTCCTGGTTTTGAAGATCCAAATTTTTTAGAATATGTTTACTATCTTTTGAAAGCACTTTATGGACTGAAGCAATCACCTGGAGCCTGGTATGACACTTTGTCAAAGTTCCTTTTAGAGAATCATTTCACAAGAGCTACTGCTGACAAAACCTTATTCTTTAGAAATGTTAATGGCTCTAGTATACTTGTTCAAATTTATGTAGATGACATTATTTTTGGCTCTACAGATGAGAAACTTTGCAAAAAGTTTGCCAAATTGATGCAAAGTAAGTATAAAATGAGCATGATGGGAGAACTAACTTACTTTCTTGGTTTACAAGTTAAGCAAGTTAGTGATGGAATATTCATTAGTCAAACTAAATACATTTATGATCTTTTAAAGAAGTTTGATCTAATAGATTGCACATCTGCAAAAACTCCCATGGCCACTGCAACTAAGCTTGAATTAAACACTACTGAAAAGTCTGTGGATATTTCAAGTTATAGAGGCATGGTTGGCTCACTTCTGTACTTAACAGCTAGTAGGCCAGATATAATGTTTGCTACATGTCTTTGTGCAATATTTCAAGCTGATCCTAGAGAATCTCACTTAGTAGCTATTAAGAGGATTTTCAGATATCTCAAGGGAACACCAAAACTTGGCATTTGGTACCCTAGAGATTCTGGTTTTGATCTAACTGGTTATTCAGATGCAGATTATGCCGGTTGTAGAATTGATAGAAAAAGTACAACATGAACCTGTCAATTTCTGGGAAACAAGCTTGTGTCCTGATTCAGTAAAAAGCAAAATTCAATTTCTACTTCTAAAGCTGAAGCTGAATATATTGCTGCTGGCAGTTTCTGTGCACAGATTTTGTGGATGAAAAACCAATTGTTAGACTATGGTCTGCAAGTGGAAAGAATCCCTATTTTATGTGATAACACAAGTGCAATTGCCATCACTGAAAATCCAGTACAACATTCAAGAACAAAACACATAGACATCAAGTACCACTTCATGAGGGAACATGTAATGAATGGTACTGTGGAACTACATTTTTTTCCAAGTGAAAAGCAGCTTGCAGATTTATTTACCAAGCCACTGGATGAATCCACCTTTTCAAGGTTGGTAAGTGAGTTAGGTATGCTTAATTACTCTTGAATCTTTACAGATAATTTGCAAGTTGTAATGAAGCCAGAAATCTAATTGATTTTTCAGTCTTGGATGAAATTTTGGCTAAGTCAAAATTTACATCTCGACGGATGATCATTATCCATCGAGTTTGATCATCCGTCTGTATACTATTTGTTAATAAAATCAATTATTTTTCTGGAATATTTATGACTCGACGGATAACTGATTTATCCTCATCCGTCGAATTGTCTTATTCTTAGCCGTTGATTCTCTGAACACTATCCATCGAGTATACTTACAGTTTGTAAGCATAACACGACGAATAATTGATGGAATTTTTACAATTTTTTTTTAAACGGCTATTTTGGGAAATTCTTATGGGTTACTTTATTTCACTTTATTATTTTTGACAGTTATTTTTTAGAGAGTATAAAAGCATAATTCATTTTCACTGATTTTCTTTTATCATTCTTAAATCATCTGCTCTAACTTCTCTCTTTCTCAAAAGCACTTACTCTCTCTCTCTCTCTCTCTCTCTCTCTCTGTGCAAGTTTTTACTCTCTAACAATGGCAACAGTCGTAAAGGTCATGTCTCAAACTAGATTTATCTACGAGAAGAACAACTTCACAGCTTTAGTGAACAAGGGGATTTAACAGTCTTGGGATGTTAGATATATTTGATAATGTCATGGCTAATATGTTTTATGTTTAGCTTTCAGATCTTACTTGAACAGGATAAATCAGTACTTAACTGTTGATCAGTACTTATACTGGAAGTCAGGACTTAAGGATATCAGTACTTATGTTATCAGGAGATAATCATCAGAAGATAGATATCAGAACTTAAGTGCTGAAGGACGATCAGATAAGGACAGTAGCTGATTAAAGGAAAGAAGATCAAGATAAACATAAGAAGAGATATGCATGAAGAAGGAATTCTGTAAAGAATGGAATACTTGAAAGAAAAGATATCTGATTGATATATTTTAGGAAGCAGAATTATATTCCATATCAATTAGCGATTATCTTGTAACTGTGTAGTATATAAACACAGACATAGGGTTTACACTATAAGTGTTATCATTATTAGAGAAGAATATTCATTGTAACCCTAGCAGCTCTCGTGATATTTGTTCATCACTGAGAGGTAACAGTTCCATACTGTAACAGAGTTTATTGTTTCAATAAAGTTTGTTTTCTGTTACTTAAGTTCTTAAAGTTCGATTTGAGTGTACTATACACTGTATTCACCCCCTCTACAGTGTGTGTGTGACCTAACAATTGGTATCAGAGCCTATCTGTTAACATACATACAGTTAAAGATCCAAACACAATCATGTCGGACACAGAAACTCCAACTAAGCCTACCAAAACTGAGGAACCACCAAAGACACAAATTCAGAGTCGGTATGAGACCATCAGAGTTCCCATACTGAGACCATCTGAATATCCCATATGGAAGGTAAGGATGACCATGTTCCTGGAAGCCACAGATCCAGAATACCTTGATAGAATCAAGGAAGGCCCTCACAAACCAACCAAGCTCGCTGTTGCAGTTGCAGGTGAAGCAGCAAAGACCGTACCAAAGGAGAAGAGTGATTATACTGCTGAAGACATAGCATCAATTGCTAAGGATGCTAAGGTACGACACTTACTGCATAGTGCCATTGATAATGTAATGTCAAACAGGGTAATCAACTGCAAGACTGCTAAGGAGATATGGGATGCTCTGGAAACAAGGTGTCAGGGAACTGACACAATTAAGAAGAACAGGAAGACAATACTCAATCAAGAGTATGAACACTTTGACTCAAAGACTAATGAGTCATTGAATGATTTATATGATAGATTTGTCAAACTTTTGAATGATTTGTCATTGGTTGATAAAGAGTATTATCTTGAAGATTCAAACCTTAAGTTCCTGTTAGCTCTTCCTGAATGCTGGGATTTGAAGGCAACGACAATAAGAGACAACAACAATCTTGATGAAACAACTCTTGACGAAATCTATGGAATGCTCAAGACTCATGAGCTGGAGATGGAACAAAGAAGCAAGAGGAAAGGAGGAAAGTCAAGGACAGTTGCTCTTAAGGCTGAAGAAGAATTCCCCAAAGCAGCTTCCTCAAAGAAAGACAAGGGTAAAGCTCTTTTCATAAAGTCTGATACTGAGTCATCAAGTTCTGTGAGTGATGATGACTCAGATTCTGAAAGCTTGCCTGAGACTGATGCTGATGAGGAGATGATGAAGCTGTGTGCTCTTATGGTGAAAGGAATCACAAAGATTGCATACAGGAAGTTCTGGAAGGGAAAGAAGTTTTCCAGGAAAGGCATAAGTTCTGATAAGAAGAATTTCAGAAGATCTGAAGGCAGAGGAGGAAAGTCTGACAGGGGAGATTACACCAATGTTAAATGCTATAACTGTGGTGAGAAAGGCCACATATCTCCTGATTGCAAGAAGGTAAAGGGTGACAAAGGCAAGGCTCTTGTCACAAAGCAGAAAAGCTGGACAGACACCTCAGACTCTGAAAGTGAGGAAAACTATGCATTGATGGCAAATGCTGATAAAGAAAGTGCTGAGAGCAGTTCTGAAGCTGCTGAAACAAAGGTACCTCAGACTACTTATGCTTTTCATACTGATGATATTAATGAGTTGAGAAGATATCTTAAACCATGTTTGTTAGTTATAGAGATCAAACTTTAACATGTGAAAGATTAACTTCTAAAAATCTTGTATTTAAGAAAAGAAATGATTTCTTAGAAAAAGAGTTAGTCATGTTCCATCAAACTCAGAAGGATAGAGATGATGCTTTTTATGTTAGGAATGAAGTGCTAAAAATAAATGAATCTCTAAAAACTGAGTTAGAAAAGGAAAGAGAGATTATCAGGACTTGGACTAACTCTGGCAAAACAACTCAAAATTTGCTAAGTAGTGGAAACTGGAAAGAGGGCATAGGTTATGGAGAAAATAAGAATGATAAAGGAATTGAAGAAATTAAGTCTGTTGATAAGCAAAAGCCAAAGTTAAAACCTGTTAAGTTTGTAACTGTAAAGTCCGAAAATGAAAAATCAGAAGTTACAAAGAAATTAACTTCTGACAAACTAAAACAGGAAAAGACAGCTGAAGTGAACATAGGCTTAATGACAAAGAAGCAGCTTAAGCATAAGCTGAAAGATGTTAAGAATGCAAACAAGGTAAAATCACCTAGGAAAAATAGGAATGGAAAGGAAGGTATGAATAAAAGCAATAATTATAAACCTGTTCCTGATGCTTCTAGGAAAACATGTCATAATTGTGGAAGTTCTAACCATCTGGCTTCTTTTTGCAGGAAGAATAAGAATATTAACTCCTTACCTTCAAAGTCAGGAGTTAAGAGTCAGTCTGTTAGATACAAACCATAAAATCCTTATTTTCATTGTGGTAGTTTATGGCATTCCATTTATACTTGTAAGGAATATCATAGCTTGTACTATGATTATTATCAAATAAAACCTTCTTTGAAGAAAGTTTCCATTGTTCCTTCTAGTGTAAATTCTGATTCAAAGTCTGATAGTATAAGTTCTGATAAGAAAAATGTTAACATAAACTCTGATGCTAAATCCGCTGCAAATGTTAACAAACTTAATAAGGCCAAAGGATCCAAGCAAGTCTGGGTCCTTAAAACTAATAATTAGTGGTCTTTGTGATTGCAGGGCAATAGGAAAAATATTCTAATTCTGGACAGTGGATGTTTAGGACATATGACTGGAAATAAGGCCCTGCTATCAGACTTTGTGGAGAAAGTTGGCCCAAGTGTTTCTTATGGAGATGGCAACATTGGAAAAACATTGGGATATGACAATATCAATCTTGGAAATGTCATAATTAAACAAGTAGCTCTGGTCTCAGGACTTAAACATAACCTACTGAGTATAAGTCAAATCTGTGATAGAGGTTATCATGTTGATTTCTTTGAAGAACACTGTGAAATTGTGAGTAAATCTAAAGGCAAAGTTGTTCTGAAAGGATACAGGCGTGGTAACATTTATGAAGCTAAGCTTTCAACAAGTACTGATGGTTCTGCAATCTGTCTGATGAGTAGAGCATCAATTGAAGAAAGCTGGAATTGGCATAAGAAACTCTCTCATTTAAATTTCAACAATATAAATGAACTGGTCAAGAAAGATCTTGTGAGAGGATTGCCAAACACAGTATTTGCTCCTGATGGTCTTTGTGATTCATGTCAGAAAGCCAAACAAAGGAAATCTGCATTCAAGAGCAAGACTGAATCATCAATTCTTGAGCCTGATCATCTACTATATGTTGATCTATTTGGTCCAGTAAATGTCATGTCTATTGCAAAGAAGAAGTATGCGTTGGTCATAGTGGATGAGTTCACCAAATACACATGGGTGTATTTCTTGCATACAAAAAGTGAAACTGCATCAATCTTGATTGATCATGTCAAACATCTGGATAAAATGGTCAAAGATTCTGTGAAAGTTTTAAGGAGTGATAATGGCACTGAGTTCAAGAATTTGATAATGGAAGAGTTCTGCAAAAGCCATGGAATAAAGCAGGAATTTTCTGCTCCTGGAACTTCATAGCAAAATGGAGTTGTTGAAAGGAAGAATAGAACTCTCATTGAAGCTGCACGTACAATGCTTGAAGAAGCAAAGCTTCCAACCTATTTATGGGCTGAAGCTGTGCAGACTGCTTGTTTTACTCAAAATGCAACACTCATTAACAAGCATGGAAAAACACCATATGAGATGGTGAAGAAAAAGAAGCCAAATCTGAAATACCTTCATGTATTTGGATGCAAGTGTTTTGTTCTCAAGACTCATACTGAACAGCTATCAAAGTTTGATCTAAAAGCTGATGAAGGAATCTTTGTTGGATATCCACTTTCCACAAAAGCCTTCAGAGTCTATAATTTGAGAACAAAAGTAGTCATGGAATCTATCAATGTCTCTTTTGATGACAAGAAGATTACTGGTCTTGAAGATTTCATTGACCATGATCAGCTGAGATTTGAAAATAAAGACTCAAATTTTGATACTGAAAATCCTGAAAGTCTAAGTCCTGATACTGTAAACTCTGATGGAATAAACTCTGATGTTATTGAAACTGTGGTGGCTATGCCAAGGGAAGATGCACCGATGCAGGGGGAGCATACTCAAGATCCTACCACAGCTCAAGAAACATCAGAACATACATCTGGCTCTTCAAATTCTGATTCGTCAAGTTCTGATAAGTCAAGTTCTGATAGTGCTGAAAATTTAAATACTGAAGACTCCAACTCAGAGAGCATAGTTTCAGGGGGAGCATTAGAAAATGAAAATGAAGATAGCATGGATCATGGGGGAGCATCCAGTTCTAGAGAAAACCTTCCATCTGCAAGGAAGTGGACAAAATCACAAACACCTGATTTGATAATTAGAAATCCTGATTCAGGTGTCAGAACTAGAACAGGTACTTCAAATGAATGTCTTTACAATTCTTTTCTCTCTCAGACTGAGCCAAAGAAAGTGGAAGAAGCTCTTCAAGATGCTGATTGGGTGTAAGCAATGCAGGAAGAGTTGAATGAATTTGAAAGAAACAAAGTCTGGACCCTAGTGCCAAGACCAAAGAATAGATCTGTTGTTGGTACAAAGTGGGTATTCAGAAACAAAACTGACAGTGATGGCATAATTACAAGGAATAAGGCAAGGCTAGTTGCAAAAGGATATTCTCAACAGGAGGGAATTGATTATGATGAAACATTTGCACCAGTTGCTAGGTTAGAAGCCATAAGGATATTCTTGGCTTATGCTGCTCACAAAAAGTTTACTGTCTTTCAAATGGATGTGAAAAGTGCTTTTCTCAATGGAGAATTGGAGGAGGAGGTATATGTTGAACAACCTCCAGGTTTTGTAGATACCAAACATCCAGATTATGTCTACAGGCTTGATAAAGCACTTTATGGACTTAAGCAAGCTCCTAGAGCTTGGTATGAGACTTTAGCTCAGTTTCTTCTGGAAAGTGGATTCAACAGAGGGACAATAGACAAAACACTGTTCTACCTCAACCATGGAAAGGACTTACTTCTGGTCCAGATTTATGTTGATGATATCATTTTTGGATCTACAAATGACAAACTTTGCAAGAAGTTTGCCAAACTAATGCAGTCAAGATATCAGATGAGTATGATGGGGGAACTTAGCTATTTTCTGGGCCTTCAAGTCAAGCAGAATGAGGAAGGCACTTTTATTTGTCAAACCAAGTACACCAGAAACTTGCTGAAGAAATTTGGAATGCAAGGTTGTTCAAGTGCATCCACTCCAATGGCCACTGCAACAAAACTGGATAAAGATACCGGTAAATCAGTAGATATTACTGACTACAGAGGTATGATTGGCTCTCTACTCTATCTAACTGCTAGTAGACTTGATATCATGTATGCTACCTGTCTTTGTGCAAGATTTCAAGCAGATCCAAGAGAACCTCACTTAACAGCTATAAAAAGAATCTTTAAGTATCTTAAAGGAACAGCTGCTCTGGGATTATGGTATCCTAGAGAATCAGATTTTAAACTAATAGGTTACTCAGATGCAGATTTTGCAGGTTGCAAAATTGACAGGAAAAGCACAAGTGGAAGCTGTCAATTTCTTGGAGGCGGATTGGTTTCTTGGTACAGCAAGAAACAAAAGTCAATTTCCACATCAACTGCAGAAGCAGAGTATATTGCTGCAGGAAGCTGTTGTGCACAGATTCTTTGGATGAAGAATCAGTTACTGGATTAGTTAACATATTTCAAAATCCCTATTTACTGTGATAATCAAAGTGCTATTGCTATGACAGGTAATCCAGTTCAACACTCTATGACAAAGCACATCAGCATCAGGTACCACTTCATCAGGGAACATGTGGATGAAGGTACAGTGGAATTGCATTTTGTTCCCACAGATTAACAACTAGCAGATATCTTCACAAAACCACTGTGTGAAGCTACTTTTACAAGATTGGTAAATGAACTTGGAATGGTTTCAGGTTCTTTCTCTAAATCTGCTTAGTTTTGTTCTGTGTTATCAGACTTTATGCTCAGTATTTACAGAATTAATCTCATTGTGTATTCTATACTTAATTGATAAATGTCTTTAAGTACTGACTGTTGTCTGATATATGTTTCTAAACTCTGATAAGTGATATGTCTGTTCAAGTACCTATTCAATCCTATGAGGATAACTGTGCTAGATACTGACCTAGTAGTCTTCAATAAACAAATGATTCCATGTTAGAAGTAATTATTTCAGTGGAAATCTTATGACACTAGCAAATTCTGATAATTGAGCTTAGTTAAGTTTACTTTGTATATCTTATTACTAAGTCACAAATTAGAATAATGCTACTCATCTGTTAAGTTCTGATACTAGTAAAACTGCTGATTGTACTAAGTGCTGATAAACCTCACTTATCAAAAGAAAAAGCAAAAAGATCAAAGAATAAAATCAGGTACTCCTTTGAGATCTAGAGTAAAAATGTTGAAGGGACGACCCAAGTGCATTACTGGTATTAAGTAAATATGCATTAGAAAAGCAAAATATTTTCTTGGTGACTTTTCACTCTCTATGATTACTGGAGAAATACTCTGATAATAGCATAAATTCTGATAAACAGTCGTGACTCACTTACACTGAGAAGCCACTGTAAAATAAAATTTCAAAAGATGGATAAAATTAGCACAAAACAGTTGAGGTGGACTCAAGCATGAACTCATTCATCAGTAGGTTTCAGGACAATGACAGCTCTTTAGCAAAATTTTAGTTATGCCTTATTTCTAAGATGTACTGAAGTGACTCAGACTTTACTCTTTATCTGTTATTTAGCTTAATGCACACACTAATCACTCCATATGAATGATGGAAATTACTGTGGTGGTCTATGTTATTTTAGATAAACAGTCACTGTGTCACTTTGCACAAATTCTGAGGACAAGTTCTAGTTACACGTTCTAATGATTAAGTTCTAAAGTCTATAACTCAGAACTTGTATGAGGATTTACTAAGATGGGCATTCCTTTTTCGAGTTAAGAAATTATGTTCTGATGACTGTTAAGTTCTGATATAAGTCTAAGTTCTGATATTACAGTCTAATGTTTTACTTGACTTATCTGTGAATAAAATTTGATAGCAGTCTCAGTTAATAATTGAATATGTTGAAGTGGAAGATTAATAGTCACTATGGTTAGGGTTAATGGTATTTGTACCTGAACAGTCCAATGTTACTTGTTTCTTGTGCGCTTTAAACCATGTTTCCTCTTTCCAATGAATGTTATTCTTTTTCAAAGTCTAGGGAGACGAGGTAGAATTAATTCTACCTGTCAGCATTCAATTTCTTTGCGTCTCCTGGCATTCTCTTGCCTATATAAGCAGCCACTTCACATCAGTCTTTCCATCAAATTCTTCTCACACACTTATCTTCATACTTCTTCTTTCAAAAACACAATGGTCAGATACAACATGTTTTTGAACTACCAAAACTTCAATATGGAGCTAAGCTGTGCCGATTGGCAGCAGGAATGGCATATCACAGCCATTCCTGAGGAGATATGGGACTCTGTCCCACAGGAGGTACTGAAACACCTCCTGTTCTTCTATATGGACTACCATCGCCATCTGGAGCGATTGGAGGAGGAAAGGCTGGAAGCTCTCCGCCAGCAAGAGCGAATCATCAGACTCACCATTCTGTTTGTCGAGAGTAGGAAGAAGAAGAAATGATTTAATCTTGTCTTCTTCCTGTTTTTCTTCATCATCAGCTTTGTCAGGCTTCTTAGCTAGGACTAAGGCTGTTGATGTTCGGTTTAGAAGCTTAGGGAAAATCTTGTATAAGTATTGATGTAATTTCCATTTCATTAATGTATTGTCTTGATATATTAATGAAAGTTGTTTTTACTTCAAGATTTTGTCTCTGAGTTATTTTATCTTGTGTTGATAAATCCTGATTGATATTCTGATGACCATATAAATTTTGTTTTATATTAAGTTCTGATTCGTTTTCAGCACTTACTTATCTAATTTATCTTGGTCATTTTCATGTGATGTATTTTCAGAATATTAATGATGCAGTGAAAAATAATTCAATCAGTGATAACGGTTTAAATTTTGAATTAAAACTATTTCTCTTGATAAATGGAACGGTTTTTCCTTGAAACTAGGCAAATGGGTAAGTAATGATTCCTGTTTTCTCGAGCCCAGTAACTGTCCGTTATTACTGCATGTCTGACAGGTGTCCAACGGTAACATTTTTGTTCAGAGTATAAGTACAACAGAGAGAAGATTTCTTTAATCTTTTATTTTCTTCATATTTTATCTCTCTCCTTACTTTTACTCTCTTTCTCTTTATTTCTCACGTTGGTTTTTCATACAGACATTATATCAAACACCTAACAGGCATACTTGAATCTCAATTTTTTTTCACATGGCACCAAAGGATTTAATCATTGATGGAGCTAAGTTTGTCCCCAACAACTATGCTGCAGTTCTTGATCACACTGAAGCTCCATCTGAATTACACTTTGTGCAAGATCTTCTTGCACATAGTGAGGTTGGGTATGCATTAACACAGCCTGAATTCTTTTCAAGCCAACAAGTTCTGAGGTTTTGGAGGACTGGACTTTTTGATGATGGTGGTCAACGTGGAACTCCCAGTATTATCTTCCAAGTGGGTGATTCATCCTTTATAGTCAGTCCTGGTACAGTACGCAGGGCTTTACATCTTCCAGAAGATTGTACTTTCTCAATTCCAGAGGACTCAGCCCTTCGGGAGTTAATGGCTGAATTGGGATATGAAAAGAGTCTGACGAAACTTGGACAGTTGAAATGGGCTAATATCAGAAGAGAATGGAGTTTCTTCTTTGATTGCATCACCAAAGCTTTTGGGAACAAATGTTCGAATTTTGATGTTATTCTAATTATGAGTTAGCACATCGGGTATGCAATTATCAATCAAACTCATTTTGATTTTGCAACTGCTTTAATTGGTTTTATTGGGGATAGGATGACAGAGGATCGAGATGTTATTTATTTTGCTAGATTCTGTCAACTTATTTACACTTATTGTACTGATGAACCTCATTTAGTCAGCACCCAAATCCCACCTTTTAAGGTTGCAAAATGATACTTTAATGACCTGGTAAATGCTGATACTAAGAAAAAAGTGGTTAGACCATTACAGATTTCTCAGTCTGTAAAACAGATCCTAGTAAATGCTGATCCTGATACTTATAGATCTGTTTACTCTGATGTCCAACCAACTCCAAACACCCAAAATCCATCAACCTCAGTACCTACCTCTCATTCTACTCAACCTACCCTCAGAACATATCTCAAATCCTATCTCTCCACTTCACAGACTGCTCAACCTTCATCTTCAGCACCTACTGTGAAATCTTCATCTTCCAAGCCAAAGAGGACAAAGAATGTTCCTCAAACACCTCAAAAGAGAAGGAGGATTGCATTGAGAGATGAATCTGATTCTGAGGAACCGGTTCCTGCTAGAGAACCTGTTGTAACTGAAGCTGGGAAAGAGATTTCTCAGAACGACTCAACAGACTCTTCCTAAGTCTGAACTGGTAAAGAAGTTTGTTACCGGGGAAGCACCAGTACCTTGGAGTGAAACTCCTGCAGGTCAGGAGTGGACTAAGGAATGGAACTCAGTTTCATGTGTTCCAACTGAAAAACATCTTGCTGAGCACTTGACTAAAGCTGATGAAATGTTAAATTCTGAAGATTTTAAAACCCAGCTTAGAGTCTCTGCATTGAGTACTAAACATCTACAAGGTCTTCATTCAACTACTCATGCAGAGCTACACAAGATTCAGGAGAACTTTATCAAACAGGAACAAGTTTGGAAAATTGATAAGAAAAAGTTCTTTCAACCTACCATTGACAGGATTGCTTGTATTGAGAAAACTCAAGAAAAACAACAAGCTCAGATTGATGAAATTATGACAAATCAAGCTTCTCAGCAATTGCAACTTACTGAAATCCAATCCTCAGTGGAATTACTTATCTCTCTTTTACTACCTGCTGATGCCAAAAAGGGGGAGAAGGTAATTAAGTCCAAATGCAAAACTAGCAAGACACTGCAAGGAAAGGATGATGGAAATGATGATCAAGGATACTTTGGAATGGGTAGCGGTCATAGTCAAGGTAGAAGGTTTACATCAAGACAAGCTAGTCACAGGACAAGTTCTGATACTGGGAAAAGAATAAGTTCTGCTGCTGGTAAAAGGATAAGTTCTGATGAACTTCTAGATCTTGATGAGGAAATGTCAAGACAGTTATTTCTTCAAGAAAATCCAGGAATTGACTTGGAAAGTTTAAAGGAAGAAGAAGCCATACTTAAATCAGAGAAAGTCACATCTAAATATGAAGCTTCTGGTAAAAAATCACTTCCAAAACTCAAAGGCATTGTGATCAAAGAAAGGACACATACTGAAGCAACATTGGCTAGATCACAACCACAGATAGATCCAAGATCCAAGGGTAAAGAAAAGGTTGGTGAACCTATCAAGGTTTATGTACCTCCTGATGAAGAAGAAATTACTGATGAAAAGGATGATCTTGCTCTGACTTCAAGAAAAGTTCTTAAAACAACCTCTGACATGGCTCAAGTTGTTCAGAGTCAAGAAATTGTAAGTTCTGATATTCAGAAGAAGCAAGTAACCTCTGACATAGCTCAAGTTAACTTGATATCAGAAAATAGATCAAAGACACTCCTACCAGGATTCACTAAAGCAAAACAGACTCAATCTTTGAAGACTACTGCAAGTGGTTTTGAAGCAAGAGTAGTTACTGGAAAGGAAGCTAGAGATAAAACTGGATTGGGAAGTGCTGATGAAAGAAGAGTACACAACACTACCAATGATCCAACTTCCTTGAGTGAACCAGGTATTGGAGCAACTCCTGAGAGATTGAATCAACTGGAATCTGTACAGATGGTTTACCATACCTACTTGAAAGAATACATCATGTTGTATTTCATGACAGATGGTAGGGTTTATCATATAAGACAAAATGCCATTCCATTGAAGTATTTTGAAGAATTGGAGCATGTACTTTTCTTACTTCAAGTGGATGACAGAATAACAGGGACTGCTGCAAACTACTTAAAAGAACAGATTCAGAGACAGAAAAGGCTTTATTCTGTTAAGTCTGACAGCATATATGTTCCAAAGTACAGAGATCACAATGGTGATATTGTTGATATAAAGCCTAATACTGCACAGATCAGAACATATCTTGGTATTAAGGGACTTGAATTTAATCAAGAGTCTGACAAAGCTTATGTCATAAGACTAGATCAGGAGTTGAGAAAAGCAAAGATCAATGATCTCAGAGCTGCAATCTTTCAAACTGGTGAAGATACTGCAGAGCTTAAAGATGTCAAAAGGAGAATGATTGATGAACTCAGATATGCTGAGAAATGTTTGTTGAAGAACTATCTCAGAACAAATCCTGACATCAGAGAGATCAAAAAATGATGAAGCCAAGTCGAAGATCTACAACTGCTTAAATTCTGATATTTATACAGACTGAAGTTGTTATCAGAAGTTGAAATTGGTAAAAGCTTTAAAGACTGTAAGTTGTAGTTATCTAGTCTAATTCTCATGCATTTGTACTTAATGTTTTTGACATCATCAAATATCTGTTAAACTTGTATATTATGTTAATTTACAAGTTGGGGGAGATTGTTAGATATATTTGATAATGTCATGGCTAATATGTTTTATGTTTAGCTTTCAGATCTTACTTGAACAGGATAAATCAGTACTTAACTGTTGATCAGTACTTATACTGGAAGTCAGGACTTAAGGATATCAGTACTTATGTTATCAGGAGATAATCATCAGAAGATAGATATCAGAACTTAAGTGTTGAAGGACGATCAGATAAGGACAGTAGCTGATTAAAGGAAAGAAGATCAAGATAAACATAAGAAGAGATATGCATGAAGAAGGAATTCTGTAAAGAATGGAATACTTGGAAGAAAAGATATCTGATTGATATATTTTAGGAAGCAGAATTATATTCCATATCAATTAGCGATTATCTTGTAACTGTGTAGTATATAAACACAAACATAGGGTTTACACTATAAGTGTTATCATTATTAGAGAAGATTATTCATTGTAACCCTAGCAGCTCTCGTGATATTTGTTCATCACTGAGAGGTAACAGTTCCATACTGTAACAGAGTTTATTGTTTCAATAAAGTTTGTTTTCTGTTACTTAAGTTCTTAAAGTTCGATTTGAGTGTACTATACACTGTATTCACCCCCTCTACAGTGTGTGTGTGACCTAACATGGGACTACCACAAAATGATGGATTTTGTGAAGAACTGCAAACTCAATTATGCCATGTTGGAATCACCCACCATTTTCTGTGAGGTTGTTGAAGAGATGTGGACGACTGCAACATACAACTCAATTGATAAGACTATCACCTTCACTATTAAAGGTAAGGAATTCTGTGTTAATAGTGATATTGTTAAAGCATGTTTCAAAATTCTTGATAATACTGTAACTTCTCCACACACAGACATTGACATTGTTAATATGCTTAATTTCATGGGTTATGCACTCTCTACTTCTAAATTAAGTGAAATTAGGAGGTTGGGTCTTAGGAAGGAGTGGAGTTATCTGTGTGATGTAGTTACTAAAGTATTTTTTGGTAAAATTAGCAATTTTGATTCAGTTAATATCTCTATGCTTAACATGCTTTACATGCTAGTAACTGATAAATTCTTCAACTTAAGTGTTCTTGTTATATTTGAGTTGGGGTTTAAGTTAGGGGAGCTAAATAAGAGGGGTAAAAATGTTTACTATGCTAGATTTTTAATGATGCTTGCTAACCACCTCTCTGAGGATATTGTGCTTGAGAACCCAAACAACAAGTTAGATTGTTGGGTTCAAGAAAGAAGAATCATTGCAGATTTGAACAGGGCAAACCATCACAAAGAGGTGCCACTCTTCTATTTTCCTGTTATGGAGGCCCCTCAGGTAAGTGAGGTAATTTCAACTGTCTCTACTCTTCCAACCTCACAAACTTCTTTGCATTCTAGTGTAGCTATAGAAACTGTGTCATTGAACCAACAGTTGCCTACCCAAGCTACCAAATCCAAAATTTCAAAAACAAAGACAAAGAAAGCCCCCTCTGGTGTCTCTCAAAAGATGCCAGTTGTAAAATCCACCAAACCAAAAGAGGGGAGTGTGAAGGTGGGTAAGAAATGTGAGGGACAAGGTGAACATCAAAGAAATCCTAAGGATAAAGGTTGAGAGGTGAGTGTTTCCCAGCCTAGCCACACTGCAGTTTCCCAACAAACTGTAGTGCTTAATAAGGATATAAGCTCATTACTAGTTGCATCCTCCCAAAAGGATATGACTATTGAACAAAGCTCTCAGCCAAGAGCACGGGCCAAAATGGTAAGGGACACAAGCTCACCCCAAACTTACACTAGAAAGAAGAAATCAAAGACCCTTGGGGATGCACAGGGTTCACACACTGTGCAAACTGGTGCTAAAGACACAATCACTGCACCTTCTCAAAGTCAGGTTGATGTGGCTCCAATAAATGTGGAGTCACAACCAAAATCTTTAACAATAGAAGCACCTGAAACACCAAATTCTCCCACACACTCCTTGAATGTTGACATGATAAACACACCACTTCCAAATTCTCCATCTTTAACTCTCTTGGAGAAGCCAAAAATCCAAGCAAGTGAGCATTATCTTCTAGATGATTTGTTGGCTCACTTGCCATTTCTTTCTGAAACTATTGAGACATTTGTGCCAAAATTCTCATCAATCTGCACAGAGTCCATAATAGTTTCCACTCCAAACTCATTCATTTCTACTCACTCGATGGATATTGTTCATCCATCGAGTAGTGATTGTATCCCGATGGATAAGCTTAACAGCAGTTATCTGTCAGATAGTCAAACTGCTAACCCGACCGATATCCCTTATTTGTCGAGTGTCTCTGCATGGCTTCAAATTTCATCTATTATTATAAGTGTAGAAGACTTAGTGGTAGTGCATTCACTCCTAGGATTGAGGGAAGGGAGTGAAATGAGTGAGAGCCTGGGTTGCTCCCAGGAAAAAGGAGAGGAAAAGAGTGAACAAATGCAATCCATTTCTTCAGGATCGGCAAAAGTGAGTGTGAGGAGTCCCGCCTTAGATGGTGAAGGTGATGGTGTGAGGGTGGGGAGCCAAGGTGAGACCTTGATGCAACAAAAGAGAGATCAGGAGAGAAATGCAGGTACAGGAGTGATAAGGGTGGAAACCATTGCAAGTGAGTCAATAAATATCAATGATGCAGAAAGGGAAATGCTATTTCAGCAAGAATATCAAGTTGTTATAGATTCAATTTCCCTGGATGCTGAGACATTTACTCACCCCGTGACAGCTTACCAAACTCTAGCTATACAGGGCAATGAGGAGCCTAAAAGATTTCTGAACTTGGTGCACACTACACAATATTTACAAAGAGCAAAGGATGCAATCACTGTTATGCCTTCCAACATTGGCAGTGATTTTGAACTGGATGAAGCTTCGTTTGGGGATGCTGATGGGGATGATGAGGAAGACAACATGGACATAGGGGGAGATGTAGTTGTTCCTGCCTGGATGCTCATAAAAGAATGTTCCTACTCACATCTCTAATCAACACTATTCAAGCTAATTCATGACACCCAAGCAGCCATTCAGGCATCTACTAATGCCAGCACAAAAAAGCTACTGACAACACATCTTGAAGCACTCTAGCTGCATAAAATTCAAGCCCTCCAATACAGTCAAAGTGTGGATGCTATCAAGTAAGAAATCTCAGAAGTCAAGCAAGATGTTATAGAAAGGATGGATGTGAGACTCCCTGCAACCATCATGACTGAAGTTGCTCAAAAGCTAAGAAAGGAGGTTGATCTCAATAGGAAAGTTGAGGCCATGGACTCAAGACTGTCTGCTGTAGAGAAGTCAATGACCAAGATACTCACCAATCAAGAAGCTCAAACTGCACTTCTTCAACAGTTGGTGGCTACTCAACTCCCTCCTACACAACTTGATGATAACAAAAAGGGGGGAGAAAGGCTCAAGTGAGGGGGAGAAGCAGCTTAACATTCAAGTTAGCAAAGTAATTGTGCCTACAATTTCTTTCACCAAGCCACCAACTACAGACATCATTGATCTGATTAATGAAGCAGCAGCCACATTGCGAGCAGCTGAAAAGAAGCAGTTGAGTCCAATCAACTGGGAGAAAATTGATGAGGATATACAAAAGAAGTTTGGGCTAGCAAAGAAGCCAGAAAAATTAGCCATTCATCACTCTCAAGTCAGACAAATCTTTGTGAATGAAATGAGCATGAATAATCTGGAAAGAGGACAGCCATTCTGCATCAAATCTCCAAAGGCTAAGCTAATTTTGAAGCCAAGGGTGAACTATCCAAAATCTTCACTAAAGAACCCCTTGGACACAGTGTATGAGACACCAAAGCCTGATAAAAAGAAGCTGTTGGCAAGGTCTATAGCATTCTATAAGGATCTAGCTGATTCAGCATTGAAAAGAAGAATTTCTAAAGTTTTCAGGAATGGTAAGGAAATTTGTGTGGTGGCTGGACACCCTCAATTTGCTGAAGCAATGATAGAAGAAAAGGCAAGATTGAAGCAAGAAAAGAAGCAAGCCGCTCTAGATGCTAAAAAGGTCAAACAAAAGAAGGAGCAGGCTGCTATCTTGGCCAAGTTACAAGCTGTGAAACCCACACAATAAATCTCTGCACAACCATCTGAAATTGTTGAATCTCAAGATCAAGAAATGCAAAATACACCTCCACAGACAAAGAAGCCAAGGTACAAGCAAAGAATTAAGAGAAAATTGGACTTCAGTGATGAGGAGATGGAAGGGTACTTTCCCAAAGAGTCTACATCTGCAACAACTCAAACATCCATGCCCTCTGTGGTACATGGAGAATTCAAGATAGATTCATCCAAGAACTTTCATGGTGAACCTATCATTCCAAATGATGAGCCAATAGACTGGGATAGACTACCAATACCTGAACTCAGTCTACCTCAATTCATGAAGCCAAAGAAGACAAAGACCAGAGCAGTCAAGAAAGTGAAGCCCTCAACTCTCAGATCCAAGTCCCTAACCAAAGCTCAAACTAAAGTCAACAAGGGAGACATCATGTACATCTGTGACATCAAGGAATTCTCAGATTTAAACCTCTATCTAGATGAACTGGAAGAAGTTAGAGGGATTGATGCTTACAGGAATCTACCTGAAAGGTTAGTATTCAAGTACAAGGGAGGAAAAGAGATATAGTGGCCACTTTACAGGATCCTTCAAGAAAACCAATCTGTGTTGATAAAGGTTTATTCATCCTTCAAGAAGAACTTTGGATTCAATGTGACAGCTAGAAGACTTGTTCTAAAGAAGATTGAAGAACTAAGGAGTATTAGAGCCAAAGATGCACTCCCAAAGACTCTAACTATTCCTTACACAGGAAGTAGAGCATCTAAGGCCCTACTGGCTGATGGAATTCATGGATGATAAAGGAGTTAGAAGATTCTTCAGATTAGAAGACCAATTGAGCATCTCTAGCAATGAGACTCTTTTAGAAATGCAAGAAATGTTAAATCTCTCAGAATCTGATGAACTGGAATTCCACAGACAGCTCCAAAATCAGATAGAAGAAAACAACAGAAAGCTTGGAAAGAAATCCAGATCTTCAAGGAAATAGATTAATCTGCTCAGGCTAGAGGAGCACCTTGAAAATGCCTGTGAGCAAATCTTTGTACACTTTATTAATTGAAGCACTTTACAGATTTATCTACTTCCATTTAAATCTGTATTTTTAGGGTGTTTTGTTATCATCAAGTTTCTCTTAATTTATGGCTACAATTCTAGATACATAAATTGGGGGAGATTGTTGTGAATATGTTGTGAACTTGATGATTTCATTAACAAAACACCTTAGTAGATTTAACTTAGTGAAAAATGTAGCACTCGACGGATAAGGAATATAGTCCCGACGGATGACTCAATATAGTCCCGATGGATGATGATCTATTATCATCGAGTGAGTAGCTTATGTAATAATAAGTCATGTAGCACATTTCTGCAAACACCTTTATTTAGATTCTGTAGTAGTATATAAGTCATGTTGACTTTAATTAGATATGAAGAATAGGTTGATTAATTGTACATAGATGATATCTTGTAATTCTGCATAAATGAAATGAAGTCAAGTGCCAGATAGCTACCGACGGATGATCAATAATGCTACTCGACGGATGATCAACAAGGCAACTCGACGGTTGATCATGTACCCGACGGATAATCAATTCAAACATCTATTGACAGTGAAAACACAGTCACATGCATCGGGTGTATGCAAAAGGAATGTGGAAGCCTATTCAACTGGGTTTTTGAGAACAAAGAAGCATTGCCATTTCCATGCTATTATGAAGATATTCAAAGATGCTGGAACAGAGTAATGAAGTAGCATAGTATTAGACTTGATAGCTTTTGTTTTATTATCTTGTCTTATGACTGTGTAATCTTGGTGGTATATAAACCAAGAGTAGCAATTAGAACAAAAAGAAAACTAAACAAGTATTTTCTCAGAGAAACATTTGTAAGTTGTATCCTTAGCATTTCTCTGTAAGTTTAGTTATTCTTATTTGTAAGCAGCTGTGAGCTATTCAAGCTTCACAGAGTTCTCTTGATATATATATATATCTCTGGTGGATACATTCTAATCCACCAGAAAGTTTTAAAGACTTGTGTTTTTATCACTTTGTGTTTTGATTCATATTTGTTATTATTCCGCACTTTGCAAATCAAAACACTGTCATATATATATATATATATATATATATATATTTTAAGTTAGAACATTTTATAATTCAGAAAAAGTTTCAAGAATTCCATTCAACCCCCCTTCTGTAATTCTTGTTGCATTGTTAGGGACTAACATCCTGAATTGTCAGAATTTGGCTCATTAGAACTTGATGAATCAGAACTTGAAGAGCCAGTGACTGGTTCTGATGCTTCTTGTGAGTCTTGAGATGTGGTATGATCATCAGCTTGCTCCCCCTGAACAGGTGCATTTTCCTTTGGAGCAGTTACTACAGTTTCAATGACATCTGAATTTTTCCCGTCAGAACTTACAGGATCAGGATTTAGGTCATCAGAATTTACAAAATCAGAATTTACATCTTCATTTTCAAATCTCAGCTGATCATGATCATTGAAATCTTCAAGTCCAGTAATCTTTTTATCATCAAAAAATACATTGATAGATTCCATGACAACCCTTGTTCTTAAATTATAAACTCTGAAGGCTTTTGTGGAAAGTGGATATCCAACAAAAATTTCTTCATCAGCTTTTAGATCAAATTTTGACAGTTGTTCAGGATGAGTCTTAAGAACAAAACAATTGCATCCAAATATATGAAAGTATTTCAGATTTGGCTTCTTTTTCTTCACCATCTCATATGGTATTTTTCCATGCTTGTTTATGAGTGTAGCATTCTGTGTAAAACAAGCAGTTTGCACAACTTCACCCTAAAAATAGGTTGGTAGCTTTGCTTTATCAAGCATAGTTCGTGCAACTTCAATAAGAGTCTTGTTCTTTATTACTTGCTCTTTGCAGAACTCTTCCATAATTGAATTCTTGAACTCAGTGCCATTATCAATTCCTATTATTTTAATAGAATCTTTGACTAACTAATCCAGCTGTCTGACATAATCAGTTAGAGTAGATGCAGTTTTATTCTTCTTGTGCAAGAAATACACCCAAGTGTATCTTGTGAACTCATCCACTATAACCATAACATATTTCTTCTTTACAATAGACATGACATTGACTGGACCAAATAGATCAACATGCAATAAGTGATAAGGCTCAAGAATTGAGGATTCAGTTTTGCTCTTGAATGAAGATTTTCTTTGTTTTGCCTTTTGACATGAGTAACAAAGACCATCAGGAGAAAATATTGACTTTGGCAGTCCTCTCACAAGATCTTTCTTTACTAGCTCATTTATGTTGTTGAAATTTAAATGAGAGAGTCTCTTGTGCCAATTCAAACTTTCTTTAATTGATGCTCTGCTTAACAGACAGATTGCAGAACCATCAGAATTTGTTGAAAGTCTGGCTTCATATATGTTATCATGTCTGTAACCTTTCAGAACCACTTTGCCTGTAGAATTACTTACAACTTCACAATATTCTTCAAAGAAATCCACATGATAACCTCTGTCACAGATTTGACTCACACTTAGCAGATTGTGTTTAAGTCCTGAGACAAGAGCTACTGATTCAATTATGACATTCCCAAGATTGATATTGTCATATCCCAGAGTCTTTCCCATATTGCCATCTCCATAAGAAACTCCTGGGCCAGCTTTCTCCACAAAGTCTGATCGCATGGCTTTATTTCCAGTCATATATCTTGAACATCCACTGTCCAGAACCAGGATATTTTTCCTGTTACCCTGCAATCACAAAGACCACTATTGATTAGTTTTAAGGACCCAGACTTGCTTGGATCCTTTGGCCTTGTTAAGTTTGTTAGCATTTGGAGCGGATTTAGTTTCAGAGTTTATGCTAACATGCTTTTTATCAGACTTTGCATCAGAATTTATACTAGAAGGAATTACACTAATTTTCTTTAAAGAAGGTTTTATTTCATAATAATCATATTACAAACTATGATATTCCTTACAAGTATAAATAGAATGTCATAAACTACCACAATGAAAACAAGGATTTTGTGGTTTAAACCTAACAGATTGACTCTTAACTCCTGATCTAGGAGGTAAAGAGTTTATATCTTTATTTTTCCTACAAAAAGAAGCAAGATGGTTAGAGTTTCCACAATTATAGAATTTCTTTCTTGGAGCATTAGGAACAGGCATATAATTATTACTTTTATTCACACTTTCCTTTCCATTCATATTTTTCCTAGCTTCCCTTACCTTGTTCACATTTTTAATCTCTTTCAGCTTATACTTAAGCTGCTTCTTTGTCATTAAGCCAATGTTTACCAAAGCTGGTTTATCCTGTTTTAATTTGTCGGAAGTTGACTTTTCTTTGACTTCTGTTTTAGAGTCTTTCATCTCTTCAGAATCAGACACAACAGTTTTTGTAACAAATTTAACAGGATTTCCCTTTAGCTTTTCAGTCTATTTGATAGCAATTGGCTTAATTGGCAAAGTCCCTTTCTCACTTTTACCATCTTTATAACCTAACCCCTCTTTCAAGTTTTCACTACTTAGAATATTCTGAGTTGATATGTCTGAGTTAGTCCAAGTCCTGATGATTTCTCTTTCTTTTTCTAATTCAGTTTTTAGATAATCATTCTATTTAAGCAATTCATTCTTGACATACACAGCATTATCTCTCTCTGTCTGAATAGTGTTCATCTTGACTAACTCTTCTTCAAGATAGCTATTTCTGTTTTTATACTTTAGATTTTCAGATTTTAATCTTCCATTCTCTAAAGTCTGATCTTTATAGCTAATATAAATGTTTTTCAGAAATAATCTCAACTCAGTAATATCTTCTGTATCGAAAGCAAGAGTTGATAAAGGTACCTTTAGTTCAACAGCATCAGAACTGCTATCAGCATTTGCCATTAAGACATAGTTCACCTCTTCTTCAGATTCTGAAGTGTCTGCCCAGTTTTTCTTCTTTGTGATAAGTGTCTGGCCTTTATCACCTTTTCCTTTCTTGCAATCAGGAGAGATGTGGCCTCTTTCACCATAATTGTAGCATTTGACATTTGAGTTGTCTCCTCTGTCAGACTTTCTTCCTTTGCCTTCAGTCTTTCTGAACCCTTTCTTGTCAAAACTTCCACCTTCCTGGAAACCTTCTTACCCATTCTGAATTTCTGGTAGGTTATCTTTGTGATACCCTTCACCATAAGAGCATACAGTTGCATCATCTCTGCATCAACATCCACTTCAGATAAATTTTCAGGTTCTGAATCATCGTCATCAGAATCTGATGACTCTGAATCAGACTGTATGATGAGAGCCTTTCCTTTTGCCTTCCTAGAGACAATTGGCTTTTCTTCAGTCTTCAAAGCAACTGTCTTAGACTTCCCTACATGTCTCTTCTTTTTTTGCTCCATCACAAGTTCATGAGTCTTGAGCATCCCATAGATTTCATCAAGAGACATACCAACAAGTTCATAGTTGTCTCTTATTGTAGTAGCTTTCAAATCCCACTTTTCAGGAAGAGCTAGTAGGAATTTCAGATTTGAATCTTCTGGATCATATTCCTTATCCACTAGTGACAGATCATTTGTTGTGAATATGTTGTGTACTTGATGATTACATAAACAAAACACATAAGTAGATTTTACTTAGTGAAATAATGTAGCACTCGGCGGATAAGGATTATAGTCCCGACGGATAAATCATTATAGTCCCGATGGATGATAACTTATTATCCATCTAGTGAGTAGATTATGTAATAATGAGTCTGTAGCACATTTCTGCATACACCTTTGTATACATTCTGTAGTAGCATATAAGTCATGTTGATTTTAACTAGATATGCAGAATAGGTTGATTAATTGTACATAGATGATGTCTTGTAATTCTGCATAAATGAATTGAAGTCAAGTGCCAAAATAGCTACCGACAGATGATTAACAAAGCCATCGACGGATGATCAAATAGCTATCAACGGATGTCTAATATAGCAGTCGACGGATTATCAATGAAGCCATCAACGGATGATCATAAAGTCGACGGATGATCATGTACTCAACGGATAAAGAATTTAAATATCAGTTGACAGTGACAACTGGTCACATGCGTCGAAGTGTATGCAAATGGAATGAGGAAGCCTATTAACTGGGTAATAGAGAATAAAGTAACAAAGCATTAGACCCGATAGTTTTTATAATGATCCTGTCTTTTGACTTTGTAATCTTGGTAATATATAAACCAAAAAGTAGCAAATAGAAACTAAGAACTGAGATATAAAAAGTGAGAAACATTTGTAAGCAGAATTATTAGCATTTCTCTGTATTCTCAGTAATTCATATTTGTAAGCAGCTATGAGCATTCTTGCACACAGAGTTCTCTCGATATAATATATATCTCTGGTGGAATTGTTTAAATCCACCTGAAAGTTTTTAAAGACTCTTGTTTTTAATTACTTGTGTTTTGATTCACTTAAGTTTTTGTTCCGCATTGTGCTAATCAACACACTTATATTTATATTCGAGTTCGAACATTTTTATTTTAAGAAAAAGGTTCAAGAATTCCATTCAACCCCCCTTCTATAATTCTTGCTATATTGTTAAGGGACTAACAATTGGTATCAGAGCAAGCTCTTAACTTATAAGGAGTTTAAAGATCAAAACAATTCAGCAAGATGAACAAGAAGGATGTTGGAGTCAAGATTCTTTTTTCTAGATAAAGATAATTACCATCATTGGAAGGTGAAGATGCATATTTATATGCTTTCTCAAGATGAGGCCTATGTGGACTGCATAGAAAGAGGCCCTCATGTTCCAATAAGAGCTGCAACAGGAAACGAGCCATCAGTCCCCAAGCCAAGGCATGAATGGTCTGATCCTGACATTGAACAAGTCAGGAAGGATAAAAAGGCCATCAATATTCTGTTTAATGGAGTTGATGCAGACATGTTTGACAACATTATCAACTGCAAAACTGCCAAGGAAGTTTGGGATACTATATAGATAATCTGTGATGGCACTGAGCAAGTTAGAGAAAATAAGATGCAGCTCTTGATTCAGCAATATGAGCATTTTCACAATGAGGAAAGTGAGTCACTCACTGACATTTTTAGTAGGTTTCAAAAACTACTAAATGCACTCAAATTGCATGGAAGGGTCTATCAGACTAAAGATTCTAATATGAAATTCCTTAGATCTCTTCCAAAGGAATGGAAACCAATGACAGTCTCATTAAGAAACTCACAAGATTATAAGGAGTTTACTTTGGAGAGACTGTATGGCATCCTAAAAACCTATGAGCTTGAAATAGAGCAGGATGAAAGGATGGAGAGAGGAAAGAAGAAAGCAGGATCCATTGCACTAGTTGCTGAGTTGGAAAAGGAGAAGAAAGTGAAGATGGAAGCTGTTGAATCAACTTCAAAGGTCTGTGAGAACAAGGGCAAGGGGCTTGTAGTAGAAAGTGAAGATTCATTAAGTCAAGATGACATGGAGGACATTGATGAGCACCTAGTATTTCTTTCCAGGAGATTTTTCAAACTCAAGTTCAAGAAGAACTTTGGAGCAGCCAAGCCAAATAGAAACATGGTGGATAAGTCAAAATTCAAATGTTTCAAATATGGCTTGGCAGGGCATTTTGCCAGTGAGTGTAGGAAGTCAGATTCCAGTAAGAAAAAGTTTGAGTCTGTGATTTATAAGCAAAAATATTTTGATCTACTCAAGCAAAAGGAAAGGGCTTTTATTACACAAGAAAATGACTAGGCAGCAGATGGTCTGGATGAAGATGAAGATGTCAGCTATGTCAATCTAGCCCTAATGACCAAGTCTGATGAAACAGAGACAAGTTCCTCAAGCAATCAGGTAATTACTACAAACCTTGCACATTTATCTAAAGCTGAGTGTAATGATGCCATTAATGACATGTCTACAGAGTTATATCATTTGCGTGTTACACTTAAGTCTCTCACTAAAGAAAATGCTAAAATCAAAGAAAACAATTTGTTTTTAAGTGAGATGAATAATGTGCTTGAGTCTCAGTTTATTGATTTTGAGAAATTAAGAATTGAGTGTAAGATTGCTAAGGAGGAATTAACAGAGTCCTTGAAAAAGGAAGAAATTTTAAAGAAGCAGCTCGAGCGTGAATAAGAAGTGATTAAAGCATGGAAAACATCCAGGGATGTCCATGCTCAAATCACCAAAGTTCAACGAATCGAGTCTTTTTGTGATGAAGCCTGGAAAAAGAACAAAGAGAAACTAGAACCTAATTTGGTAGATGGTCTGTTAACAGATGTAGACTCGACGGATGATGAGGACTATCCGTCGGATAAAAAAAAGTGTTATCCGTCGAATGATGAAAATCCTCATCCGTCGGCTGTGAGCAAGCCCATTAGCAAAGCCAAACTAGTTAAGCTGAATGAGAAGTATGGGTCTGTTTCCAAGAATTTTGTTTCAGGAGAGTCAAGTCAAGTTAAGAAAGGGAAAAAGGATAATGTTGGTCACATGACTGTCAAACAGTTAAGTGACAGACTTGAAAAGATTGAGGTAAAAATAGAGACTAAAAGGAAAAACAATAGGAATGGTAAAGTAGGGATTAACAAACACAATAACTACACACCTGATAAATACGCTCCCAGAAAAATCTGTGTCAGGTGTGGTAGTGTAAATCATCTGTCTGTTAATTGCAAATCTGCCATACCTACTTCCATGTCTGTGCAGCCTCAATTTCCTAACATGAATGCCATGCCTCCCATGCCTGTTAATGCTATGTCTACACAAAACATGAATGCACAGTTTGCTAATATGTCATTTGCACCTAATCCTTATTATGCTGCATACAGTATGCCACAAATGTCATTTAGCATACCTTACTAGAATAACATGTTTACCCACAGCATGCCATTTCCTGTTAGTCATAGTATGCATGATAATTCTGTTGCAATGAATGGTTTCAAAGGCTCAACTCAAATGACTAAGAATGAATCTAAAATTCCTAAGTCAAATGAAATAAGGCCTAAGAAACAGAAAAAGAAAGCTAACAAGGCAGGACCCAAGGAAACTTGGGTACCAAAATCAACTTGATTCGATTTTGATATGTGCAGGGAAATAGAAAGAATCTTTGGTACTTGGATAGTGGTTGTTCAAGACACATGACTGGTGATTCTACCCTGCTCACAGAGTTCAAAGAAAGAGATGGCCCAAGTATTACTTTTGGAGATGACAGCAAGGGTTATACTGTGGGATATGGCTTATTTTCAAAGGACAATGTCATCATTGAGGAGGTTGCCATAGTGGATGGTCTCAAACACAATCAGTTGAGTATAAGCCAGCTTTGTGATAAAGGCAATTCAGTAACCTTCAACTCAGAAGCCTGTGTTGTGACTAATAAAAGAAGCAACAAAGTGGTTATCACTGGTGTGAGAAAAGGAAATGTGTACCTAGCTGATTTCAACTCATCTAATGCAGAATATGTAACTTGTCTTCTCAGTAAAGCAAGTCAAGATGAAATTTGGCTATGGCACAAGAAGCTATCATATTTAAACTTCAAGACCATGAATGAGCTGGTAAAGAAAGAACTAGTAAGAGGCATTCCTCCAGTGGAGTTTTCAAAGGATGGACTATATGATGCCTGCCAAAAAGGGAAGCAGATTAAAGCATTATTCAGGAAGAAACTTGATTCAACAATTGAAGAGCCTTTGCAACTGCTTCACATGGATTTGTTTGGACCAGTCAATTTATTGTCCATCTCAAGGAAAAGATTTTGCCTAGTAACTGTAGATGATTTCTCAAAGTTCTCTTGGACATATTTCCTAAAGTCTAAAGATAAGGCTAGTGAAATCATCATCAATCACATAAGGCAAGTCAATAATCATCCTGATTTCAAGGTTAGAAGAATCAGGAGTGACAATGGAACTGAGTTCAAGAATTCAGTCATGAGAGCATTTTGTGAGGAAAATGGGATTCTGCATGAGTTTTCAGCAGCAACGACTCCACAACAGAATGGAGTAGTGGAAAGGAAGAACATGTTACTTATTGAAGCTGTAAGGACAATGCTTGAAGAATCTAAACTGCCTACATATTTCTGGGCTGAAGCTGTAAATACTGCATGCTACACTCAGAATATTTCTCTGGTTAATCAAGCAAGATGCATGACTCCCTATCAATTGTTCAAGAACAAGAATCCAACTCTAAACTTTCTTCATGTCTTTGGCTGCAAATGCTATATTCTAAGAAATCAAACTGATCAAAATGGGAAGTTTGATGCTAAAGCAGATGAAGGAATTTTTGTTGGATATACTGTTGGTAAAGCATATAGAGTCTACAATCTAAGAACCAACAATGTTGTGGAATCAATACATGTTGTGTTTGATGATAAAAAGATTGAAGGACTGAAATATGGAGATTACCATGAGAGCCTCAAATTTGATAATGTGGAGATGGTTAGTGATGACAGTGATGATGAAAGTGATCATGAGAATGTATCTAAGGATAATTCAGATAAATCTACCACCAATGTAGCACAAAACTCAACATCTGTCGAGTTGCACAATGCTTCATCCATCGGAAGGCAATCTGTGTTATCCGTCGGGAGACAACCTACTTCATCCGCCGGTACTCAAAATTCACCATCCGTCGGGTTATCAAAAGGAGCAGGAAGTCAAGATAGATCACCTATAGAAAGTTCTCATTTCTCAAATCAAAGATCCACAAACTCAAGGGGAGTTTCAAATAGTCAAAACCCAATCACACATCAAGACAACAATGAGGTCTCTTCATCTAGAGCTAATCTACCTCAACAAAGGAAATGGACAAAAGATCATCCCTTTGAGCTCATCATTGATGATGTTTCTGCTAGAGTTCAAACAAGAAGAGCAACTCAGGAAGAATGTCTATACAGCAGCTTTCTTCCCAAGGAAGAACCAAAGAAGGTAGAAGAAGCTTTGTTGGATCCTGATTGGATATTAGCTATGCAGGAGGAGCTAAACCAATTTGAAAGGAATAATGTGTGGAAGCTGGTACCCAAGCCTAAAGGAAAGAATCCAATAGACACCAAGTGGGTATTCAGAAATAAGGTGGAAGAAAATGGCATAGTTGTCAGGAACAAAGCTAGATTGGTTGCTAAAGGCTATTGTCAACAAAAAGAAATAGATTTTGATGAAACATTTGCTCCTGTTGCAAGACTTGAAGCCATCAGAATCTTCTTAGCCTATGCAGCCCATGCCAATTTCAAGGTCTATCAAATGGATGTCAAAAGTGCCTTTCTGAATGGAGATTTGGAGGAAGAAGTATATGTCAGTCAACCTCCTGGATTTGAAGATCCAAATTTTCTAGAACATGTCTATTATCTTTTAAAAGCACTTTATGGACTGAAGCAAGCACCTAGAGCCTGGTATGACACTTTATCAAAGTTCCTTTTGGAAAATCACTTCACAAGAGGTACTGTAGATAAAACTTTATTTTTCAGGAATGTTAATGGCTCTAGTATACTTGTTCAAATTTATGTAGATGATATTATTTTTGGCTCTACAGATGAGAAACTTTGCAAAAAGTTTGCCAAATTGATGCAAAGTAAGTATGAAATGAGTATGATGGGAGAACTAACTTACTTTCTTGGTTTACAAGTTAAGCAAGTTAGTGATGGAATATTCATTAGTCAAACTAAATATATTTTTGATCTTTTAAAGATGTTTGATCTAATGGATTGTACATCTGCAAAAACTCCCATGGCCACAACAACTAAGCTTGAATTAAACACTACTGAAAAGTCTGTGGATATTTCAAGTTATAGAGGCATGGTTGGCTCACTTCTGTACTTAACAGCTAGTAGGCCAGATATAATGTTTGCTACTTGTTTATATGCTAGATTTCAGGCTGATCCTAGAGAATCTCACTTAATAGCTATTAAGAGAATTTTCAGATATCTCAAGGGAACACCAAATATTGGCATTTGGTACCCTAGAGATTTTGGTTTTGATCTAACTGGTTATTCAGATGCAGGTTATGCAGGTTGTAGAATTGATAGAAAGAGTACAACAGGAACCTGTCAATTTCTAGGAAACAAGCTTGTATCCTGGTTCAGTAAAAAGCAAAATTCAGTTTCTACTTCTACAGCTGAAGCTGAATATATTGCTGCTGGCAGTTGCTGTGCACAGATTTTATGGATGAGAATTCAATTGCTGGACTATGGTTTACAAGTTGAGAGGATTCCAATTTTCTGTGATAATACAAGTGCAATTGCCATCACTGAAAATCCAGTGCAACATTCAAGGACAAAGCACATAGATATCAAGTACCATTTCATAAGGGGACATGTAATGAATGGTACTGTGGAGCTTCATTTTGTTCCAAGTGAGAAACAACTTGCAGATATCTTTACCAAGCCACTGGATGAATCCACCTTTTCAAGGTTGGTAAGTGAGTTAGGTATGCTTAATTACTCTTAAATCTATCTGAGTTATTTTGCAAGTTGATATGTAGCCAGAAATTTTGGCTAATTCAAATTTACATCTCGACGGATGACCCTTATCCATCGAGTTTGGTCATCCGTCGACACACAATTTGCTAATAAAAATCAATTACTTTTCTAGAATATTTTATGACTCGACGGATAACAGTTTATCCTCATCCTTCGAATTATCTTAATCTCAACCGTTAATTCCTGTTACATTATCCATTGAGTATACTTACAGTTTGTAAGCATTGCACGACGGATAATGGGTGGAATTTTTACAGTTTATTTTTAAACGGCTATTTTAGGCAATTTCTATTGGTTAATTAATTTTACTTTATTATTTTTATCAGTTATTTTTTAGATAGTATAAAAGCTTATTTCATTACAATTGTTTTCTTTTATCATTCTCAAATTCAACTGCTCTAATTTCATTCTCTCTCAAGCACTTACTCTCCTTCTCTTCAAGCTTTTATTCTCTAAACAATGGCACATGTTGTAAATATTATGTCTCAAACTGGGTACATTTATGAGAAGAACAATTTCACTGTATTAGTTAACAAGGGTATTTAGCAATCGGATGACTATCACAAGATGATGGACTTTGTGAAGAATTGCAAGCTCAATTATGCCATGCTGGAATCACCCACAATCTTCTGTGAAGTTGTTGAAGAGATGTGGACCACTGCTACCTACAACTCTACTGACAAGACCATTACTCTAACCATCAAAGGTAAAGAATTCTGTATCAATAGTGATGTGATAAAAGCTTTTTTCAAAATTCCTGATAACAATATAACTTCACCACACAATGACACTGATATTATAAATATGCTTAATTCCATGCACTATGCACTTCCTACTTCTAAACTGAGTGATATTAGGAGAATGGGTCTTGGGAAGGAGTGGAGTTTCTTGTGTGATATAGTTACAAAGGTTTTCTCAGGAAAGATCAGTAATTTTGATTCAGTGAATATTTCCATGCTCAACATGCTATATATGTTAGTTACAGATAAATTTTATAATTTCAGTGACCTTGTCTTGTTTGAGTTAGGCTTTAAATTAGGTGAGTTAGCTAAAAGAGGTAAGAATGTGTATTATGCTAGATTTCTTATGTTATTGGCTAACCACCTCTGTGAAGAAATTGTGCTTGAGAACCCTAACAACAAACTGGATTGTTGGGTTCAAGAGAGAAGGCTCATTGCAGATTTTAACAGGGCCAATCATCACAAGGATGTGCCAATGTTCTACTTTCCTGTAATGCAGGTACCTCAGGTAAGTGAGGTAAGTTCATCCATCCCTACAACTATTCCAACCTCCACAATTTCTTTGAGTTCAGGAGTACCTATGGCAACTGTGCCAATGACCAAATAGTTGCCTACCAAAGCTACCAAACCTACTACTATTTCCAAATCCAAATCAAAGAAAACCCCTTCTGGTATCTCTCAAAAGATGCCAGTTGAAAAATTCACCAAAGCTAAAGAGGGGAGTGTGAAGGAGGGTAAGTTAGGTGAGGGAAGGGGTGAACATCAAAGAAACCCCAAGAATAAGGTTGGAGAGTTGAGTGAATCCCAGCCTAGCCACACTGCAGTTTCCCAACAAACTGCAGTGCTTAAAAAGGATATAAGCTCACTTCTAGCTGCATCCTCCCAAAAGGATGTAGTTATTGAACAAAGCTCTCAACCAAGAGCACAGGCCAAGAGGGTTAAGGACACAAGCTCACCACAAACTTATACAAGAAAGAAGAAATCTAAAACCTCTGGGGATGCACAGGATACACACACAGTGCAAACTGGTGCTAAAGACACAGTCACTGCACCTTCTCAAGTTCAGTTTGATGTGGCTCCAATAAATGTGGAGTCACAGCCAAAATCTCTAGTTATAGAAGCACCTCAAACACCATACTCACCAACAAATTCTCTGGATGTGTATATGATAAATACATCAATTCCTGATTCCCCTTCTTTGACTCTGTTGGGGAAGCCAAAATCCAGTGCAAGTGAGCATCATCTTTTAGATGATTTGTTGGCTCACTTGCCAATTCTTTCAGAAACTGTTGTGTCATATGTGCCTAAAATTTCTTCAATCAGCACAGAGTCAACAATAGTTTCTCTTCCCACCTCATTCATTTCTACTCTCTCGACGGATATTGTTCATCCGTCGAGTAGTGATTTTATCCCGACGGATAAGCCTAACAGCAGTTATCCGTCGGATAGCAAAACCACTCACTCGATGGATATCACTCATCCGTCGAGTATCTCTGCACAACTTTAAACTTCAATTCTTTCAAGTGCAGAAGATTTAGTGGTCGTACAGTCACTCTTAGGATTGAGAGAGCAAAGTGTCTTGAGTGAGAGGCTGGGTTGCTCCCAGGCAAAAGGAGAGAAAATGAGTGAAAATCTGCAATCCATTTCTTCAGGATTGGTAAAAGGAAGTGAGAGGAGTCCCACCTTAGTAGGTGAAGGTGAGGGTGTTAGGGTGGGGAGCCAGGGTGAGACCCTGATGCAACAAAAGAGAGAACATGAGAGAAAAGCAGGTACAGAGGATATAAGGGTGGATCCAGCCATTGATCATGAATCAATGATTGTGGATGATGCAGAATAGGAAAGACAATTTCAGCAACATTACAAAGCTGTAATTGATAACATTTCCTTGGATGCCGACACTTTTACTCATGTTATGTCAGCCTATCAACTGTTGGCTGCTCAGGGCAATGAGGAGGCAGAGAAGACTTTAAATCTAGTACATACTTCAGAATCTCTACAAAGGGATAAAGTTGCTATCAATTTAATGTCTTCTACAGCTGGTGAGCCATCTGAAGAATTTGGAGTAAATTCTAATGATGATGACTCTATTTCATTTGATGGAAGCATGAACTTAGGGGGAGATGAAGGCCCAAGTTCCATACCAGATCTACCTGAATGGGCATTGACAAAGGAGTCTACACCAGGACAATTCAATATATCCTTAGTCAAACAAATCATGTCTATTCAAAAGGCTATTCAGAACACCTCAAATGCTGGTACCAAGGCTATTCTTCAAGCCCGCTTAGATTCTCTACATCTCATGAAGCTACAGCAATTAAGACAGAATCTGAGTGTGGATGAACTCAAAAAGGATATAGCTGACTTGAAGACCTACAATTCTGAGAAGCTGGATTCAATAATGCCCTATGGTACCATGCAAGATCTTCTCCTGAGACTGAGAAGAGAATCAGATGCTGAAAAGAAGCTGGCCAAATTGGAAGACAGAGTTCAAGTAATTGAAAACTCTGTGGCCACTATTCTTCAAAATCAACAGTCTCAGACCAGTCTTCTAATGCAACTGGCTAAAGCACAAGGCTTGACTCCTCAACTTGATGATAACAAAAAGGGGGAGAAAGGACCAAGTGAGGGGGAGAAACTTCAGATACAAATCAGTAAAGTAATTGTGCCTTCAATTACTGTCTCAAAGCCACCAGTTGCAGATGGTATAGATCTGATTCAAGCAGTAGCAGCTAACTTGAAAGTTGCTGAGAAAGAACAGTTGAGTTTGGTCAACTGGAAGAAGATTGATGGAGAGTTACAGAAAAAGTTTGAACTTGTCAAGGAGCCAGTTAAGTCAGCCATCCATCACTCTCAAGTCAAGCAAATTAGTGTGAATGAGATGAGCATGAACTATCTGGAAAGAGGACAATCTTCCTGCATCAAGTCTCCAAAGGCTGAAATGATTCTTAAACCAAGGGCAAACTACTCAAAATCATCCTTGAAGAACCCCTTGGACACTGTGTATGAGACACCCAAGCCTGATGAGAAGAAACTTCTATCAAGATCAATTGTCTTCTATAAAGATTCAGCTGATTCAGTTTCTAAAAGGAGGATTGCTAAGATTTTCAGAAATGGGAAAGAAATTTGTGTGGTGGCTGGACACCCTTAATTTGCTCAAGCAAAGAGAGAAGAAAAAGTTAGATTGAAGCAGGAGAAGAAGCAGGCTGCTCTAGATGCTAAAAAGGCTAAACAAAAGAGAGAGCAGATTGCTATCTTGGCCAAGCTACATGCTGTAAATTCATCACAACAAATTCCCTCTCAACCATCTGAAGCAACTGAATCAAGGAAGCAAGTTGAAGAATAGAAGACATCTCTAAGAAAGAAGTAATTGGATAAAAGAACTAAAAGGAAACTGGATATTGTTGACAAGGAATTGGAAGATCAATTTCCTAAGGAATCCACACCAGCTACAACTCTAGCATCAAAACCCTCTGTGGTATTTGAAGACATAAAGGTGGTGGATCCCTACAGGAATATTCATGGTGAACCTATTGTGCCCAAGGATGAGCCAATAGAATGGGAGAACATACCAATTCCAGACTTCAATCTACCAATCCTTAGCAAGCCAAAAAGGACAAAGTCAAAAGCAGTCAAGAAAGTGAAGCTGTCACCTCTAAAATCCAAGTCTGTAGTTAAAGCTCAGCCCAAAGTCAATAAGGGAGACTACTTGTACTTGTGTGACATCAAAGAATTTTCAGATCTAAACCTCTATATGGATGAACTAGATGAAGTAAGAAGTATTGATGCATACAGAAACCTACTTGAAAGGTTAGTGTTCAAGTACAAAGGAGGAAAGGAGATTCAGTGGCCACTTCACATGATTCTTCAAGAGAGCCAAGTTGTACTGATTAAAGTTTATTCATCCTTCAAGAAGAATTTTGGGTTCAATATCACTGCAAGAAGACTAGTATTGAAGAAGATTGAAGAACTAAGGAGTGTCAGAGCTAAAGATGCACTCCCAAAGACTCTTATCATCCCATACACAGGGAGAAGAGTGCATCTAAGGCCCTACTGGATGATGGAGTTCATAGATGACAAAGGGGTGAGAAGATTCTTCAGATTAGAAGACCAATTGAGCATCTCCAGCAATGAGACTCTCTTGGAAATGCAAGAAAAGCTAAATCTCTCAGAATCTGATGAACTGGAATTCCACAGGCAGCTCCAAAATCAGATTGATGAAAACAACAGAAAGCTTGGAAGAAGATCCAGACCTTCAAGAAACTAGAAAAATCTGCTTAGGCTAGAGGAGCATCTTGAAAATGACTGTGAGATAAACTTTGTACATTTTGATTAATTGAAGCACTTTTCACTATTATCTACTTTTCCTTAAAGCTGTATGTTTAGGGTGTTTTGTTATCATCAAGTATCTCTTAATTTATGGCTACAATTCCAGTAGACATAAATTGGGGGAGATTGTTGTGCATATGTTGTGTACTTGATGATTACATAAACAAAACACCTAAGTAGATTTTACTTAGTGAAATAATGTAGCACTCGACGGATAAGGATTATAGTCCCGACGGATAAATCATTATAGTCCCGACGGATGATAACTTATTATCCATCGAGTGAGTAGCTTATGTAATAATGAGTCTGTAGCACATTTCTGCATACACCTTTGTATACATTCTGTAGTAGCATATAAGTCATGTTGACTTTAACTAGATATGCAGAATAGGTTGATTAATTGTACATAGATGATGTCTTGTAATTCTGCATAAATGAATTGAAGTCAAGTGCCAAAATAGCTACCGACGGATGATTAACAAAGCCATCGACGGATGATCAAATAGCTATCAACAGATGTTTAATATAGCAGTCGACGGATGATCAATGAAGCCATCAACGGATGATCATAAAGTCGACGGATGATCATGTACTCAACGGATAAATAATTCAAATATCAGTTGACAGTGACAACTGGTCACATGCGTCAAAGTGTATGCAAATGGAATGAGGAAGCCTATTAACTGGGTAATAGAGAATAAAGTAACAAAGCATTAGACCCGATAGTTTTTATAATGATCCTGTCTTTTGACTTTGTAATCTTGTTAATATATAAACTAAGAAGTAGCAAATAGAAACTAAGAACCGAGATATAAAAAGTGAGAAACATTTGTAAGCAGAATTATTAGCATTTCTCTGTATTCTCAGTAGTTCATATTTGTAAGCAGCTGTGAGCATTCTTGCACACAGAGTTCTCTCGATATAATATATATCTCTGGTGGAATTGTTGAAATCCACCAGAAAGTTTTTAAAGACTCTTGTTTTTAATTACTTGTGTTTTGATTCACTTAAGTTTTTGTTCCGCATTGTGCTAATCAACACACTTATATTTATATTCGAGTTCGAACATTTTTATTTTAAGAAAAAGGTTCAAGAATTCCATTCAACCCCCCTTCTGTAATTCTTGCTATATTTTGTTAAGGGACTAACATCATTCAACAACTTTGTGAATCTGTCATATGTATCAGTTAGTGCCTCATCATATTTTGAGTCAAAGTGCTCATACTCCTGTGTGAGTATTGTCTTCCTGTTCTTTTTGATGGTATTGGTTCCTTGATATCTTACTTCCAATGCATCCCAGATTTCTTTTGCAGTCTTGCATCCAATCACCATGTTTGACATGACATTGTCAAGTGCACTATGAAGCAAGTGTCTTACTTTTGCATCATTGCCTAGTGAAGAGATGTCTTCAGTGGTGAGTTCTCTCTTTTCTTTGGGAATTATCTTTTGTGGCTCATTCCCAACTGCAACAGAAAGCTTTGTGGGCTTGTGTGGACCATCATAAATTATATCTAAATATTCTGGATCTGTAGCTTCCAGAAACATGGCCATCTTCACACTCCATACAGGGTACTCAGACACCCTGAGCATAGGAACCCTGATGGTTTCATATGTACTGGTGTTTTGAATGGGTTCAACCTTTGCAGATTCTTGAGCGTCTAGTGTTTTTGATTGATCAGACATGATTGATTGTTTGTTTGGATCTTACTGTATGTGTGTTAACAGAAAGGCTCTGATACCACTTATTAGGCCTCAATGATACTATAGAAGGGGGTTGAATATAGTATCTACAATCAATTCGATTATAAACACAAGTATGTAACAAAAAACAAATTTATTCAATATATCAAACTCTGTTACAGTAGGTTTAATCTACTTTCTCAGTGATGTATGATATCACTAAGAGCTGTTAGGGTTACAATGAATAATATTCTCATGAATGATAACACATGTAGTGTAAACCCTAATCTGTGTTTATATACTACACAGTTACAAGATATCTCCTAATTGATATGATATGTTCTGTTTCCTAAAATACATCAATCAGAGATTATCTACTGTAGTCCTTTAGCTGTATAACTCTCCAAGCATATCTTCTTTTGTTTAATCCAGATCCTCTCCTGTAAATCAGCTGTTTTTCATCCCTGAAGTGTATCCGCACTTAAGTTCTGATATAAGTTCTGATGGCTTAATTTCTAATAACTTCCTGTCTTCAGTAAGTTCTGATTTCCCGTTAAGTTATGATAGTAAGTTCTGAAACTAAACAAATCAGATTAGACATGACATCACAAATATATCTAACAAGCTTATGTAACAAATAAGTATTGTAGCACATTTCTGCAAACAAATTTGTGTAGATTCTGTAGGAGCATATGAGTCATGTTGACTACTAGTGGATATGCAGAATAGGTTGATTATTTATAAATATGAGATGTCTTGTAATTCTGTATAAGTGAAATGGAGTCAAGTGACAAATAGCTACCCGACGGATGATCAACAAAGCTACCCAACGGATGACAAACATGTACCCGACGGGTGATCAAATTCAAATATCTGTTGACAGTGACAACACAGTCACATGCGTTGGGTGTTTGTAACAGGAATGTGGCAGCCTATTAAGTGGGAATTTGAGAACAAAGAAGCATTACCATTTCCATGCAAATGTGAAGATATTCAAAGATGCTGGAATAGAGTAGTGAAGTAGCATGGAGTTAGACTAGATATGTTTTGTTTTATTATCTTGTCTTATTGTCATGTAAACTTGGTGATATAAAAACCAAGTGTAGCTAGTAGAACAATCAACTAAGCAAACACATTTCAAAGAGAGATAGAAAAAGCTGTACTTGTCAAGAATCTCTCTGTAGTTTTTTTGTTCTACTTATAAGCAGCTGTGAGCTATTCAAGCTTCACAGAGTTCTCATTCAATATATATAAATATATATTTGGTGGACACTTTCAAATCCACCAGAAAGTTTTAAAAGCTTGTGTTTCTATTACTTTGGGTTTTTATTTATATAACCACTTCATTCCGCAGTCTGCAAATCAAACACTTATATATCTGTTGAGTTAGAACTGTTTTAAAATCTTGAAAAAGTAGCCAGAATTACATTGATTCAACCCCCCTTTTGTAATTCTTGTTGTATTGTTAGGGAATAACAATTGGTATCAGAGTAAGCTCTTGAAGTACAAAGAGTTTAAAGATCACAACAAACAGTAAGATGAACAAGAAGGATGTTGGAGTCAAAATTCCATTTTTGGACAAAGACAATTATCACCACTGGAAGGTGAAGATGCACCTACATCTTCTTTTCCAAGATGAGGCCTATGTGGATTGCATAGAGAGAGGTCCTCATATACCAATGAGAGCTGCAACAGGAAATGAACCATCTGTTCCCAAGCCTAGGCATGAATGGTCATATCCTGATATTGAGCAAGTCAGGAAAGACAAGAAGACCATGAATATATTATTCAATGGAGTTGATGGTGATATGTTTGATAACATCATTAACTGCTGAACAGCCAAAGAGGTTTGGGACACAATCCAGATTATTTGTGATGGTACTGAGCAAGTAAGAGAGAATAAGATGCAGCTGCTAATTCACCAATATGAGCACTTCCACTGTGAAGAAAGTCAGTCTCTCACTGACATTTTTAGTAGATTTCAAAAGCTACTAAATGCTCTGAAGTTGCATGGAAGAGTCTATCAAACAAAAGACTTTAACCTCAAGTTCCTTAGATCTCTTCCAAAAGAGTGGAAGCCAATGAGGGTCTCATTGAATAATTCACAGGATTACAAGGAGTTTACCTTGGAGAGACTGTATGGCATCCTAAAGACTTATTAGTTGAAATAAAGCAAGATGAGAGGATGGAGAAAGAAAGGAATAAAGGAGTATCCATAGCACTGGTTGCTGAGTTAGAGAACGAGAAAGAGATGAAGGTAGAAGCTGTCAAGTCTACATCAAAGGTCTGTGAAAGCAAGGGTAAAGGGCTGGTAGCTGAAAATGAAGATCACTTGAGCCAAGATGATATTGATGAACATCTAGCATTCATATCCAGAAGATTTTCCAAGCTTAAATTCAAAAAGAATTTTGGAGCAGCCAAGCCAAACAGAAACATGGTGGATAAATCCAAATTTAAATATTTCAATGTGGCTTGGAAGGGCATTTTTCCAGTGAATGTAGAAAGTCTGATTCTAGCAAGAAAAAGTTTGAGCCTGTTGATTATAAACAGAAATACTTTGAGTTGCTCAAACAAAAGGAAAGGGCTTTCATCACACAGGAGAATGACTGGGATGCAGATGGTTTGGATGAAGATGAAGAAATAAACTATGTGAATCTAGCCCTGGTGGCCAAGTCTGATGAAACAGAAACAAGTTCTTCAAGTAATCAGGCAATCACCACTAACCTAGCATATTTATCTAAAGCTGAGTGTAATGATGCCATAAATGACATGTCCACAGAATTATATCACTTGCGTGTTACACTTAAGTCCCTCACTAAGGAAAATGCTAAAATTAAAGAAAACAATTTGTTTTTAAGTGATAGGAATAATGTGCTAGAGTCTCAGTTTATTGAATTTGAAAAATTGAGAATTGAATGTAAGATTGCTAAGCATGAATTAACTAAGTCTTTGAAGAAATAAGAGATTTTAAATAAGCAGCTTGAACGAGAACATGAAGTGATTAAAGCATGGAAATCATCAAGAGATGTCCATGCTCAAATCACTAAAGTTCAAGGTATTGAGTCCTTTTGTGATGCAGCCTGGAAGAAGAGTAAGGAGAAGCTGGAATCCAATTTGGTTGAAGGATTGTTGACATATGTGGACTCGAAGGATGATGAAAATCATCCGTCGGATAATCAAAAGGATTATCCGTCGAGTGATAAAGAGCCACATCCGTCGGCTTTGAGTAAACCTGTGAGCAAAGCTAAGCTTGCCAAGATAAAATGAGAAATATGGATCAAATTCCTAAAACTTTGTTCCAGGAGAATCAAGTCAAGTGAAGAAGGAGATGAAAGTTAATGTTGGTCATCTGTCCATCAAGCAATTGAATGACAGGTTAGAAAAGATTGAGGTTAAAGTAGAAGCTAAAAAGAAAAACAATAGAAATGGGAAAGTAGAAATTAACAAGCATAACAACTACACACCTGATAAATATGCACCAAGAAAAATCTGTGTTAAGTGTGGTAGTGTTAATCACTTGTCTATTAATTGCAAACTTTCCATGCCTACTCCTATGTCTGCACCTCCCTCCTTTTCCAACATGAATGTTATTACTACCATGCATATGTATGTTATGTCTACTCAGAATATGAATGCACAATTTGCTAATATGCCATTTGCACCTAATCCTTATTATGATGCATTTAGTATTCCCCAAATGCCATTTAGCATGCCTTACTGGAATAATGTTTGCAAACAGCATGCCTTTTCCTGTTAATCAAAATATGCATGATAATTTTGTACTAATGACTGGTTTCAAAAGTTCAACTCAAATGACTAAGGATGAATCAGAAATCACTAAGTCAAATGAGATCAAACCTAAGAAATCAAAGAAGAAAGCTAACAAGGCAGGACCCAAGGCAACTTGGGTACCAAAATCAACTTGATTTGATTTTGATGTGTACAGGGAAATAGAAAGAATCTTTGGTATCTGGATCTGGATAGTGGTTTCTCAAGGCACATGACTGGAGATTCTACCCTGCTCAGTGAGTTCAAGGAAATAGTTGGCCCAAGTATTATTTTTGGAGATGACAGCAAGGGTTATACTGTGGGATATGGCTTGATTTTAAAAGACAGTGTCATCATTGAAGAGGTTGCCCTAGTGGATGGTCTCAAGCACAATTTGTTGAGTGTCAGCCGGCTTTGTGATAAGGGAAATTCAGTAACCTTCAATTCAGAAGCTTGTGTTGTGACAAACAAAAGGAGCAACAAAGTGGTTCTCACTTGTGTGAGAAAAGGAAATGTGTATTTAGCTGTCTTCAACTCATCTGATGCAGAATCTGTCACTTGTCTTCTCAGTAAAGCAAGTCAAGATGAAAGTTGGCTATGGCACAAGAAGTTGTCCTATCTAAACTTCAAGACCATGAATGAGATTGTCAAGAAAGAACTAGTTAGAAGTATTCCTCAAGTAGAGTTTACTAAGGATGGATAGTGTGATGCCTGCCAGAGAGGAAAGCAGATCAAAGCATCATTCAGAAAGAAGCTTGATTCAACAATTGAAGAACATTTGCAATTGTTACACATGGATTTGTTTGGACTAGTCAATGTGTTGTCTATCTCAAGGAAAAGATTTTGCCTAGTAATTGTGGATGATTTCTCAAAGTTCTCTTGGACATATTTCCTAAAGTCTAAAGATGAAGCTAGTGAAATCATCATCAATCACATAAGACAAGTCAACAATCATCCTGATTTTGAAAGTAAGAAGAATCAGGAGTGACAATGGAACTGAGTTCAAGAATTCTGTGATGAGATCATTTTGTGAAGAGAATGGGATTATGCATGAGTTTTCTGCAGCAAGAACTCCACAACAAAATGGAGTAGTGGAAAGAAAGAACAGATCCCTTATTGAAGCTGCAAGAACAATGCTTGAAGAATCAAAGTTACCAACATATTTTTGGGCTGAAGCTGTGAATACTGCTTGCTACACTCAGAATATTTCTTTGGTTAATCAAGAAAAGTGTATGACACCCTACTAATTGTTCAAGAATAGGAAGCCAACTCTAAATTTTCTTCATGTCTTTGGCTGTAAATGTTTTATCTTGAGGAATCAAACTGATCAATATGGGAAGTTTGATGCTAAAGCAGATGAAGGAATTTTTGTTGGATATGATGTGGGAAAGGCATATAGGGGTCTACAATCTAAGAACCAATATTTTTATGGAATCAATACATGTTGTGTTTGATGACAAAAAGATTGAAGGACTGCAAGATGGAGATATCCATGAAAGCCTTAAGTTTGATAATGTGGAGATGGTAAGTGATGACAGTGATAATGAACGTGATCAAGAAACAGTGAATAAGGATAATGCAAAAAAATCTATAAGTAATGAAGCAAATAATTCAACATCTGTCGAGTTACAAAATGCTTCATTCGTCAGGAGAGAATCTGCCTTATCCATCGGGAGACAATCAGCTTCATCCGTCGGGACACAAAATGCATCATCCGTCGAAACATTAAGAGAAGCTGAAAGTAAGAATAGATCACCAACAGAAAGTTCCCCTTTCTCAAATCAAAGATTCACTAACTCAGGGGGAGTTTCTTATAATCAAAACTCAGTCACACATCAAGACAACAATGAGACCTCTTCATCTAGAGCTAATCTACCTCAACAAAGAAAATGGACTAAAGATCACCCTTTTGAGCTCATCATTGGTGATGCATTTTCTAGAGTTCAAACAAGGAGAGCAACTCAAGAAGAATGTCTATATAGCAGCTTTCTATCTAAGGAAGAACCAAAGAAGGTAGAAAAAGCTTTGTTGGATCCTGATTGGATTTTAGCTATGTAGGAGGAGCTAAATCAATTTGAAAGGAACAAGGTATGGAAGCTGGTACCCAAACCTAAAGGAAAGAATCCAATTGACACCAAGTGGGTATTCAGAAACAAAATGGATGAAAATGGCATAGTGGTCAGGAACAAAGCTAGATTGGTTGCTAAGGGCTACTGTCAATAAGAAGGAATAAATTTTGATGAAACCTTTGCTCCTGTTGCAAGACTTGAAGCCATCAGAATCTTCTTAGCCTATGCAGCCCATGCCAATTTCAAGGTCTATCAAATGGATGTCAAAAGTGCCTTTCTGAATGGAGATTTGGAGGAGGAAGTCTATGTCAATCAACCTCCTGGTTTTGAAGATCCAAACTTTCCAGGATATGTCTACTATCTTTTGAAAGCAATTTATGGACTGAAGCAAGCACCTAGAGCCTGGTATGACACTTTATCAAAGTTTCTTTTGGAAAATCACTTCACAAGAGGTACTGTTGATAAAACCTTATTCTTTAGAAATGTTAATGGCTCTAGTATACTTGTTCAAATCTATGTAGATGATATTATATTTGGCTCTATAGATGAAAAACTTTGCAAAAAGTTTGCCAAATTGATGCAAATTAAGTATGAAATGAGCATGATGGGAGAACTAACTTACTTTCTTGGTTTATAAGTTAAGCAAGTTAGTGATGAAATATTCATTAGTCAAACTAAATATATTCATGATCTTTTGAAGAATTTTGATCTAATGGATTGCATATCTGCAAAAACTCCCATGGCCACTGCAACTAAGCTTGAACTAAACAATACTGAAAAGTCTGTGGATATTTCAAGTTACAGGGGCATGGCTGGCTCACTTCTATACTTAACAGCTAGTAGGCTAGATATAATGTTTGCTACTTATCTTTGTGCTAGATTTCAAGCTGATCCTACAGAATCTCACTTAGTAGTTATTAAGAGAATTTTCAGATATCTCAAGGGAACACCAAAACTTGGCATTTGGTACCCAAGAGATTCTGGTTTTTGATCTGACTGGTCATTCAGATGCAGATTATGCAGGTTGTAAAATAGACAGAAAAAGTACAACAGGAACCTGTCAATTTCTAGGGAACAAGCTTGTGTCCTGGTTCAGTAAAAAGCAAAATTCAGTTTCTACTTCTACAGCTGAACCTGAATATATTGCTGCTGGTAGTTGCTGTGCACAGATTTTGTGGATGAAAAATCAATTGTTGGACTATGATCTACAAGTGGATAGAATTTCCATTTTCTATGATAACACAAGTGCAATTGCCATCACTGAAAACCCAGTGCAACATTCAAGAATAAATCACATAGACATCAAGTACCACTTCATAAGGGAACATGTGATGAATGGTATTGTGGAACTTCATTTTGTTCCAAGTGAAAAGCAGCTTACAGATATCTTTACCAAGCCACTTGATGAATCCACCTTTTCAAGGTTGGTAAGTGATTTAGGTATGCTTAATTATTCTTGAATTATTTCAGATATTTTTACAAATTTTGAAGCAACCAAAAAATTAATTGAATTTTTAGCTTTGGATGAAATTTTGGCTAAGTCAAAAATTTACATCCCGACGGAGGTTCGTTATCCATCGAGTTTGATCATCCGTCAGAATATTATTTGTTAATAAAAATCAATTACTTTTCTGGATTATCTTATAACCCGACAGATAACTGATTTATCCTTATCCGTCGAATAGTCTCAATCTTAGCCGTTAAAACTCTAAACATTATCCATCGAGTATACTTACAGTTTGTAAGCATGACACGACGGATAAATGACAGAATTTTTATAGTTTATTTATTTTTAAACGGCTATTTTGGGCTATTTTGATTGGTTACTTTATTTCATTTTATTATTTTTGACAGTTTATTTCTGAGATAGTATAAAAGCAGAATTCATTTTTATTCTACTCTTTTATCATTCTCAAGTCATCTGTTCTAACTTCCTTTCTTCTCCAAAGCAAATATTCTCTCTGTAAATTTCTTATTCTCTAACAGTGGCACCAGTCGTCAAAATCATGTCTCAAAGTGGATATATCTACGAAAAGAACAACTTCACAGCTCTTGTAAACAAGGAGATTCAACAGTCTGGAGAGTTTCACAAGATGATGGATTTTGTGAAAAGCTGTAAACTCAATTATGTTATGCTGGAATCACCCACAATCTACTGTGAATTTGTGGAGGAGATATGGACAACTGCAGTGTACAACTCTACTGACAAGACCATCACTTTCACTCTCAAAGGTAAGCAGTTTTGCATTAATAGTGACATTGTCAAAGCATGCTTTAGAATTCCTGGTAATATTGCTACTGTTCTACACACAAACACAGATATAGTTAACATGCTAAATTTCATAGGCTATGCACTTTCCACTTCTAAGTTAAGTGAAATTAGGAGGTTAGTGTTAGGGTTTATACTGAAATATTCGTATGCACTTTATACTTTAATAATAAATTATTTGAGAATCTTGAATGCATGTTTTCACATAGTCTGTATATTATATATTGTAGACAATCAGGAATCAAATAGGATAGCAGAAGATTAGATTGTCAAACTCCTTATATAATATAATAAAGGTTCACAGTCTAAGTGGTATTAGACAAACCACTGGAATAGCTGAAATATTATTTAGAAATAGTTTATCTTGACTATTGAATAATACTTGTATACTTTGTATATATTGAACGGGATCAAAATAGTAGAATAATTGTTTCTTTTATTCTGACAATAAAGAAGAACTAAGATTCTACGATATTATCGCTTAGGTTCTTAATCCGGATGTAGTAATTGACACTTGTATTTAATGCACATGCCTTGATTCATACATTAAGTAATTTATTTTAAATTACAAAATTTATGTATTGGGCAATGACATTATATACAGAGTGGGATATTAACTGTAATGACCCCAATTTTTGGAAATTTTTGAAACCCTTACGAATAGTGTTTTTGCTGAATGAGAAAAATTTTCATGCCACGCTATGTAGGGGTTCTGTTATTGATCTTATGGAATATTATTAGTACTCTATGTGGTATAAAGTGTATGTAAAGATCGTCAGAATCCAATTCCGAACACTTTGAATTTTCCCGAAAATCCAATAGATACGGAAAGAATTGAGTATAAGGTAACAGGATAAAAAGGATTTAAATTAAAGGATTATAATAGAGGATCATAAAAGGAATACAATATATTGAGAAAGGTTAAGGGAACCTAAGTAATAAGATCTCGGGTATGATCCCTCAAACGATAAACGAAAACGAAAGTTAAGCGAACCGTATAACAGATCAGCGGTCATTAGGCAAACGATTAGGAAGTTAATCAAGGGGATTAGTGGGGATGATGTCATCCAACCAATATAAAGAGGACAAGGAGGGGAGGATGACATCATGAGGATGACACAAGCATGACATGGGAAGGAAGGAGGTGTGGTTGAATGAGAACCACACAAATTCAAGGGCAACAAGGTAATTGACTAAATCAAACACAAAAAACAAAGCAACCAAGCCATGTAAAATCATTTTCATCAAAATCAAAAAGAACCAAGGCTTGTTCTTGAAGAAGCTCTCGGCTTTTTACTATTCAAAAGAGCAAGAAATTCAAAATCAAAGATCCAAGCTTCCTAAATTGGTGAGTTAATTCCCTAATCATCTTCATGCTTAGTTAGGGCTATATCATGAGTTTAAGCCATCAATTCCTTCTCCATCTTCTTCATTTAATCAAAGAAGAAGACTATGAATAGTGTTTTCAAGTTTTTAACTTGAAGTTTTTCTTGTTTTCCTTGAAGATCCAAGCATTCCTAAGACTTCTCAAAGCTTCTTAAGGCTTCCTAGCTCCTCCCACCACTTCAAGGAAGGTATACCATCTCCAAACCCTAGATTCCTATGTATTATAAGATGATTTTGATTAGTAGGATGATATTGTAGCTTGATGTTGTGATTTAGAGTTTGGGATTTGAAATGGTATTGAATTGGAATGGTAAATGTTGTTGTTCTGATTAAAAGAACTTAAGAATGGTTAAAGTTAAGCTTAGGCATAAGTATGAATGTTAAAATTGAATTGGTTGAGGTTGTTATGATGTGATAAGGATGGATGTTGGTTGTATGTTGGATTTGAGGTTGAATTGGGAGGGTTTTGAATGGTTTAAAATATTGGAAATCACGTAAACATAGCCGTCGTAACGCCCGATTTTCTTTGGACTGTTTTTGTGCATAGCATTAGGACCAGAGAACCCCCTGCTAGATTATGACCACTGCCATGTTTAGATAGCTCATGTTACGAGCTTCGTTTTGATATGTAGTTCGTTCGATTCCGATGCACGGTTTAGGAGAAACGACCGTTTCAAGTAACGGCGTTTCGCGAACGAAACTTTTCCCCTCGCCTTACTTTGAAACATAGGTTAAAGACCAAAAAGGGTTAATTAATGCATGAAACATTTATGGTAAGTGTGTTAGGCAGTTGGTAAGACACTCGCGAAGGAATCGCCTTAAAACTCGTAAAGGTTAAATTATTAAAAATGGTGGAGCCGAGGGTACCCGGGTGACTTAAGCAAATCAGTAAGCACAAAACAAGCGTTAGAGTCTAAGTTAGTTAAAGTATAGATTTACAACTGACTTTGGTTTAATTCCAACTTACTTGTTGTTTATAGGTTACCAGACTCGTCCCGAGCCTTTTATCACCCCAAGTCGCTCAGGCAAGTTTTCTACCCGTTATACTGTTGTTGTGATGTAAATATATGTATATGCATTATCTTGTGATAAGTGCATGATTGTTATTAGCAAATTTTGCGATATATTGGAGCATGCTGATATGGTATATATGCATGTCAATTTCGTAATCTGGTTATCTATCTGTTGATTTCGATGCTTATAGTTGCATAATACCTATGCTAGAGATAAGCAGTAGTTGCGTATACCCTTAGTATAGGGGACCCAAAGGTGAACATATTTCTAAACCGGGAGTCGATGTTCCCGAGTATAATATATATATTTTTATATATATATGGTTATAGTTTTCCAAACTATTAATCGAATAAGGTTTATTCGATAACTTTTATTTTATTAATTGAATACTATATTGAATATTCATTCGAGGGTTATGACTCAGTTTATTTTATTATTTGAATATGATTTGAATATTCATTCGAGGGTTATGACTCAGTTTATTTTATTATTTCAATATGATTTGAATATTCATTCGAGGGCTTATGACTCAGTTTATATTATTTAATGATTATTAATTGGATATTCATTTGAGGATGTATGACTCCTTTATTTTATTTAATGAATATTATTTATAATATTCATTCGAGGTATTATGACTCCGCTTATTACTTATAATATTCTTTATTGTATTAAAGAATAAGGTGTCGATAGTCAAACTTATTTTTGATTATTCAAATAAAGATATTACTTTCGTATAAGTATATCTTTGATTAATTGCTATTCAGTCAAGTATAAGTTTTCCAACTTCTACCTCAATTATTCTTTATAAGAATATTATTTAAATAATAATATTCAGATATTTCTTTCATATTGGGACTGATTTATTTTATTAAATCAGCATTATTGCAAACATTCTTAAAAATGTTTTCGAGTCTTCAAAATGAATTTAAAAGGTAGAGAGGATCCCAAAACTTGTTTCCAAATTCAAGATCTTCCATTTTAAGGAGACTTGAATATTCGCTCAAAAATCTTGGGGATCCGGCTCTGTGGTGTATTTTATATTCGCAACATGGTTGCTGTTTTGAGAAAACAATTTGATTACTTGCCCAATGTTCGGGAAGTAAGTCCATATGATTGAGTCGGCATAAGTGACAGGTCGGGGTACGGTCTATAAAGGTGTAAGAGGCTGGGTGGCAGTCCATCCATGCGTGAGTGGCCGGGTAACGGTCTAGCGCGAGGTCCTAATGCGGCCAGGGTGATGACCGGCGAGGAATTCATCCATCTACAGTAGAAAAGGTTACTTATTGGTATCTTTGCCTGATCATCAAGATATCTGGTTTATGCCAAAATTCTTTTCCTTCCAAATTCATTGGATATTGCAACTCTATTCATACTTTACATGACAGAGGTTTTCAGGAAATGTATGGGAGATATATATGAATATATTTATATATCGGGACTTAATGAAGTATCTCATAACTTCATTATTTATAATGATATTCAAAGATTGAATCTATTCAAATCTTGTCTTATAGTCTCATCTATGTGATGAACCTTTGAAACTGATTATAACTTGAACGGGGGTAGTTCAAGTAGTATTTGGGAAAGATATAAGTATTCTGGGGTATCTTGTAACTTCATCTTTTAAACTTATATCTAGTTAATGATTGTCTTATGAATGACAAAAATTTTCGGAAAAACGTTGAGACAAGGTTAGATATATGAGATCACCTTGCAACGATATTTTTATATATACAGTTATAAACTGGAACTCTGTGTGTATTATGCATGGAAGAGGACTTCCCATATTTTGAAAAGTATATATGTATATATATATACTGAATATTTTGCGACTTCATCGCATTAAGATATCAACTTGGTTCATTTCTTTTGACCAAGACTTTTATGAGTACTATGAGAAGGCTCATATATTGTTAATCATTATACATATTATTTTGGTGGGCTTGCTGCTCACCCTTGCTTTATTTCTTCATCACACAACAACAGTTAGGAAAGATGGCCAGACTCCAGCAGACCCAGCGCAAGCGCGTGGAAAGCGTCCCGCGTCTTCCCGTTGATGTTGTAGCTGCTATAGCTGCAGAGGTAGATCTATTGTAGATCAGACCATCTACTTTTGAGAATCAATTATGTATAATTATAACTTGTGGCAGATAATGGCAATTAACTGTAAATTTATCAAGTAATCATTTTGGGTTGTAATAACTTTTAAATTGTGGATTCAAAGACTTGTACTTATTTAAATTTCATCTCTGAGACTATAACGGGTTGTGGTGTGTATTAGTGTGGGGTCACAGCATAAGGTTATTTATTATTAATTAAGTGAAGTGATATTGCGGAAAGAAAGACCGTGACGACCCGGATCCCCGACCCCGGATCTGGGGGTGTTACAGAAATGGTATCAGAGCTAAGCGTTATAAACCTTAGAGATGATGGGACGTTAAGATAATAAGTTCACTAAGATAATAAGAACTCTTGCCAAGTTCATAGTCGGGCTACCTAACGTAGTACTGACAGTTAAAACCCTTATGGGAACCCTTATAAATATCGTGATATGAGTGTAGTTCGTTATCGTATATGGTAGCGGGACTCCGAACCCTGAGGTTGAGGAGCAACATCGCGATGATATTTTATTACTAATTGGAGATCGGATTGTGGATCCGATAGAGTGTCCTAATGCAAGACCGGATGATGTTGATATTGAGGATGTAGCGGTTGAGGATGTTGTCCTAGAAGGGATAGTTGTTGAGGAGGATCCCATGGAGGATCCTGACAGGATTGGATAAAGGACCACTGATGAATTGATGACCATGGTTTGGTCGACTACCAGAGGTAGGATTGGCCGGTCACTACCGGAGGTTCGTTCAAGTTGTAAAGATAGTAGCCCCTTTAACGCGGCTTACTCGTAAGACTGAGAAGTTCGAATGGACAGAGAAATGCGAGAACAGCTTTCAAGAACTGAAGCAGAGGTTGGTGATGGCCCCTATGCTGGCGTTGCCGGATGGAAAAGGAGATTTTGTGAAGTGTAGTGACGCTTCGCACAAGGGCTTAGGGTGCGTGCTTATGCAGCACGGTAAGGTAATCGCGTACATGTCAAGACAATTAAGGTAATATGAAATTCGATATCCCCGCTCATGAGCTTAGGCTCGTGGCAATAGTTTTATCCTAAAGATTGGAGGCACTACTTGTATGGAGAGAAGTGCGGGAATTACCTAAGCCATAAGTGCTCTAGTACATTTTCACGTAGAAAGAGCTCAACATATACCAGAGGAGGCAGTTATAGCTAATCAAGAATAATGATTGGGAGATTCTTTATCATTCGGGGAAAGCCAATATGGTGGCTGATGCCCTTAGTAAAAAGGAGAGACTCAAGATGATAATGTCTTTTGGAGAGTTTATAAGAGATTTTGAGAAAATGGAAATAGAAGTGAAGGTAACCGGAGCCGGTACCGAAAAGCTGTTTGAGATTGCAATACAGCCCGAATTATTGGAAAAGATCATATTGTGCCAGAAAAAGTTATGAATGAAGGCAGAGAGCCAACAATTAGATAAAAGATTAATATCGAGAAAGATGATAAGGGAATAATGAGGTATTCCTATAGAATTTGGGTTCCGAAAGTTCAAGAGCGTAAGGATGAGAACTTAGATGAGAGCCATAGTTTGAGGAATAAGATTTAGAGCAAACCCTGAACGTGATAGTCAGGGAGGTCGCCATCAAGATAGAAGGAACCCATGACATAATGGAGTGGAAAATGAGGATTTTAAATTAAAAGATGACCCCAATTATGGGGAGTAGGATGAAACATTTCATACTAAGGAAACAGAAAGTCGAGTAAGGAAAGGAGACCCGAGACGGTACTCCTATACGGCAATTCATGGACCTGTCTAAAAAGAACTTAGACTATTATCCCCAACCACCACCCTGAGGAGACAGTGCGGTGAGAAATTCTTTCAGGACCTTTAAGTCGCTAAGCTCTCAGAGTTCCATGGAACAAGCTGACCCAGCCGAGGCAAGAGCCTGGCTAAAGGAAATAGAGGAATCGTTTGAGATTCTAAATGATTGACGAACCACAAAGGACTATTTTTGTCACTTACCCTCCTAAGAGAGAGGCCACCCGCCGGTGAAAGACTAAGAAAGGCACGGAGCCAGAGGTTATGATAAACTGATTAAAGTTCAGCCAATTGTTTTCGGGAAAGTAATTCCCAAGGTTATGGAGAGAGTGTAAAAGCTTTAGAGCCAGAACAAAGGCAGACGAGTATGATGAATTGTGAATTTAAGTTGTAAAAGTTGTCAAGATTCGTTCTAAGGGCATGAATCCAGGATGACGGGATGTTTGAAATCAATGCTTATGTTGTGTTGGTTCATGAAATAATGATAAGAGAAAGGAAAATAAAAAGAAATTGAAGTGGAAAGGAATATAACGGCAATAGAGTTTGAGGTATGATGAGGGAGTTGGGTATGAGGAAACCCTAACGACTCGTAGCAATAGAAATAGAAAAGTATGCATTCGTCAGAATGAGGGTGATTCACCATAAGTTAAAATTGATGGTTGAGGGCATAAGAGATACATATAGTTTATCCCCTGTAAGTTGGGAGGATTCGAGGAAACCTTGAGATAATTCGAAGGATAAATAATGAGACGCGGATAGACTAAGGGGATAAGGAAGTAAGAAATTAGGAAAAATTGGATGAAGGAAGTGACCTTCAAGAAGGTGAAATGTAAGACCGGTGGCTTGATACCCAGAAAGGGAGACGCCAGGTATGAAAGATATCCCAACATTGAGGTGACTGTTGAGATAAACAACAAAAGTAAATAAGGATTTATTAAGAAGAAGTTCACGTTGAACACGACCAATATCTTCCAAAACATCCTTGTTATCGTTACCAAATTAGGCAAGACAAGCGGATAACCGTTGTTATCTTTTGGAGGCCATATGGATTGACCTCAATTTGAATAAGGATGCTATTATGAAGTTAGGTATAGACTATCGAGGTGGGAATGATGAATATGATAATCTATCAAGGAAATATGACTTGATTTATTCGTGGAAGGATGCAGGTACCTTTTAAAGGTGGAATTAAGGATAGAACATTGGTAACTTAAAATGAATCCTAGGGGACTGCATAAAGGTTGGCATGTCACCCATAATAGGGACAGTATGAGTTTTGACAGTATGATTGGGAAAGGGTTAAGGTAACAACAACCTTTAAGAATCAGTGGAGAAATTTTGCAGAAGTATATAGACAATGGTTCTACTATTAGTAAATGGTATTGTGATATGCCCTGTATCTAGGGAATACAGGAGGAACGATTGAAGGATAACCTTAGAGGTTTTATAAGGAAAAAGGTAATATTCAAAATTCTCAAGAATAGAAATATGGATAAAGGAAATATGACGTAATTATAATGATGCCAAGTGGGGCACGTGTTAAACCACGAGAAAGTATGGATCGAACCAATAATGGTCGAAATTGTTCAGGGCAATTAGGACTTAAGATAAAAAAAAATGTTCTAAGTATGATTGAGAGTCAGTCTTGACAGTGATTAGCCTCTAAAGACTGAGGCAATAACTTATGGAAAAATGGTGATATTTTTTTTCCCATCTGATTTTAAGGAAAACATCTTCACTCAAGCAGTGATCGGAAATAAGGTAGAAAATTTATTTGGAGGTGGTTAAAATGACATTGACTGTAAGGAAATTTTACTATCAGGAAAGGCCAAAGAGGTGGCCGACACTTTAAAGGTAAGAGGATAATTATAGGCGCGTGTGTCAAAAGAATACAGTGATGATGGTTAAAAATGTGAAGGTTGAATTATGGTTTGGAAGATTGACATTCCTTCTGATGACTGTGCAATATCCAACCGTAATAGTAGTTGGTAAAAGTTTAATTCGTGTAATCGCCATGAACGGGCTATCTATCTTAGGAGGTCCTATCTTGGGATAAGCCAGGACCATGTTTCCAAAAGGACTAGACGAACCTTTGAGTTAAGTCTTCTATTTAAGGCATATGATTAAAAATGGTATTAACCTGCTATCGTTGCTTTGATTGAAACTCTTCTGCAATTTTATCTGCTTCATGTCATGAAAGTACGTCAGAGTTTGGAGTGTTCTTCATGAATTGTGATTGGTGGTTATGTTAACTCCTTAGGAGAATTTGATACGACATGTATAGACTCCGTATGGTTAGATATTAAGATTTTATGGAAAAGTGAATGACGATAGTAGGTCAGTGGTGGACCATAGTAAGGCAGCAATGATTCTGTGAGTAGTGAGCTGATTACAACCATGAGAGTTGTATTGGAATGGGTGTTGAGATTGAGTACCACTAATCGGGTCGTGGTAGTGTATAAGTTATCATTGATAGACTAATTAAGTAGAGTATCTACCTAGTGAATAATTATTCTTTCTTATCAATAGAGAGTCGTATTATTATACGAGGAAGGTTGCGGTGCGAGCATAGAATCCTAGTAACGGTGATATATAGAATGAGATCCCAGATTCGATTTTCGATGTCGAGGGAGTTTCAAAGGTGATTGTGTATAAGCTCGAGGAAGAGCATGGGTCCATAGAATGATGGACGGAATAGAAATATTTAGGCATGGGAAATGCGATGCTATAATACTTGATGTTGATATAAATACATATATGTTTTGTTCTTCTATGACAAACCTCTATAGTTCAGAGGTAGATTCCAAGCCAGATATTTTATGGCAATAAAATTTTTTATGAATATACAATTCTCTTCAGTTCGTTCTTTTCTCTTCTTTTCATTTCATGTAAGCTGAGAAGAACAACCCTTCCAGAAGGGGAGGTATTACCGAATGACTATCTATCTGTGTGATAGAAGCCGAGTAGGATACCAGCTATTGTTTAATTGCTTGTCAAGTACTAAAGGCTGGCCACCTTCTGTACTAACTATGCGATATAACAAGTGTTCATGATCATAGTGATCTCTCAACAAATTCCTTTACTTCTATTTGATTAATCAAATTTTGGAAAATAGAAACAACTGAAAAAGGAGTAATAAAGTGGTGGTAGTATGCGGAATGGGAACACATTCGTGATACTAAGGTTGACGTGGTTATTAAAAGGTTATAGAACGCTAACGAGCAAAAGTATAACCAGTATAATATTAGGAACGGAAGGTAGTAGCAATTTCGAACTCGAAAAGAATGGGTATTGAGAAGCAAAAGCTCTAATGCTAAAAGCTATAATGAGAGTCTGTGCAATAGACTTGAAAGAAATTGGAATGATCACTTAACACGGATTGAGTTTTCTTACGACAATAGATCATATGTTAGTATTGAGATATCGCCTTATGAGATCCTTGAGGGAAGACAATATCGATCTCCCTTATGTTAGGATGAAGTTATAGAGCGCAAGATGCTCGGACCAGCAGTGGTCTAAAGGACCAAGGATATGATAGATCTAATCAGAGGACGGCTGGTAGTAGCCCAAGATGGACATGATAAGTATGTTGACATGACACGAAAGGACAAAGAGTATGAAATAGGGGACCTAGTAATGTTATAGGTATCCCTTGGAAAGGATTGATGAAGTTCGGAAAGAAAGGAAAGCTAAGACTACAATTTGTTGGACCCTTGGATATATTAAGACGTTTGGGAAGTTAGCATATGAGCTAGCCCTAACCCCGAACATGTAGCAGGTCGTAACGTGTTTCACGTATCAATGTTAAGGAAGTGTAATTCAGATGCCAGATAAATAGAGGCATATGAGCGCATAGATATGCAACCCGACGTAACCTATATGGAGCAACCAGGAAGGGTTATAGAGTGAAAAGGAGCAAGTGCTTAGGAGAAGGATTATCAAACTAGGCAGAGTTGGTGGTAGGACCACAATGTCGAAAATTGACTAGAGAGTTAGAAGGCACAATGCTAGAAAAGCATCCCCAACTGTTTTCTATCTGATTCCGGGATGGAATCCTTTTAAGGAGGGGAGACTGTAATGACCCCAATTTTTGGAAATTTTTGAAACCCTTATGAATAGTGTTTTTGCTGAATGAGAAAAATTTTCATGCCACGCTATGTAGGGGTTCTGTTATTGATCTTATGGAATATTATTAGTACTCTATGTGGTATATAAGTGTATGTAAAGATCGTCAGAATCCAATTCCGAACACTTTGAATTTTCCCGGAAATCCAATAGATACGGAAAGAATTGAGTATAAGGTAACAGGATAAAAAGGATTTAAATTAAAGGATTATAAGAGAGGATCATAAAAGGAATACAATATATTGAGAAAGGTTAAGGGAACCTAAGTAATAAGATCCCGGGTATGATCCCTCAAACGATAAACGAAAACGAAAGTTAAGCGAACCGTATAACAGATTAGCGGTCATTAGGCAAACGATTAGGAAGTTAATCATGGGGATTAGTGGGGATGATGTCATCCAACCAATATAAAGAGGACAAGGAGGGGAGGATGACATCATGAGGATGACACAAGCATGACATGGGAAGGAAGGAGGTGTGGTTGAATGAGAACCACACAAATTCAAGGGCAACAAGGTAATTGACTAAATCAAACACAAAAAACAAAGCAACCAAGCCATGTAAAATCATTTTCATCAAAATCAAAAAGAACCAAGGCTTGTTCTTGAAGAAGCTCTCGGCTTTTTACTATTCAAAAGAGCAAGAAATTCAAAATCAAAGATCCAAGCTTCCTAAATTGGTGAGTTAATTCCCTAATCATCTTCATGCTTAGTTAGGGCTATATCATGAGTTTAAGCCATCAATTCCTTCTCCATCTTCTTCATTTAATCAAAGAAGAAGACTATGAATAGTGTTTTCAAGTTTTTAACTTGAAGTTTTTCTTGTTTTCCTTGAAGATCCAAGCATTCCTAAGACTTCTCAAAGCTTCTTAAGGCTTCCTAGCTCCTCCCACCACTTCAAGGAAGGTATACCATCTCCAAACCCTAGATTCCTATGTATTATAAGATGATTTTGATTAGTAGGATGATATTGTAGCTTGATGTTGTGATTTAGAGTTTGGGATTTGAAATGGTATTGAATTGGAATGGTAAATGTTGTTGTTTTGATTAAAAGAACTTAAGAATGGTTAAAGTTAAGCTTAGGCATAAGTATGAATGTTAAAATTGAATTGGTTGAGGTTGTTATGATGTGATAAGGATGGATGTTGGTTGTATGTTGGATTTGAGGTTGAATTGGGAGGGTTTTGAATGGTTTAAAATATTGGAAATCGCGTAAACATAGCCGTCGTAACGCCCGATTTTCTTTGGACTGTTTTTGTGCATAGCATTAGGACCAGAGAACCCCCTGCTAGATTATGACCACTGCCATGTTTAGATAGCTCATGTTACGAGCTTTGTTTTGATATGTAGTTCGTTCGATTCCGATGCACGGTTTAGGAGAAACGACCGTTTCAAGTAACGGCGTTTCGCGAACGAAACTTTTCCCCTCGCCTTACTTTGAAACATAGGTTAAAGACCAAAAAGGGTTAATTAATACATGAAACATTTATGGTAAGTGTGTTAGGCAGTTGGTAAGACACTCGCGAAGGAATCGCCTTAAAACTCGTAAAGGTTAAATTATTAAAAATGGTGGAGCCGAGGGTACCCGGGTGACTTAAGCAAATCAGTAAGCGCAAAACAAGCGTTAGAGTCTAAGTTAGTTAAAGTATAGATTTACAACTGACTTTGGTTTAATTCCAACTTACTTGTTGTTTATAGGTTACCAGACTCGTCCCGAGCCTTTTATCACCCCAAGTCGCTCAGGCAAGTTTTCTACCCGTTATACTGTTGTTGTGATGTAAATATATGTATATGCATTATCTTGTGATAAGTGCATGATTGTTATTAGCAAATTTTGCGATATATTGGAGCATGCTGATATGGTATATATGCATGTCAATTTCGTAATCTGGTTATCTATCTGTTGATTTCGATGCTTATAGTTGCATAATACCTATGCTAGAGATAAGCAGTAGTTGCGTATACCCTTAGTATAGGGGACCCAAAGGTGAACATATTTCTAAACCGGGAGTCGATGTTCCCGAGTATAATATATATATTTTTATATATATATGGTTATAGTTTTCCAAACTATTAATCGAATAAGGTTTATTCGATAACTTTTATTTTATTAATTGAATACTATATTGAATATTCATTCGAGGGTTATGACTCAGTTTATTTTATTATTTGAATATGATTTGAATATTCATTCGAGGGTTATGACTCAGTTTATTTTATTATTTCAATATGATTTGAATATTCATTCGAGGGCTTATGACTCAGTTTATATTATTTAATGATTATTAATTGGATATTCATTTGAGGATGTATGACTCCTTTATTTTATTTAATGAATATTATTTATAATATTCATTCGAGGTATTATGACTCCGCATATTACTTATAATATTCTTTATTGTATTAAAGAATAAGGTGTCGATAGTCAAACTTATTTTTGATTATTCAAATAAAGATATTACTTTCGTATAAGTATATCTTTGATTAATTGTTATTCAGTCAAGTATAAGTTTTCCAACTTCTACCTCAATTATTCTTTATGGGAATATTATTTAAATAATAATATTCAGATATTTCTTTCATATTGGGACTGATTTATTTTATTAAATCAGCATTACTGCAAACATTCTTAAAAATGTTTTCGAGTCTTCAAAATGAATTTAAAAGGTAGAGAGGATCCCAAAACTTGTTTCCAAATTCAAGATCTTCCATTTTAAGGAGACTTGAATATTCGCTCAAAAATCTTGGGGATCCGGCTCTGTGGTGTATTTTATATTCGCAACATGGTTGCTGTTTTGAGAAAACAATTTGATTACTTGCCCAATGTTCGGGAAGTAAGTCCATCTGATTGAGTCGGCATAAGTGACAGGCCGGGGTACGGTCTATAAAGGTGTAAGAGGCTGGGTGGCAGTCCATCCACGCGTGAGTGGCCGGGTAACGGTCTAGCGCGAGGTCCTAATGCGGCCAGGGTGATGACCGGCGAGGAATTCATCCATCTACAGTAGAAAAGGTTACTTATTGGTATCTTTGCCTGATCAGCAAGATATCTGGTTTATGCCAAAATTCTTTTCCTTCCAAATTCATTGGATATTGCAACTCTGTTCATACTTTACATGACAGAGGTTTTCAGGAAATGTATGGGAGATATATATGAATATATTTATATATCGGGACTTAATGAAGTATCTCGTAACTTCATTATTTATAATGATATTCAAAGATTGAATCTATTCAAATCTTGTCTTATAGTCTCATCTATGTGATGAACCTTTGAAACTGATTATAACTTGAACGGGGGTAGTTCAAGTAGTATTTGGGAAAGATATAAGTATTCTGGGGTATCTTGTAACTTCATCTTTTAAACTTATATCTAGTTAATGATTATCTTATGAATGACAAAGATTTTCGGAAAAACGTTGAGACAAGGTTAGATATATGAGATCACCTTGCAACGATATTTTTATATATACAGTTATAAACTGGAACTCTGTGTGTATTATGCATGGAAGAGGACTTCCCATATTTTGAAAAGTATATATGTATATATATATATACTGAATATTTTGCGACTTCATCGTATTAAGATATCAACTTGGTTCATTTCTTTTGACCAAGACTTTTATGAGTACTATGAGAAGGCTCATATATTGTTAATCATTATACATATTATTTTGGTGGGTTTGCTGCTCACCCTTGCTTTATTTCTTCATCACACAACAACAGTTAGGAAAGATGGCCAGACTCCAGCAGACCCAGCGCAAGCACGTGGAAAGCGTCTCGCGTCTTCCCGTTGATGTTGTAGCTGCTATAGCTGCAGAGGTAGATCTATTGTAGATCAGACCATCTACTTTTGAGAATCAATTATGTATAATTATAACTTGTGGCAGATAATGGCAATTAACTGTAAATTTATCAAGTAATCATTTTGGGTTGTAATAACTTTTAAATTGTGGATTCAAAGACTTGTACTTATTTAAATTTCATCTCTGAGACTATAACGGGTTGTGGTGTGTATTAGTGTGGGGTCACAGCATAAGGTTATTTATTATTAATTAAGTGAAGTGATATTGTGGAAAGAAAGACCGTGACGACCCGGATCCCCGACCCCGGATCTGGGGGTGTTACAGAGATTGTTGAGAGAAAGAGAGAAAATCGAGATGAGAGAGACTGGAGATTGGTTAGGATAAGAACAATTATATTTATCTATTAGTTGCTCTCCTGGTTTTAATCCACCCGGATACACACCGAATTTTATCAGTCTAACGAATAATTACGGTTGAAGTTAATCTCGTAATTTGCCAAAACAGTTTTAAAATATCATAAATAATTCGAAGCTACTAATAATAATTTTTTTTCAAGAATTTCAACTTATTCTTGAATCACGTTTTATATCCGCATTTCATAATTAATGAACCAAGCTATACTTAAAATAATTTTAAAAATCACGGAAATAGTCTTAAAATGTTACAAATACTCCGAAGTTTACAGAAACATAAATTTCGTAATTTTAAAATAATTTCTGAAAGGCCGTTTATACCCGCTTTTAGCAATTAAACGAATCGATACATCGGTGAAATTAATCTCGAAAATTTCCAAAATAATTTTAAAATTCTCGAAATATTTCAAACTTAAATAAATATGAGTTTCATAATTTTTGGAAAATTCTGGAATTAAATATGGATTTTATAAATAAAAGCAATCAGAAAATTATTTAAAGATAAATAATTAATAATATATTGATTTCTCCATTTTATAAAATCCTAAAAATAATTATTATAATTATAAAATTATAAAAACAATTTTAGAGACATTCCAAATATTTATGCAAATAAATTTGTACTAAATCTACTTTTGAAATTAGAAATAAATTAATACAACTCCATTAATTAATCCCGCGGATAACCCGGTCACCATAAATCACACCTAGATAATAATCAAACAATACATAGCGGTCAAAACCAGTACATATATTTTATTTAATTAATACTTCCATAATGACATATTTGAATAATTTAAAAATACACGAGTCGTTATATCCTTCCCCCGTTAAAAAGATTCTGTCCTCAGAATCTGGTCTAACTAAAATAAGTGAGGATTCCAAGTAGACTCTTCTACTTGAGGATTCAAACATACTCACTATAGATATACACTCATTTACAAGGACTTGCCTTTAACGATCAAGAGTGTGGATCGATCACTATATATAGAATAAATTTGGACAAGAGCCCCTTTGGCTCCTAATGCATTACTTAATTCGAATCAAATACTTATCACCTTAACCCTGACACACAGACTACATTATATGTATATACTGTTGTAACGGTAATATCAACTCATAAACAACTTTATCTATATTTATCAATACCTCGAATGGTTCACTAATTTAGGACTTAACCTGTCCCTTCTTCTCAAACTCATCCATTCTCTTTCAAGGTGAAACTTGTTCTAACACTACTGGTCCTACTTCTATACTCATATGTTCTCTCGATACCATTTCGCCTTCTTTCTTTGTCTACTCCGAGCTGTTACAATCAATATCACTACACTCATGGTGTGCCGATTCAACTTAGAATTTGACAATTTTCTTTCTCCCACTTTATTTTAATAGAAATGGGGACCTACACTCGCGTCCACATGAAGCTTGGTAAAATGGCATTACAAAGCTAACATCGCTGATAAATGATCATTCCAGTGTTTCCTTAAAACTCCAATTCTCCACATATCTTATATTTCCTGCATTACTTCCGTACTTTAACTCTCCGTTGAAGGATGATAGGCGGTGCTCGTTTTCAACTTGGTTTCCAAACATTTAAACATCTCTTACTATTTTCCATATATTCAGGCTGAAAAGTAATCTCATAGATTCACGTATTATCACCTTTAAGTATTTGAAATTCAGATTCCACTCTTTTTAATTCGTTTATTAACTCCTCGGTGGTCTTAATTACATCCAATCCCATCTGTCGGCATAAGGCATCTGTTATCATACGGCTTTGCTTAGGTTATTAATGGATTAATGGCATCTGTTATCATATGGCTGAGGATGTTATCAATAAATACAGTTTGCTTATCCAAATACTTTTTATACACCATGTTCCTTAATTCCTGGTAGCCACCTGATACACTTGTCATTTCACATAATATCATCAGAGCTTGCAGTTCTCATAACTCATTTTAACCATAATCTCTGATATATTCTCAGGTCAGATCTTAAGTTAATCCTCGTGATATAACACACTTCTTAGATTAAGCCTTATAGGTAATCAATCCTCATAGGGGTTACTTATTCTTATTCGTTGTTTTATCGAACTCCCGCTAATCAATACATAATCTCATAATTTCATTTATTTTCTTCAACAATATCACTAATATATTTTATGATTCCCTTGTTGTAAAACCACTTCTTGGTATGCCTTGTTCATTAGGCTTCCGATACTTCGCCTTAATTCTTTGGCGTGTCCAACACTTCCCAATCTATTTTGAAATTCGCTTCTTATACCTGGTTATCACTATTTTTCTTTAAATTTCCATATATCTTGGCATCTCTTCAATAACTTAAATACTTAATGTTGTGAATTTTCCTGTAGGATCTCATTTCTTAATTCTTCTACTTGTAGCATCCAAGTGCTGGAAGAAAATCTGGAGATATCGTGATCATTTTCCTGGGCGCATAAATTTCCTCTTACTAACTGCTAACATTGTGATCCATTATCCTCTCTTGACATCTCGTCATACTATCCATCCTTGCTCCTTTCGGATTATATCCTTTAGCTTCCAATTCCAACTTCCAAAATTCCATAGTTAATTCTTCTGGTGCAGACTCTATGTTCGTTCTCTCCTTTCTGCTTATCGCTTGTCACTATTTTTGCTTTTCCTCGTGAATACATACTTCCACTCTTATGGTCCGTATATATCTCACACCTTTCTCCATACATATCATGTTTCCCAATCTTTCAAAAGAAATATTATTACTGTTAGTCCCAATTATGAATAGGATACTTCTGCTCATAAGGTTTCGGTTGTCTGGGTGAATATACAATAACTTTATTGTGTTGCATCAACACACATCCCACTTCCTTATGAGAAGCATCACTATAACTACCAAATCTCCTTGATATTTTCAAAATGATAAAGCAGGTGCTGTAACCATTCTTTCATTTAACTCCGTAAAACTTTGTTCACCCTTCTCTACTTCATATAAACTTCTTGTTTTTCCTGGTTAGCTTCGTCCAAGATATGGCAACTTCCAAGAAATCTTGCACAAATTTTTGATAGTAACCGGATAATGATAACACTTCTTACTTTTGTTGGTGTTTCTGATTTCTTTTCATTCATAGTAACTTTAATTTCTACTGAATCCCTTTTGATCTTTTCCACATTGACTACTTATGCTAAAAAAACTATACTTCATACAACTTCTTTCTTCTCTAACTTTCCAATCATCATTAAATGCTTTGCCTAGTCCTCCGTTGACTTTAAGTATCACAACTACAGCTTCTCCAGATATTCCTTAAAGATTCTGTCCATCAAGTTCAAATATCGCTGGTATATTGGTTAATCCAAATGACAATATGAAAATAGTACTTGGTTCTGAAACTTATCTTTGATATATCCATAGATTTAATCTTCAATTGGTGAAATACCAAGTCTTAAATCAATCTTATAAAAGTACTTTGCTTCTTGCATTTGATCGAACAAATCATTGGGTCGAGGTAATAGGTACTTGCTCTTGATAGTAAACTTGTTAAGCTTTCGCTAGTCGACGCATAATCTCATACTTCCATTTTCTTATCAACAATTAGTACTGGTGCACCTTATAGGATATGCTAGGTCTAATCGCTTCTTCTTCAAATATCTCTTACGTCTACTTTGCTAACTTCCTCATTTTAACTGGTGCCATTTTGGGTAAGGCCGTAGTCACTGGCTTCGTCTCAGGCGTTAAGTCAATCGCGAGCTTCCTTTCTCTATCGGGAAGAAATGTTGATAACTCATCTAAAACATATCTTGAAATTCCTTAATTGCTATTAAATCTTCAAATTTTGTTTGCTTCTGACTTTTATGTATCTCTTAATCACCATAATGCTCACATCTTGATCATCATAATCATCATTAACAAATTCTTTACCTTCTTTCATCTTCTGAACCTCCTCACCTTCTCATTTGGCATCCTCAGAATTATCTTTTCATCACGACGGTCTGTCTGGTCATCACGCTTTAGTAGTCAATCCATTCCTTAAAATAATATCAAATCCTCCTATCTTCCATGATATCAATTCTGCACCACTTATTTCCAGGAATCTCAATTTCACCATTGGTACTCACTTATTTAACAATTACACGTTCTTGACTTGCTAGTCCTATAATCACAATCTTATCAATTCAACAGGGTAATTTATCTTATCAACAAAACTTTGAGAGATAAACAATTAAGTTTATCTCACATCTTTTAATACTTTAACACATAAGGTATTCACCCTAATAATCTATGTCATCACAGTTTCTCGTTCTTGGAGATGTATTCCTCATTGGAGTAGATTTCCTTGACTCTTAGTGGACCCTTTACTGGGGCTAGTGATTTGCAATCCTCGTCATGTGCCCGTGTTTCCTTTCCATGCATAAGAGGTAGATGGAACTCCGTCCGCTTGATTAAGGATACGTTGATTTCTGCTTGAAAACCTCTTGCAAAGAACGACAGTACAACGAAACGACTAGAAGGATTCAACAGTCAACAAAAATAGAGTTGAAAAGAAAGAAGAAACAAGGATTTGAATATGAATGAGACAACCACATTGGTACTTAAGATGGCCAGTCTTTCATACCATATGGCATACAGCACATGATTAGGTGGCGTTCTACCTGACTCTTCGTCATTCTGACAAAGTGTCTCACCATAACACTATTTGTCCCAATCAGAAAGTAAAACTTGAGGGAAGAAAATAAATTTGAAAAGAATGGAATATCCTCCTTTTCGATATCATAGAAAAGAGTTTATTTGAAAAAAGAAGTTCATACATTTTTAGGAATTGAGAAGGAATATACGTTGTAATATTGAAAACTAGAACGATACCATTGGTCACCATCCACATTTCACTTGTATTCATCTTCCGAGCTCGTTCGATCATATCCCAATTGTGTCATATAACAACTTTAGAAAGTACGCTGAAATGCCTTCGCAAATTAAGCATTACGGTAGATTCCTACTTGTCACGTCTTGCGTCTTTAATATCGCACCCACACGGATAATACTTTAACAATTCGATCATAATGGCGTCCTACCTGGTAACTTCGAGATTCCTCTTTTAATTTAGAATAACCACGTACCATTCGACATAACGATCCTTTTGTTAATAATATTCTGCTTTTAGAGAGGTCTGGAAATTTTTCCAATCTTCTTTGATCACGCTCCGGCTTCTGTTAAATCAATGAATTCTTCGAACTCTGATAGTACTAGTAATTGAATGTATAGTTACTCCGTACGCTGATTATGTTGTAAATTTTATCAAACAATACTTGCACTTACTATTAGGAATAATCAACTTCTTCATAATCATAGATTACTTCGTTCTCGGAATTAGCAATACTAAGTCTGAAACAACATCCTTCTAAATAATCTGGGCTTTCTAACAAGCAAGAAACTCAAGTAGTAACTTGACAACCAATGTTTAAAAATCATTTTATTCAAAAAGGCTTTTAGAAATTTGTAAAGGAAAATCTTTTTCGAAAATTTGTTTAAAAAGTTTGGAAAATCACAAACCTGGTTGTCCTTACTATATGAGTTAGTTGTTGTCCTTTCGACCTATAACAAGGTGCCATATTAAAGAAACAATCACATAAAAGTTCGTTCACTCCAATCTACCTTTTCTCCTTTATCGTGTCCCTTTGCCTTCCTTAATCGACGAAAACTTCAATCGTCGTTGCATGTTATCTTATTCGTAGCTTCACATCAAAGCTCCCATACTGGTAATACTCCCGACATTACCGTTGCAGTAGTTAAGTAAAACAGGATATCCAATAGTCAATAAGTCTATTTCACAGAACAAAGTTTGCTTGTATCACATCACATTACTATTTTACATCTTGCATTTATCATATCATCATCATTTAATTTCACAAAAATTCCAGGTTTATACTTTTCTCTCTTACTCTTTCAAAATTCATCTAGTTCATCCCATAATTATTCACGGGTGGCTTAGTCACTAAGGCTTCTTTTTACCCGATAACATCTATCCTCTGAAACACTTAAATCTCCTCTCTAAACTTCGTCTCACTCAAGCGCTCACCATTTACTATAGCTCTCGAATCCATCCTCGTAGGTACAATCGCTTCATAAGACAAGTTCTAAACTGGGGGTATTGAACAGGATATAAGGTAAATTAAAAAGATACACTCACATCCAAATGTTTATTAAAACAAGAATAAATAGATGGAAGTTCTTAAATAGGTAATCTCGCATCAAGAGGCGGAAAATTAGCGTAAAATAGCTTGAAGAAGTGCAACCGTTATAACAGAAGGTAGTACCATTAATGCAGGTGGAGGAACAAGGTACAAATTAAATCTGATAGAAGATGACGATCCTTGAACGGAAAACTCCAAACGATCAGATGATACAGGAAAGTCAGGATCTACCATTGCCGTTGTCCGGAAATCACGTCGCAAGCTAAGAATCCCGAGTCACAATACAAACCGTGTCGGAGACCTACTATACAATCGCACTCAACCTCACAACGTCTTATCTTTCTATTTCCTATTCCTAATCCTAACCCTCTACCCAATCCCGACAATCTAGGCTTGTTTCAGTGACTTATAACCTGTAGCTCTGATACCAACCTGTGGCGCCCTCCAAACCCGGGTCAGAAGTTTGGGGTCCACAACACATGCACAATATAAACCTGTATAAGAAATATTATTTGCAATGACCCTGCTTCACATAACCACGGATCGCAACAGGTTAAATTATGAAAACAAGCCACACTCTTAATTTTTATTACAACGTACCAAATCCCAACTAATTTATCTTATAATTGATAATAAAATCATTCTTACAATCAGACTATCTCTATACCGCATGCAGCTTCTGCTAGCTCGATTCAACTCAACTGGAACTTTAGCCCGCACTTTGGACTGAGGAACTTCACTATCATCCATAATCTTTTCAACTGTAAAATATATAAAAGAATCGCAAGGGTGAGCTAACTAGCTCAGCAAGTCATAATAGTGATAACTGAGGTTAAACAATGATCAAATGAGATGATTCAAAGGAATCGAGTTTCTTTTTAACTAATCATTAGAATTGGATATTCATTTTAAGTTTTAAAAATCAAGGTTAGGCTGCTGATCAGTCATGCACTAACCCCGAGCAAGCACACATCACTGCTCTAATTATTGGATCTAAGGCACACATTGGCCTAACTTGACCATTGGTATGGTCTGACCACGAATCTGGTCCACATATATAAAAATTATCCAATCCTAAAGTAGTTCAATATGATAACAATATGATTCAATAAAACAAGATCATAACCGATGATGGTTAAACATTTGCATACAAACGTAAGGAAACTCATGGATATCTCAAGGGTATATCAGGGTATGTATAAGAAACGGTTTTCAGTTTGTACAAGGGTCCGGTATCAGACCAGTAATGATTTTTCAGGATATGGTTCTTTGATGTTATTAAGAATGATTTGAGTATAAAAGTTTCTGTGTTTTCAAGTCATTCTCTTTCAGTGTTTGGTGTTTGGTAATTGTATCTTTGAAGAGTAGTATTATATTTGTATGGTTTGGTGTCTGAGGATCAACAAAGAACGGTTTGCAAAGAATAAGGCTTACGGCTCAAGATCAAGAAATAATCAGGGTATAAGGGTAAATAGTTTGAAGCATATGCATTATAAAACAGGAGTTATGTTTAATAATAGTAACATGTTATGAAACAGTTCGAAAACATCGGTAATATATCTTGAAGAAAAGTTCAGAAATACTTGCCTTACAAGGCTTTACAACTATTACTGATCAACTCTGAGCCGACTCTGCTGCTCAGGTTCTAACGTCCAACCACTAGATCCCTTTGGATTCGACTTCGACACTCAGGTCTTTCTGTTGAAACTCTAGTGAGCTCGCCGACTGACCACTATGTTATCTTTAGTCCATCATCCACTTTCAGGTTCCCGACTATAACCTACAGGGTCGAAATACCCTACGTTAGACGTCAAGGTATGCTTGACATATCCTCGATACTAATTTTTACCCAACGATATTCAAATCCGACTCGTAATTATTCATATTAAACTAACACATAAAACAATTAGGGTTCACATTCTCGAAATCGATCCAGTGTTTATTTTCAGAAAATACGTATACTCGTCACTTTACGAAACTAGGGATACTGTGTTTTGGTCAAAACATATAACACAACATACAATCAGGTTCGGTATAAAACATACGTATATGTATTTACTTATACTCGCTCGATGTCCCGATAATTCTCGGATACGCTCCCGTATTTCCGTAGTTCGATTTTCCCGGAAATCGGGCAGCGTCCCCTTTGTTTATCGGACTACCCGTCGAAACAATTCGACGTCAAATCCCAATCACAACAATCGCAACAATAATCCAATCACATACCAATTCCATAAATCCCAACCACCGATTCAAACCAATTACTTATTATTATTACTTATATTTTATATTTTTATTCGTATTTTATGTTTCTATTTATAGGACTCAGAAATGGTTCATCACGGTCCACCGTCCGCTCGTAAAAAATTCATCGCGGACGGCGACAAAATTCATTGGTTCCCGATAAATTCGGGTGTCCAAATGAAATTCACCGATAAATTAAAATAAACTTCCGCACGTAATATATTTATTTCACGAATTATTACTCAAATATTTCCTTCTGCAGAAACAATTACAACCGAATTAAACTAACTGGAACTACACACGCACGCGTGTATGAGCCACCTCACCGAAAAGGAATCCGGCGGCGGCCGGAGAACAGAGTTCTGGCAACAGAGCAAAGATAAAACAGCAATAGAGGGGTCACAAGAAAATATATATACGACACAGGTATATATATACACATCAACACAGAAACAAACCGAAGAAATCACCGAAGCTAACCGGAATGGAACTGCGGCGGCAAGCCAAGAACCGAAAACGGAAACAATAGGGGTTCGCGGGGAAGAATACGGGGAGAACAGAGGAAAGAATAGAAAAGAGGGGAGAAAATCATAGAGATTTGTTGAGAGAAAGAGAGAAAATCGAGATGAGAGAGACTGGAGATTGGTGAGGATAAGAACAATTATATTAATCTATTAGTTGCTCTCCTGGTTTTAATCCACCCGGATACACACCGAATTTTATCAGTCTAGCGAATAATTACGGGTGAAGTTAATCCCGTAATTTGCCAAAACAGTTTTAAAATATCATAAATAATTCGAAGCTACTAATAATAATTTTTTTTTCTCAAGAATTTAAACTTATTCTTGAATCACGTTTTATATCCGCATTTCATAATTAATGAACCAAGCTGCACTTAAAACAATTTTAAAAAATCACGGAAATAGTCTTAAAATGTTATAAATACCCCGAAGTTTACAAAAACATAAATTTCATGATTTTAAAATAATTTATGAAAGGTCGTTTATACCCGCTTTTAGCAATTAAACGAATCGATACATCGGTGAACTTAATCCCGAAAATTTCCAAAATAATTTTAAAATTCTCGAAATATTTCAAACTTAAATAAATCTGAGTTTCATAATTTTTGGAAAATTCTAGAATTAAATATGGATTTTACAAATAAAAGCAATCAGAAAATCATTTAAAGATAAATAATTAATAATATATTGATTTCTCCATTTTATAAAATCCTAAAAATAATTATTATAATTATAAAATTATAAAAACAATTTTAGAGACATTCCAAATATTTATGCAAATAAATTTGTACAAAATCTACTTTTGAAATTAGAAATAAATCAATACAACTCCATAATTAATCCCGCGGACAACCCGGTACACCATAAATCACACCTAGATAATAATCAAACAACACATAGCGGTTTAAAACCAGTACACATATTTTATTTAATTAATACTTCCATAATGACATATTTAAATAATTTAAAAATACACGAGTCATTATAATTTTTACTTAGAATTAATTTTCTAACTAAAAACCACCACTAGTCCGGACAATCTATTAGTCAGGACTAGAGCAACCATTTTTACTTAGAATTAATTTTCTAACTAAAAGCCACCACTTGTCCGGACAAGCTATTAGTCAGGACTAGAGCAACCATTTTTACTTAGAACTAACTTTCTAACTAAAAAGTCACCATTAGTCCGGAAAAGCTATTAGTCAGGACTAGAGCAACCATTTTTACTTAGAACTAATTTTCTAACTAAAAAGCCACCACTAGTCCGGATAAGCTATTAGTCAGGACTAGTGCAACTTAGAAATAATTTTCTAAGGCAAAAACAAACTACAATAGTAAAGCAAAATAACAGCAATAAAGCAAACATTGAAAAAGTAACCGGACTAAAACAAGCCCGAAGCAAGTACGAATATTACAAGAAACAAAGTCATCAAAAGTCTTAAAGCAATAGCAAAGTTAGATATCGGAGAAAAATCAAGGCTCCGGAGCATTAAGAGGCAAGAAGTTGGGGCAAGGACCGTCGAACGACTCCGGTTCCCCTAGTCCTAGCTCAATGTCTTCCTTCTCCTTGATAAACTCGTTCATAAAGCTATCCCAATCGGCCTTCGGATCAGTCTTGATATGTCTCTCCGCAACCAACCAGCAGCGAGCAATCTCCGGAGCACCAGCATTGGCCATCGCTTTATCATACTCCCCGGACCTTTTGAATTCAGCAATGACCTCAGCTTCCGGCCTCACAGTGGATATCTGCCTCCAGAGCTCAGCTAGTTCGGACTTAAGATCAGAAGCCTCATTCTCAGCGTTCTCAGCCCGAGTAGTAACATCAGAAAGGTGCTTGTTTAATCCGGACAGGGAAGTATCCTTAACAATTATCTGATCCCGGAGCTGACCAATCTCGGAGTCCTTATCAGCGATGGAGGTCTGAGCAGTCTTCAGTTCATTGTAGGCCAAAAGCTGATCCGGCCATATAGCCACCAAGCTGCAAAAAATAGAGAAACTTAGAAAAATATTCTAAGGTATATGAACACAAGAAACAAGAACATGAAGAAAACATACCTGACCCCAGAGCCGGGAGCATTCCTTCATTGTCACATCAAATCCGGCCAGGTTCATCTTTTTCCAATCAGATTCTGAGGGGATCCCGGCCATAAAATGAGCGATCTTAACTTCAAGCTCCGGACTACCAGCATCCGGACTCTCGTCATCTAAACCTTTTACCTTACCAGCCCCGGACCCAGAGCCTACTTCAATATTCTGCACCCGGGGAGGTTTCGTCCCTGAATTCCGGAGCCTTTTCTTCCTCTGGGAACCCTCAACTCCGGGAAATTCTCTAAGAGGCTCCAAGTCCTCCAAGTTATCAAACTCATCACCCATGTCCATCTCAGCATTCTGCTCCGGAGCAGACTGATTCACATCAATATCGGGCTCTGGCCTCGAAACTGTATTGCTTTGGGATCCCTCCTCCGCAGAAGCGTTGGACCTGGAACCACCAACAGCAGCTTTTTTCGGCAGCTTAAAGGCCTTGCCCAAACCCTTCAGTGCATCACTGTATACGCAATTCGGATACAAAGAAAGAATATACGTGATAGGGATAAATAAATCCTGATAATGGGCTGCTGGACCCAATAAGAAGGTGTTTGATATTCAGACCAGAAAGGTTAAGCTTGATGGACCAGATCAGGTCTGGTCGAATAAAAAAGGCCCAAAAGCCCTGATTATTAATTAATTTCGTAATTAATTAATAAGGGAAAAATCAGCTGTTGAGAAGAGTCCTGATAAGGATATAAATCCTTATAGATAAGCCTCAAGGGGACCTAAAAGGATAAGGAATCAGTTTCCTACTATCTAGGACTCCAAAGTCCATTCTAATTATGAGACTTGCCCACCAAGTCTCCTATACCAAGTCCAATTCAAGGACTCCCAACATCTATATAAGGGGCCTCACCCCACAAATCAGAACTACGTTTTTTGACTTGATCCTTGGCAATCAGCAAGGTACGTAGGCATCTTGTTAAGGCAGATTGAGTCACGAAACACAAGAGCAGTCAAATCGAGCCTTGGAGCTCACGTTCCTTAGTATTAAATACAGCAATTATATATATTAGTTTTTAATCCATAACATTTGGCGCCGTCTGTGGGAAAAACAACAACCATGGCGAGAACACGGAGAACAATTGGAGCTCTAGAGGAAGGAACACCATCAGAGACAACCCAGGTGATTTCATCAACCGTGGAGGTTCCTCCCCATTCAACTTATGCATCTACTCAGGGGGAAGCCCAGACAGGGGCAACTCATCCTCAGCCACAAGGGACAACTCCCCCGACTATTCAAGGTACGAATCCTCAAGTTCAACAAATACATATACCTGTGAATTCTCGACCCGTCGGGTATGAATATTCAACTATTGTTACTACTAACCCCCCTTATGGAATGCCCCTTCGCCCTGAGGTTGGAGGAAGCGGATATGCTAGGCGAGGCGAAGCACGAGGGCAGTCACCCCCCTATATACGAGGTTTGGGTCCTATTCCTGAGGATCGGGAATTTTCTGGTCCTTATACTGAGAGAGACTCCGAATCTTCGGATGATGAAGTGGCCCCGAGAAGGAGGCGTCCTGGAAAAGAGCCAATGACCGATGGAAGGCAACGCTCCCAAAGCACCCCAGGGGCGAATCCCCAAGAAGTGCAGGAAAGGATCAGGGCTCATGAGGCTGAAATCCAAAGGCTGAGGCGTGATTTGGAGGCTCACCAGGCCACCAGACCCGAGATATCTCCTAGGGGGAGAAATCCTCCTCCTGTCATAGACCTGGATGGTCCGGTAAGAAGAAGGGTTGTTGTCCCAAGAACTGATCCAAGCAATCTCCTTCCCCTTGGAGATCCTGATGATCCAACTCCACCCTTCACAGAAGAGATAATGAATGCCCATATCTCAAGGAAATTCAAGATGCCCACTATCAAAGCCTATGATGGCACGGGAGACCCCGCTAATCATGTTAGGACATTCTCTAATGCACTGTTGCTGCAACCCATGAATGATGCTATAAAGTGTCGGGCCTTCCCTCAAACCCTGTCAGGTATGGCTCAAAGATGGTACAGTCGCTTGCCCCCAAACTCTATTGGATCGTTCAGAGAGTTAAGTCAGGCTTTTATTAAGCAGTTCATCAGTGGAAAAGTCCATGAGAAAAGTTCAGCATCTCTTATGAGTATTGTGCAAGAAGCTAAGGAATCCTTGAGAGATTACCTGAATCGTTTTACAAAGGAGGCTTTAAAAGTCCCAGACCTTGATGATAAGGTAGCTATGATAGCACTGCAACAAGGAACTAGGGATGAGTTTTTCAAGATGTCCTTGGCCAAACGTCCCCCTGAAAATATGTTGCAGCTCCAAGAGAGGGCAGGGAAGTATATCAAGGTTGAAGAAAGTATGAGGAAGACCGTAGTAAGTAATGAGCCCACTGGAGGCAAGAAACGAAAAACTGATTTGGAGTATATCGCTAAGGATAAATATCCTAGAACTGAACAAAACCCTGATTCAACCCCCAAGAAGGGAGGACCTGGGCAAAAGTTCACTGAATACGCTAAGCTGAATGCTCCCAGAAGTCAGATTTTGATGGAGATTGAGAAAGACAGAGATATTCGCTGGCCTAAGCCCTTGAAGGCTGATCCCGCCAAGCTAGATAAGGGCAAGTATTGCAGGTTTCACAAAGATGTTGGCCATGACACCGATGAGTGTAGGCAGTTGAAAGATGAAATTGAGTTTTTGATTCGAAAAGGAAGATTGAACAAGTATACTGGAGATGGGGGAGACAGAAATAATAATGGAAGGAAGAACTTTGAAGATCGTAGGAGGGACCAAGATGATCAGGGGCGGAATCCCCAACCTAGAGGACCAGTTATAAACACCATTTATGGAGGGCCGAGACCTCGAGGGCCTGTGATAAACACGATCTTTGGAGGTCCAACTGCTGCTGGATTGTCCAAAAATTCCAGAAAGGCATATACTAGAGAGGTTATGCATATTGTTGGAGAAGCCCCGAAGAGGGCCAGGACAGAAGTAACATTGGCTTTTGATGATTCCGACTTAGAGGGTATGAAGTTTCCCCATGACGACCCGCTGGTCATAACGCCGATAATAGGAAATAGCCCGGTTAAGAGGGTCCTTGTGGATAATGGTGCTTCTGTGGATATCTTGCTCCACGACACCTTTCTAAGGATGGGGTATAACGACTCCCAGTTGACACCAACCGACATGCCGATATATGGATTTGCTGGAGTAGAATGTCCTGTGGAAGGGATAATTAAATTGCCAACCACCATAGGTACGGAGCCAAGGCAAGCAACGCAGATGCTGGATTTTGTGGTGGTAAAGGCTAGTTCAACTTATAATGCTATCATGGGGAGAACAGGGATACATGCCTTCAAGGCGGTCCCCTCTTCCTACCATTCAGTCATGAAGTTTCCCACCCGAAACGGGATTGGAGAAGAGAGAGGAGATCAAAAAATGGCTAGAAGCTGTTATGTGGCCTCTTTGAGGGCAGATGGAGTCGGGGGGCAGGTTCTTCCTATTGAAGATATGGATGTTCGAGAAAATGATGAGAATAGAGGAAGGCCAGCAGAAGAATTGGTTTCGGTTCCTTTAGATCCCAAGAATCCTGAGAGGATGACTTTCATTGGAGCTACATTAGAGGAGCCCCTTAGAGGGAAGTTAGTGAAATTTTTGCAAGAAAATAGTGATGTGTTTGCATGGTCAGCAGCTGATATGCCAGGCATAGACCCGGAGTTAATTACCCACAAGTTAAACGTGGATCCAAGCCGGAAGACAGTGAAACAAAAGAAAAGAAATTTTGCCCCGGAAAGACAAGAGGCTATAAAGCAGGAAGTGGAAAAGCTCTTAGAGGCTGGTTTCATTGAGGAGATTCAATTTCCGGAGTGGTTAGCAAACCCTGTAATGGTGAAGAAGGCTAATGGAAAGTGGAGGATGTGTATAGACTTCACCGATCTGAATGATGCATGCCCCAAAGACTGTTTTCCGCTGCCTAGAATTGATACTTTGATTGATGCCACCGCTGGACATGAGATGCTGAGTTTCATGGATGGGTTTAGCGGATACAACCAGATCAAAATGCATAAGGATGACATTCCAAAGGTATCATTTATCACTGACTTTGGCGTTTATTGTTATCTTGTTATGGCGTTTGGTCTCAAGAATGCAGGAGCCACCTATCAAAGGTTGGTGAATAAAATTTTTAAGGATCTTATTGGGAAGACTATGGAAGTCTATGTTGATGACATGCTAGTCAAGAGTCTAGTAAAGACTGATCATATAACCCATTTGAGGGAAGCTTTTGAGGTCCTGAGGTACCACAAGATGATGTTGAATCCCACGAAGTGTGCTTTCGGAGTAGGATCTGGAAAATTCTTGGGATTGATGGTCTCAAAGAGGGGAATTGAGGCTAACCCCGATAAAATAAAGGCAATCCTGGACATGGAACCCCCAAAAACTGTCAAGGATCTTCAGAAACTCACAGGAAGGGTTGCTACGCTAGGACGATTCATCTCCAAGTCAGGAGACAAGTGCTTGTCATTCTTCAAGTCATTAAAGAACATTAAAGACTTTGTATGGAGTGAGGAAAATCAGAAGGCATTTGAAGAGTTAAAGAAGTATATGGGCCAGGCCCCGTTGTTGGCCAAGCCAGTTCTGGGTGAAGTTTTATTCTTGTACTTGGCTGTTTCAGAAAGCGCCTTGAGCGCGGTGTTGGTTAAGGAGGAACTGAAAGTCCAGAAACCCGTATACTATGTCAGCAAAATTTTACATGGTGCTGAGTTGAATTATTCAGCCATTGAGAAATTCGCTTTAGCCTTGGTAATGGCTTCAAGAAAGATGCGTCCTTATTTTCAAGCTCACCAAATTGAAGTGCTAACAAATCAGCCACTGAGAAATATCATTCACAGTCCCAAGGCAAGTGGGAGACTGATTAAGTGGGCAATAGAATTGGGAGAGTTCGATCTCAAGTATAAGCCACGTATGGCCATAAAAGCCCAGGCACTAGCTGACTTCGTGGTGGAATGTACCATACCCAACCAAGAAGTCGGGGGGCAGGAAGATACCACACCTCAAGACAAGGGAGTCGACAATGGGGACAAGGAGAAAGAATATTGGGTTCTCTATTTTGATGGAGCATCAAAAACAAATTCCAGTGGAGCAGGGTTGGTTTTGCAAAGCCCTGATGGATTCTTAATTGAGTATGCCATGAAGCTAGACTTCCCAACCACAAACAATGAGGCAGAGTATGAAGCCCTGATTGCTGGCCTTGGTCTAGCTGGGACACTTAGAGTCAAAAACTTAAAGGTCCGTGGAGACTCGAAGTTGATCATATCCCAGGTAAAGGGAGAATTTGAAGCAAGGGATGATACGATGGCAAAGTATGTTCGCCTAGTAAGGGCTGTGATGACCCAATTTAATGAATGCCATGTTGAACACATTCCAAGGGAAGAAAATGCTAAAGCAGATGCGCTATCAAAGTTTGCTTCATCTGAGATTGAAGAAAGTTCAGGAAGTGTGTACTTCCATGTTTTGAAGACACGAAGCATAGATGTTAAGCTTGTGGCTCCCGTAGGCTTGGGGACGTCATGGATTGATCCCATCAAGGCTCACATTCAGACCGGTTGGTTGCCAAGCGATACAATTGAGGCACGGAAGTTAACTGTTCGAGCACTAAGGTACTCTTTGATAGATGGGATTCTATATAAAAGATCTTTCGTGGTTCCTTACTTGAGGTGTCTCAGGCCCGATGAGGCACGCTTAGCTCTTGAGGAAGTGCATGGAGGTATTTGTGGGCAACACTTGGGGGGCAGGGCCTTGGCTCATAAGATAACTCGTTTAGGCTTCTATTGGCCAGAAATGATGGCCGATGCCAAAGAATATGTAAAGAAGTGTGATCGTTGTCAGAAGCATGCACCAGTCGCCAGACAACCCCCCGAGATGCTGACCTCTATCAACTCACCTATTCCCTTTGCTATGTGGGGGATGGATATTCTAGGGCCTTTTCCTATGGCCACAGCACAAAGGAAGTTTCTGATTGTAGCCATTGATTATTTCACCAAGTGGATCGAAGCCAAACCTTTGGCCAAAATCACAACTAAGCAGGTTGCACAATTCCTGTGGGAAAACATTATGTGCCGATATGGAATTCCCCGTATCCTCGTCACTGACAATGGAACACAATTCAACAACGAGGAATTCAAGAAGTATTGCGAAGAAAATGAAATTGAGTTACGGTTCACCTCTGTGGCTCACCCGCAAGCCAATGGGCAAGCGGAGGTAGCAAATCGGATAATCCTGGATGGACTAAAGAAGAGGATCGAAAAGTCGAGAAATAATTGGGTAGATGAGATACTTCCAATATTATGGGCCTACAGGACTACTTGTAGAGTCACGACAGATGCAACTCCTTTCATGTTGGCATATGGGGCGGAAGCAGTAGTTCCCGTGGAGATATCACATTCCTCTCCAAGGATTCAGGCTTTCGATGAGAAAGAAAATGAGGAAGGGCAGAGATTAGCCCTGGATTTAATTGATGAAGTGCGAGATAAAGCACATGCAAAGATAGTAGAATATCAGAAAAAAGCTTCATTCTACTACAACCTAAGGGTTAAAGAAAGGTTTTTTAAACAAGGCGATCTAATCTTGAGGAAGATAGAAGCATCTGGTGTAGGACAAAAAGGGAAGCTTGCCCCGAATTGGGAAGGGCCGTACAGAGTCAAGAGTGTTCAGGGTAGAGGAACCTACAAGCTGGAGACTATGGATGGTTTTGAAGTCCCGAGAACTTGGCATGCACAAAACCTGAAGGTTTACTATGTGTAGGGCAGTTGGATACGATTCTCACTTGTCATGATGGAGAGTAGGTTGAAAAGCACCTTGAAGCTTTGCTTAGGATTTATATGTCTTATTATGAAGTTTATTAAGACTTGTGTAAGGGATGAATCCCAAACAATTTTTGAAGCTCAGAGAATTTTTCGAAATATGTTTGAATCTCTATGGCATGGCAATTAAATTAGATGCATGATATGAAAGCCCTATAAAAAGGCCCAATTCAAAAAAAAAAAAGGTTAAAACTTGTTGGGCCTGGAAGTATGTCAAGCCCAGATAAGGGCCCCAAATATTCAAAGCCCAGCACCCGGGGTCCAAAAACTGGAAGAAAATATATATGAGTATTATCTTCAAAAACCAGAAATAAGTCCCAAATCCAAAAAGGATTTGGATAAATGAAGGCCCAAAAATAAGGCCTAATCCTACTTGAATTAGAAAAAAACCCAGTATAGGGATCAATAAATCAAGCCCAGGGTCAATACTAAGTGCCCAATTAAAGATCAAAGCCCAGAAGGGCCCAAGTTGAAACCCAATACAAGGTTTCATAAATCTAGCCCAAGTTTAGGGCAAAGATCAACCCAATAAGAGGTAAGCCCAGAAAAGGGCCCAATTAGCTGAAAATTAAATAGCCCCAAATTAAAGACCAATTTAGGGTGGACCAAAGAAGCCCAGTTAAAAGTAAGGGGCCTAATACAAAAAGGCAGTCAAAAAAGGGGAAGGCCCAAGGTAAAGGCCTGGTTTGGAAAAGGCCCAGGGTCAAAAATAAAGTACCCATAAAAGAATTCAGGCCCAAATCTTAGGCTCAAATTTGAGATTGGAAAAAATCCAGCCCAGACTTAGGGCCCAAATCAAATATATGGAGTCACAGAAAGTAATATATCCCAAATCCCAGACCCAATTCGATCAAGTTTCATGTTGTATTCATCGTCGAATTAGTTGAGATCGAAAAGGCTTCGACCAAGGCTAGAAAAGGAGGTTAATTCGGTCAAAAATATTTATCAAGACCAAAATGTTCCTGAGGAAATAATCATGCCCAGTTGACAACCCAAGTGTTTGAAAAGCCTTGTATGAATCCCACTTGATTTTTAGGAAAAAAGGGTGAAAAGAAGCCCAGCTAAATTTTTGGCCCAAATTGAAAGCCCAGAGTTGGGAGCCCAATTAAAAGGCCTGTGGAAAAGATGGTCAATAAGAAGCGAGCCCAGAAAAGGGCCTATATAATTAAAAGTGGGAGGCCCAGGATAAGGCCCACTATATTTTAAAAAACAAAACCCAAGTTTTAGCCCAGCATTAGGGGCCTAAATCCAAGTATGTACAAAAATTTATGCAAATGATCTTGACTTATTCGACCAAAAAACACAAAGAAGTCCAGGTCGAATGGCTTGAGCTCGAAATCAAGTCGATCAGGGTTGAAAAAGAGGCTTAATTCGACTAGAAATGAGACCCATTCGACCAAGAAACATGAAAGATTCCTGGTCGAAATCATTGAGGTCAAAATTCTGTCGACCTGGGCAACCAAGGGAAGTTAATTCGGTCAAAACTAGGACTCCTGACCGAAAATCCTGATCCTCTTTTCTTAACCCTGAGAAGATTGTCGACCAGAAAGCAAGGCCAAATCCTGGCCGAATGGATCCTGCCCGAATTTCTATCGACCTGGGCAACCAAGGGAAGTTAATTCGGTCAAAACTAGGACTCCTGACCGAAAATCCTGACCGAAATTGAAAATCCTGGCCGAAAATCGACCAGGATTCCTGATCGAATAGAACCTGCTCGAAATTCAGTCGACCAAGGCATACTGAAGGTTAATTCGACCAGGATCCTGGTCGAATGGATTCCTGGTCGAAATTTTTATATAAAAAAAAAATCTGAAAAATTAGAGAAAAAGAAAGAAATTCCTTAAATATTTTCTGAAAAATGTTAATATTTTCGGAAAATTAAGGATAAATCCCAGAAATTAGGGAAAAATCCAGAAAAATAAGGAAATTCCTTAAATATTTTCCGAAAAATGTTAATATTTTCGGAAAATTAGGGAAAAATCCAGAAATTAAGGATAAGTCCCGGAAAATTAGGGAAAAATCCAGAAAATTAGGGAAAAATCCAGAAATTAAGGATAAATCCCAGGAAATTAAGGATAAATCCCAGAAAATTAGGGAAAAATCCAGAAATTAAGGATAAATCCCAGAAAATTAAGGATAAAATCCAGAAATTAGGGAAAAATCCCAGAAAATTAGGGAAAAATCCCAGAGAATTAGGATAAATCCCAGAAATTAAGGGAAAAATCCAGAAATTAGAAAAATCCAGAAATTAAGGATAAATCCCAGAAAATTAAGGATAAAATCCAGAAATTAGGGAAAAATCCCAGAAAATTAGGGGAAAATCCCAGAAAATTAGGATAAATCCCAGAAATTAAGGGAAAAATCCAGAAATTAGGGAAAATCCCAGAAAATTAGGGAAAAATTCCAGGAAATTAAGATAATTTCTGAATAAAAGGAAGATTCATTGTAAAGGTGTAGGTCGCTCCACACTTTACGCAAGAACGAAACCCTGTAAGGGAATGAATAGACTTAACTTCTGCGAAACATAATCAATGTTTCCCAAAAGTTGGGGGGCAAATGATAGGGATAAATAAATCCTGATAATGGGCTGCTGGACCCAATAAGAAGGTGTTTGATATTCAGACCAGAAAGGTTAAGCTTGATGGACCAGATCAGGTCTGGTCGAATAAAAAAGGCCCAAAAGCCCTGATTATTAATTAATTTCGTAATTAATTAATAAGGGAAAAATCAGCTGTTGAGAAGAGTCCTGATAAGGATATAAATCCTTATAGATAAGCCTCAAGGGGACCTAAAAGGATAAGGAATCAGTTTCCTACTATCTAGGACTCCAAAGTCCATTCTAATTATGAGACTTGCCCACCAAGTCTCCTATACCAAGTCCAATTCAAGGACTCCCAACATCTATATAAGGGGCCTCACCCCACAAATCAGAACTACGTTTTTTGACTTGATCCTTGGCAATCAGCAAGGTACGTAGGCATCTTGTTAAGGCAGATTGAGTCACGAAACACAAGAGCAGTCAAATCGAGCCTTGGAGCTCACGTTCCTTAGTATTAAATACAGCAATTATATATATTAGTTTTTAATCCATAACAATACGCAATTCGGACACAAAGAAAAAAACTTACAGCCTAGCCTATGCATAGTCCTATGAATTATGAAAGTGTCTCGGGTCATTTGGAAGCCCAGACATTCACAAAACGCAAATACCATCCGAATAGCATCTCCCCGGAGTACATCCCTACGGAACCGAGTTCGGACTCCCTCCAAACAATGTGGGGGAGATAATGCAAGTCCAACCCCCTCAGCATGATCAACTCCCCATTCCAGTACTTCAATGAAGACTGCTGAATTACGGGCCTATAGGAGCCACCGTACCCATACTCCGGAGCCCGGAACCGAAGTTCATAGAGAGGAAATTGGCTGGACCGGACCAGATGGAAGATATGATGCCATAAATTGAAAGTGGGATGCACTTTAAACTGGTTGCAGCTCGTAATAAACCAGGTCATCCAGTTTATACCATTCGGGGTTATCTGCATCGGAGAAATCTTATACACATACTTACATAAATGCTTAAGGAACAAGTGCCGGTATGGATTCCATCCGGACCGAAGATGCTCCAGCCACACTGGAACAAACCCATCAACTGGCCTGTGGTATACCCTTTCTCCGGGCTCAGGCCACTTTCATTCAATCCGGGAATCAAGCTGGAAGGCAGCCCTGACTGACGAGTCATGCGCCGCGTGATCTAAAGCAGCGTACTCATCATTTAGCTCATAGTGCTCCTTAGCCACTATACTATCCGCGAACTTCCTGTCGAATGCTTCCTTATCGTAAGGCCCCGGACCCGCATTTGGTTGTCTAGCGTACCCGGACCTAATACTCCTGTAGTAGAAGCTGTTATCTATCTCATTGCTCTTCGTGATAAAATAACCCGGGGTCTCAACCCACAAACCCTTGGACTCTCTGTTCAATTTTATTTTAAGTCAAGAGCAAACAGTCCAGAGACCCAGCTCAAATACAAAACAAATCCCAAAAAACAGCACCCACACTGGACTACAAACCCCTAAAACTAACCTACTACTCCGGACATAAAAACCACAAAAACAGAAACAGCGAAACACTAAAATACATCAGTCCGGACAAAGCAACCAAGCCCGGACCCAAACAGAAAACCCTACTTCCAGAAACACTACGAACCAAAATTAAAACACCAAAACATACCAGAAACACATTTACATACATGAATATATACAAGAAACAAAATAAAACTACGAAACAAACCAATACAAACCAAAGCAAACAAACAACAAAATATCAAAATAAAAGCAAAACAAAAAGAAAAGGAGAGAAAAACAAAAGTACTTATAGACGAAGGAATTACGAAGAGACTGAAGAAGATCGACCAACGACGGCACAACAGCAAGAAAACCCGAAGAAAAGCTTCAAAGAAAACAGAGAAAGCAGAGAAAAGAATTCGAGTAAGAGTAAAGGTAAAAAATAAAGTGAGAAAGTAGGGGCGCATTTTATAGGCGTGGTGAATATAAAAAGGGCCACGCCACGTGGCAACATCCTGACCACCCATCACATACGGTGATTAATGAAGAGTCATTATTATAGCACGTCTTTTGAAAAAAGACAACTGTAACAATTCAAATCATTGGGGGGAAATCCCAAAAACCGTTTCAACTTTTAAGTCCGGACTACTTCCCTCAACGTAATCCGGACTGAGGGCAAGAAAAGCTCAACTCCTTCTAAAGATAACCACTATAGTCCTGATTCTCCGAACTCGACGCAATCCGGACTGGGGGCAAGAAAAGCTCAACTCCTCCTAAAGACAACCACTTTAGTCCTGATTCGCCGAACTCGACGCAATCCGGATTGGGGCAAGAAAAACTCAACTCTTTCTAAAGATAACCATTTTAGTCCTGATTCGCCGAACTCGACGCAATCCGGACTGGGGGGCAAGAAAAGCTCAACTCCTTCTAAAGACATACACTTTAGTCCTGATTCGCCGAACTCGAAACAATCAGGACTTGGGGAGCAAGAAAAGCTCAACTCCTTCTAAAGACAACCACTTTAGTCCTGATTCGCCGAACTCGAAGCAATCCGGACTGGGGGCCAAGAAAAGCTCAGCTCCTTCTAGAGACAACTGTTGTTGTCCTGATTCGCCGAACTCGACGCAATCCGGACTAGGGGGCAAGAAAAGCATAAATTCTTTTAAACACAACAATCAAAAGCTCATGTTCTACAAACAGGCCCAAATTTACTCCCCCATCCAGAAAATCTGCATAAGGGAGTGGGGGCACATGATAGGACATATAGCTCCTGCAGAGCCTAACCCCAGACTCCTAACTCTATATAGCTCCTGGAAGAACTAGTCCTACACTCCTAACTCCATACAACTCCTGAAAGGACTAGCCCGGGACTCCTAACTCCATACAGCTCCTGGAAGGACTAGTCCTGCACACTACCAGTCCTGACTGGCCCAGTCCCGCAAGCCCAACCTTGATGAATCCCAGCACGTGAGACTCTGGCCCAAGCACATGATGGAACAACTGTCAATCATGTAAATAATCAGGGCACGTGTCAGAAGATCCTCAGAACATTCCTCAGCCAGTCCCGCACTGATACGTGTAAAGCATCCACTCCAGCCAGGTGTCCTCCGCTCCCAGAACCAAGGGCTAGGATTTAAAGGTACCAACCCCAAAACCCTATCCTTGGCCTATAAATAGCCTAAGAAGTTGAGGTTTTGGGGTTAATCACACTCTCACACTCATATACACACACAGCCACCTTGCATTTATATTTATCTTCATCTTCCCCAAAAGCGAGTTCTTACTCTCATACCGGAGGCGCCGCGGGACCTAAACCCCCCTTCCAGTGTTATTTTGTAGGAACCCCACCACAGCTACACCCCCACAGCGGCGAAGGATCCAGGCACGGCGTCGAAGGAGCAGCCCCACCACCAGGAGTTATCAAGCTGCACTTGCAAAACAAATTCTGGAAGGGTTCATTTTCTTTGTTTAAATCCATGGTTGTGCTACACGTCCGGAAGAGACTATCTAGCTGCTTTGATCTGTTCGAAACTGAAAAAACAAAGAAACCACATGAACAGCTTGAGTCTGCCTTGCAAAGAAATAATAGAAAAACAAATTAAGAAAATAATGATTACATATCTATCATGCACATGGAAGGATATTATTTTAAAAATTGATATGCAAAGGAATGCAAGGAGATGGAGTAAAAGAATTCAGGTCTTGATTGAATTCATGCGGGGCCTACATTGTTAAGTGATCTTAGTTTATAAAAGAAAAGAACAAGGCATGTGAACTTCAGGAATCAAGACCTTCGCAAGTAAAGATGTGTTATGTGGTCGCAAGAAACGACAGTGAGCAAAGAGGAGTACATGCCAAGTCGTAACTAAGTATTTAACTTAGAAAAATCACAAGGCATACACTGTGTTTTGCTGAGTCGCATATAACTCAAGCACGGGGTAAAAAATAGGAATCGCAACTAAGTTTAATCAGCAAAAGAATTTAAGTGATGTACATGTGAGTCTGTAGTCGCAAGTTAACAAAGCAAATGGCACTCAAAGGACGCAAGTAAAAAATGTGCAAGCTGTGAATTCAAAATATATGGTTACTATGCTGCCACGTGTACATCTTTTCTCTCCAGCCTACCACTCTATATTATCAACAGCAACAAATTGAAATTAAAAACTCCTCAATTTTTACAAAGTGCGAAGCTCTTGAAAATTTATCTCAGCTCACTTTAAAAGCTTGATTTGACAAGGGGATGTCATGTCCAATTTGTTTCACACCATTTAAAGCCTTACAAGTAACTTGTAACACTCATTATTTAAAGCTCCCTTGATTGTATTTTATACCTTTTGATAGGAGCTTTTAATTTTTAGAGTGATAAGAAGAACCCTAAATTTATAGCTTATTGCTTTAGTTCTTTTTATATTTGCTGCTTCGGATCTTTGTATTTGAAGTTGTAAGAAAACCTCTGGGTATTTATACTTTTGAATAAAAAGAATATTTACCCAGAATCTCTTTGTTTATTTATTTTATTTTAGTTTTGATATCCCGCTGTAATTAATTTTAAAAAACGAAAAACATACATTCACCCCCCTCTTTATGTACCTTTTCGACCTAACATAAAATGATAAATTTATTATTGGAGAAAATTTTATACATATCAACAGTAGGTACAACAACATTGAGCCTCCTCCTCCCATCTTTTCATATATATATAGGGGAATGATCAAATGGAAACTAAAATTAAAATAAAAATTAGAAACTAATCTAAGACATTAGACCAATCTAATGTAATGGTCCCCCTAGAAGCACCACACCCAACTAATCTGCACCCTCCCACACACAACTTCAACTTTCCCCTTCATTTTTTATTTGATTTTTCCTGTCAAACGATAATCTTTTTAAATCCGACTTCACTGTATTTTTCTCCATCTCTCAACGATCGATTTATATACCATATGTGTTATATTTTGAGGTAATTTTAAAAAAAAATATATTTGATTTCTTATTTATATTCTAATATTGATTTATATTAGAGTAGCCCATATATATATGTATGAGAATAAAGTTCCCTAAGGTTACCTGAAGGAACTTTCCTGAGGTAATATTAAAAAATCCAATACAAGGATGACACAGAGCATGTCTAGGGTCAATTGTATATGTGCCAATGAAATAAAATAACTAGAAATTATGTAATAAGAAAAATGTATAATACTTTAACTTGATTTACATACATATCTCAGGAAAAGTTGCTTAAGGTAATCTCGGGAACTTTATTCTATATATATATATATATTTAGATTATGGTCATTCGTTATTATTTTTGAAAATATTTTTATAAATAAAAATCTGATGGCATTATTGTAATTAATTTTTTAAATACATGGTCAATTTACAACTCATAAAACGTATAAAAACGTTTTCATAATCAATAAAATGGAAATAATCTTTCAAGATTTTTTTATTGAATTGATTGATCTACTTATTTTTAAATAGTTGGATTTTTCACTCAAATTAACCCTGATTTGGTTTTTTAATTGACTAGTATGCATAATATACAAAACTACATATCAAGACATTCTTTTCATGTCATTGCTCTTATACATTTTTGATTTGAAAATTAGGTTAAAAAAGGTGATGATGACTTAGACATTGTATAGGTTTATTAACGTTGTATATTTGTAAAATAATATACAAGCTTCCTCATTAATTAATGATGTTAGAACACTAATCAGAACCCCAAGATTATATTGCACGTTATAAGGACAATTTTTAAAATATCGCCGTCATGAGAATATTGAAAGATTTTCAACCCCATCTTTTGACAAGTATTGAATCTTTTTTTCTGCCACCAAGTGAATATTAACTTTTGATAACAGATGAATATTTGTAAGGTGTTCTACTAAGTATCATGTGTTTAGATTTATTAAGGTGTTGTACTAGATGTTAATAAGGTGTGTGGTTGCAGATTCTTTAAAGTATTTTGCAGAGGGTGTATTATAATTAAGATTGGTTAATGTTGTATTTGTTTGGAGTGTAATATTATTTGGGAAAAAAAATTAGTAAGATAATGTATCAGGCTACCCTTGCCATAACTATATCATAGTTGGAAACATGTGGTGGAGGTACCCTTGCCATAACTATATCATAGTTGGAAACATGTGGTGGAGGTATAACACATTATTTTTGCTAATGAGAAGTGTGAAAAAGGTAAAAAGACAACATTAAACAAGTCTTTAGATGACTAGTACAAGGTGAACATGGCTTGAAAGTTATGCTTAAGTTTCTTGTTTCTCAATTATATTATGTTCTTTTCAATACTTGTGTTGCTTAAATATTTATACCATAAGACCTTAATTATCTACTATTTTTTCTCTAGTTTATTTAAAATTGAAATGAGGTTTATTTTGAGAAAAAGAAATATTTTCTTTGTTGGTACGAAAATTGTCATGAAATGTTACTTTTTAGTTGACTTGATATTTTATCAAGTGTTTCATCTAACAATAAAAGTCAAATTTTTTATTAAAAGTTCAAAAATAAAATTAAAATCAATAATTTTATCAAAAACTTCTAAGAAAATTATAATATGCGAATATTATTTTACATCAAAATATAAAAAAAAAATCAAAACAATCATTTTAAGAAAATCAATTTAAATAATCTCAGTGTTTATTAACAAGTCTCGGTATATAAAATATATTTAAAAGTAAATATAACATTCTTTTAGGTATTTCAAATCAAAAATTTTAAATATAATTTCTAAGTTCAAATATAAATTTATAAGTAACTTATTTAAACATGAGGTTCTCTTAGGTGTTATAATTTCAATGAAAAGTTAAAATACATATTTTGTGATTTTTAATTAATATTTATTATTAAAAGGGATAAAAATAATGAAATGCACAATAAAATTTGTATTGAAATGTCACAAAATGTTATTTAAAATAATAAATATTGAACAATTTTAACTTAAAATACCTAAATAATTAAATATACATCATTCAATTTATTAAAAATTTCATACCGTGTTTTTTTACCTTTTTAGTTCAAGATTCACTTGAACATTTTCAATACAAGATTCTCTTAAGTATTTTTTAACACAAAATTATGATAATTATTTTGTACATCTAATATAAGATCATTTTATTTATGTTTATTTTTAAATTTTTAAAACATAATTTCCTTAACTAGTTTTTATCTTGTAGAAATTTATAAGTTCATATCCTCTTTAGGTGTTTTTGGTAAGTTTAAAATAACTTACTAATATAAACAACTAAATGATAAACTTCATTATTAAATATTTCATTCAAATTAAACTAGTAATTAAAATAGAATTCATGGTCATTTTCCAAGATCGGTGTGTTTACGTAGATGTGTTTTGTTTTATTTTTTTAATAATAATAAATAACTTATTTGTGTGAATAAATTATTTCCAATCTTCATGTAATTGTACGTGTCATCTAGGTGGATTTTATTAAGTGTTTCATTAAAAATATATATGAATACTCAAAGAGTTGTGAGACTGGACATTAAAATTTTATACCTAATATTTGGCTGGGTGTTTTTGTTAGGAATATGTTGTGAATTTGATGATAAGTTAACAAAACACCTTAGTAGATTTAACTTAGTGAATATTGTAGCACTCGACGGATGATCAAATATAGTTCCGACGGATGACAAACTGACATTCACCGAGTGAGTAGCTTATGTAACAAATAAGAACTGTAGCACATTTATGCAAACAACTTTTATTAATCAAGTAGATTGCTTAGGGTTCTGTAAGTCATGTTGACTACTGGATTGATATGCAGAATAGGTTGATTAATTGTAAATATGAGATATCTTGTAATTATGTTTAAGTGAAATAGAGTCAAGTGACAAATAGACTCCCGACGGATGATCTACAAGACTCCCGACGGATGATCAACAAAGCTCCCGACGGATGACAAGCATAGTCCTGACGGATGATCAAATTCAAATAGTTGTTGACAGTGACAACACAGTCACATGCGTTGGGTGTTTGAAAAAGGAATGTCGCAGCCTGTTAAGCCTGAATTTGAGAACAAAGAAGCATTACCATTTTCATGCAATTGTGAAGATATTCAAAGATGTTGGAATAGAGTAGTGAAGTAGCATGGAGTTAGACTAGATATGTTTTGTTTTATTATATTGTCTTATTGTCATGTAAACTTGGTGATATATAAACTAAGTGTAGCAAGTAGAATAATTAACTAAGCAAACCTATTTTCAGAGAAACATATCAAGCTGTTTTTTGTAAGCATTTCTCTGTAGTTTAGTTGTTCAAACTTGTAAGCAGCTGTGAGCTATTCAAAGCTTCAAAGAGTTCTCATTTGATATATTTGTATATGTATATCTGGTGGATACTTTCAAATCCACCAGAAAGTTTTAAAAGCTTGTATTTTTATTACTTAGTATTTTGTTTTCTATCACTCTTATATTTTACACCATTGCTAATCAAACACTGTTATATTTATCAAGTTAGAACTTTCTTCAAATTTGAAAAATTAGCCAGAATTACATTCAACCCCCCCCCCTCTGTAATTCTTGTTGTATTGTTAGGGAATAACAATGGTATCAGAGCAAGCTCTTGAAGAACAAATAGTATAATGATCACAACAAACAACAAGATGAACAAAAAGGATGTTGGAGTAAAGATTCCATTTCTGGACAAAGAAAAATATCACCACTGGAAGGTGAAGATGCACCTACATCTTCTTTTCCAAGATGAGGCCTATGTGGACTGCATAGAGAGAGGTCCTCATATACCAATGAGAGCTGCAACTGGCAATGCGCCATCTGTTCCAAAACCTAGGCATGAATGGTCAGACCCTGATATTGAGCAAGTCAGGAAAGATAAGAAGGCCATGAATATATTTTTCAATGGAGTTGATGGTGATATGTTTGATAACATCATTAACTGTAAAACAACCAAAGAGGTTTGAGACACAATCCAGATTATTTGTGATGGTACTGAGCAAGTAAGGGAGAAAAAGATCCAGCTACTGATTCAGCAATATGAGCATTTCCACTAGGAAGAAAGTGAGTCTCTCACTGATATTTTTAGTAGATTTCAAAAGCTACTAAATGCTCTGAAGTTTCATGGAAGAGTCTATCAAACAAAAGACTCTAACCTCAAGTTCCTTAGATCTCTTCCAAAAGAGTGGAAGCCAATGATAGTCTCATTGAGAAATTCACAAGATTACAAGGAGTTCACCTTGGAGAGATTGTATGGCATTTTGAAAACCTATGAGCTTGAAATAGAGAAAGATGAGAGGATGGAAAAAGGAAGGAAGAAAGGAGGGTCCATAGCGCTGGTTGTTGAGTTAGAGAAGTAGAAAAAGATGAAGGTAGAAGCTGTTGAGTCTATATCAAAGGTCTGTGAAAGCAAGGGTAAAGGGCTGGTAGCTGAAAATGAAGATCACTTGAGCCAAGATGACATGGATGACGTTGATGAACATCTAGTATTCTTATTCAGAAGATTTGCCAAGCTCAAATTCAAGAAGAATTTTGGAGCAGCTAAGCCAAACAGAAACATGGTTGATAGGTCAAAATTCAAGTGTTTCAAATGTGGCTTGGCTGGTCATTTTGCCAGTGAATGTAGAAAGTCCGATTCCAGAAAAAAGAAGTTTGAGCCTGTTGATTATAAACAGAAATACTTTGAGTTGCTCAAACAAAAGGAAAGGGCTTTAATCACACAGGAGAATGATTGGGCTGCAGATGGATTGGATGAAGATGAAGAAACAAGCTATGTCAATCTAGCCCTAATGGCCAAATCTGATGAAATAGAAATAAGTTCTTGAAACAATCAGGTAATCACCACTAACCTAGCACATTTATCTAAAGCTGAGTATAATGATGCAATAAATGACATGTCCACAGAATTATATCAACTGCGTGTTACATTTAAATCCCTCACTAAGGAAAATGCTAAAATTAAAGAAAACAATTTGTTTTTAAGTGAGAGGAATAATGTGCTAGATTCTCAGTTTATTGAATTTTAGAAATTGAGAATTGAGTGTAAGATTGCTAAGGATGAATTAACTGAGTCCTTGAAGAAAGAAGATATTTTAAAGAAGCAGCTTGAACGAGAACAGTAAGTGATTAAAGCATGGAAATCATCTAGAGATGTCAATGCTCAAATCACTAAATTTCAAGGTATTGAGTCCTTTTGTGATGCATCCTGGAAGAAGAGTAAAGAGAAGCTTGAGTCCAATTTGGTTGAAGGATTGCTTACAGATGTGGACTTGATGGATGATGAAAATCATCCGTCGGATAATAAAAAGGATTATCCGTTGAATGACAAGGAGCAACATCCGTCAGTTGTGAGTAAACCAGTTAGCAAAGCTAAGCTAGCTAAGTTGAATGAGAAATATGGATCAGTTTCTAAGAACTTTATTCTATGAGAATCAAGTCAAGTCAGGAAGGAAAATAAAATCAATGTTGGTCATCTGTCTATCAAGCAATTGAATGACAGATTAGAAAAGATTGAGGTTAAAATAGAAGCTAAAAATAAAAACAATAGAAATGGGAAATTAGGAATTAACAAATATAACAACTACACACCTGATAAATATGCACCAAGAAAAACCTGTGTTAAGTGTGGTAGTGTTAATCACTTGTCTGTTAATTGCAAACTTGCTATGCCTACTTCCATGTCTGCACCCTCTTCTTTTCCCAACATGACTGTCATGCCTACCATGCCTATAAATGTTATGTCTACTCAGAATATGAATGCATAATTTTCTAATATGCCATTTGCACCTAATCCTTATGATGCTGCATTTACTATGCCTTAAATGCCATTTAGCATGCCTTACTGGAATAACATGTTTGCAAATAACATGCCTTTTCCTGTTAATCAAAATGTGCATGATAATTCTATTTTAATGACTGGTTTTAAAGGTCCAACTTAGATGATTAAGGATGAATCAGAAATTCCCAGGTCAAATGAGATCAAACTTGAGAAACCAAGAAGAAATCTAACAAGGCAAGACCCAAGGAAACTTGGGTACCAAAATCAACTTGATTTGATTTTGATATGTGCAGGGAAACAGAAAGAATCTTTGGTATCTGGATAGTGGTTGCTCAAGGCACATGACTGGAGATTCTGCCCTGCTCACTGAGTTCAAGGAAAGAGCTGGCCCAAGTATTACTTTTGGAGATGACAACAAAGGTTATACTGTGGGATATGGCTTGATTTCAAAAGATAATGTCATCATTGAAGAAGTTGCCCTAGTGGATGGTCTCAAGCATAATTTGTTGAGTATCAGCCAGTTTGTGATAAAGGCAACTCAGTTACTTTCAATTCAGGAGCATGTGTTGTGACAAACAAAAAGAGCAACAAAGTGGTTCTCACTGGAGTGAGAAAAAGAAATGTGTACTTAGCTAATTTCAACTCATCAAATGCAGAATCAGTAACTTATCTTCTCAGTAAAGAAAGTCAAGATGAAAGTTGGCTTTGGCACAAGAAGCTGTCCCATCTAAACTTCAAGACCTTGAATGAACTTGTCAAGAAAGAACTGGTTAGAGGTATTTCTCAAGTAGAGTTTACTAAGGATGGATTGTGTGATGCCTGCCAGAAAGGAAAGCAGATCAAAGCATCATTCAGAAAGAAGCTTGATTCAACGATTGAAGAACCTTTGCAATTATTACACATGGATTTGTTTGGACCAGTCAATGTGTTATCCATCTCAAGGAAAAGATTTTTCCTAGTAATTGTGGATGATTTCTCAAAGTTCTCTTGGACATATTTCCTAAAGTCTAAAGATGAAACTAGTGAAATCATCATCAATCACATAAGGCAAATCAATAATCATCCTGACTTTAAAGTAAGAAGAATCAGGAGTGACAATAGAACTGAATTCAAGAATTCTGTGATGAGATCATTTTGTGAAGAGTATGGAATTATGCATGAGTTTTCTGCAGCAAGAACTCCAAAACAAAATGGAGTAGTAGAAAGAAAGAACATATCTCTTATTGAAGCTGCAAGGAAAATGCTTGAAGAATCAAAATTGCCAACATATTTTTGGGCTGAAGCTGTGAATATTGCCTCCTACACTCAGAATATTTCTTTGGTTAATCAAGCAAAGTGCATGACACCCTACTAATTGTTCAAGAATAGGAAGCCAACTCTAAATTTTCTTCATGTCTTTGGTTGCAATTGTTATATTTTAAGGAATCAAACTGATCAACATGGAAAGTTTGATGCTAAAGCAGATGAAGGAATTTTTGTTGGATATGCTGTGGGAAAAGCATATAGAGTCTACAATCTAAGAACCAACATTGTTGTGGAATCAGTACATGTTGTGTTTGATGATACAAAGATTGAAGGACTGCAAGATGGAGATTTCCATGAAAGCCTCAAGTTTGATAATGTGGAGATGGTTAGTGATGACAGTGATGATGAAAGTGATCAAGAAATAGTGTCTAAGGATAATGCATAAAAATCTACAACTAATGAAGCACATAATTCAACATCTATCGAGTTACAAAATGCTTCATCCGTTGGGAGACAATCTGCTTTATCCATCGGGAGACAATCAGCTTCATCCATCGAGATACAAAGTGCATCATATGTTGGAACAATGAGAGAAGCTGAAAGTCATAATGGATCACCTACCGAAAAGTTCCCCTTTCTCAAATCAAAGATTCACAAACTCGGGGGGAGTTTCTCATAATCAAAACTCAGTCACACATCAAGACAACAATGAGGCCTCTTCATCTAGAGCTAATCTACCTCAACAAAGAAAATGGACTAGAGATCACCCTTTTGAACTCATCATTGATGATGTATCTTCTAGAATTCAAATAAGGAAAGCAACTCAAGAAGAATGTTTATATAGTAGCTTCCTTTCTAAGGAAGAACCAAAGAAGGTAGAAGAAGCTTTGTTGGATCTTGATTGGATTTTAGCTATGAAGGAGGAGCTAAACCAATTTGAAAGGAACAAGGTATGGAAGCTGGTACCCAAACCTAAAGGAAAGAATCCAATTGACACCAAGTGGGTATTCAGAAACAAGATGGATGAAAATGACATAGTGGTCAGGAATAAAGCTAGATTGGTTGCTAAGGGCTACTGTCAACAAGAAGAAATGGATTTTGATGAAACTTTTACTCCTGTTGCAAGACTTGAAGTCATCAGAATTTTCTTAGCCTATGCAGCTCATGCCAATTTCAAGATCTATCAAATGGATGTCAAAAGTGCCTTTCTGAATGGAGATTTGGAGGAGGAAGTCTAAGTCAGTCAACCTCCTGGTTTTGAAGATCCAAATTTTCCAGAAGATGTCTACTATCTCTTGAAAGCACTTTATGGACTGAAGCAAGCACCTAGAGCCTGGTATGACACTTTATCAAAGTTTCTTTTGGAAAATTACTTCACCAGAGATACTGTTACTTTATTCTTTAGAAATGTTAATGGCTCTAGTATACTTGTTCAAATTTATGTAGATGATATTATATTTGGCTCTACAGATGAAAAACTTTGCAAAAAGTTTGCCAAATTGATGCAAAGTAAGTATGAAATGAGCATGATGGGAGAACTAACTTACTTTCTTGGTCTAGAAGTTAAGCAAGTTAGTGATGGAATATTCATTAGTCAAACTAAATATATTCATGATCTTTTAAAGAAGTTTGATCTAATAGATTACACATCTGTAAAAACTCCCATGGCCACTACAACTAATCTTGAATTAAATACTACTAAAAAATCTGTGGATATTTCAAGCTATAGGGGCATAATTGGCTCACTTCTGTACTTAACAGCTAGTAGGCCAGATATAATGTTTGCTACTTGTCTTTGTGCTAGATTTCAGGCTGATCCTAGAGAATCTCACTTAGTAGCTGTAAAGAGAATTTTCAGATATCTCAAGGGAACTCCAAAACTTGGCATTTGGTACCCTAGAGATTCTAGTTTTGATCTAACTGGTTATTCAGATACAAATTATACAGGTTGTAAAATAGACAGAAAAAGTACAACGGGAACCTGTCAATTCCTAGGGAACAAGCTTGTGTCCTGGTTTAGTAAAAAGCAAAATTCTATTTCTACTTCTACAACTGAAGCTGAATATATTGTTGCTGGTAGTTGCTGTGCACAGATTTTGTGGATGAAAAACCAATTGTTAGACTATGGTCTACAAGTGGACAGAATTCCCATTTTCTATGATAACACAAGTGCAATTGCCATCACTGAAAATCCAGTACAGCATTCAAGAACAAAGCACATAGACATCAAGTACCACTTCATTAGGGAACATGTGATGAATGGTATTATGGAACTTTATTTTGTTCCAAGTGAAAAGCAGCTTGCAGATATCTTTACCAAGCCACTTGATGAATCCACCTTTTTAAGGTTGGTAGGTGAGTTAGGTATTCTTAATTATTCTTGAATTATTTCAGATATTTTTGCAAGTTATAATGCAGCCAGAAACTTAATTGATTTTTCATGTTTTGGATGGAATTTTGGCTAAGTCAAAATTTACATCCCGACGGATGCTCATTATCCATCGAGTTTGATCATCCGTCGAAATATTATTTATTAATAAAAATTAATTACTTTTCTGGATTATTTTACAACCCGATGGATAATTGTTCTATTCTCATCCGTTAAATGGTCTCAATATTGGTCGTTAAAACTCTGAACATTATCCATCGGGTATACTTACAGTTTGTAAGTATAACATGACGGATAATTGACAGAATTTTGACAGTTTATTTATTTTTTAAAAGGCTATTTTGGGCGATTTTGATTGGTTACTTTATTTCACTTTATTATTTTTGACAGTTTATTTCTGAGATAGTATAAAAGCAGAATTCATTTTTATTCTATTCTTTCATCATTCTCAAATCAATTGCTCTAACTCATTTCTTCTCAAAAGCAGATACGCTCTCTACAAATTTCCATATCTTAACAGTGGCACTAGTTGTCAAAATCATGTCCTAGTCTGGATTCATCTATGAAAAGAACAACTCCGTAGCTCTTGTGAACAAAGAGATTCCACAATGTGGAGACTTTCATAAAATGATGGACTTTGTGAAGAGCTGTAAACTCAATTTTGCTATGCTGGAGTCACCCACAATCTACTGTGAAGTTGTGGAGGAGATATGGACAACTGCTGTGTACCAATCTTCTGACAAGACCATAACTTTCTCTCTTAAAGGTAAGCAGTTTTGCATTAATAGTGACATTATCAAAGAATGCTTTAAAATTCCAGATAACACTGCTACTGTTCCACACACTGATGATAATTTAGTTACCATGCTAAATTCTATGGGCTATGCACTTTCAACTTCTAAGTTAAGTGAGATTAGACAGCTAGGTCTTAAAAAGGAATGGAGTTGTCTGTGTGATGTGGTAACTAAGGTATTTTCTGGTAAAGTGAGTCATTTTAATTCTGTTAACATTGTCATGCTTAACATGCTTTATATGATAATTACTGATAAATACTTTAAATTCAGTGACATGATCATGTTTGAGTTAGGTTATAAGTTAGGGGAACTTAATAAGAGAGGTAAAAGTGTCTATTATGCTAGATTATTTATGATGCTTGCTAACCATCTTATTGAGAACATTATTGTTGAGAACCCAACCAACAAGCTGAATTGTTGGGTTCAAGAAAGGAGAATCATTATAGATCTCAACAGAGCAAGTCACCATAAAGAAGTGCCCCTCTTCTACTTTCCAATCATGGAGGGCCCTCAGGTAAGTAAGGTAAGCACCACTGTCTCCACTCTTCCAACCTCACAAATTTCTTTGCCTTTAAGTGTAGCTATGGCATCTGTGTCAATGACCCAACAGATGCCTACCCAAGCTATCAAAATAACAACTTCAAAACCCAAAACAAAGAAAGCCCCCTCTGGTTTCTCTCAAAAGAAATCAGTTGCAAAAACTACCAAACACAAAGAGGGGAGTGTGAAGGAGAGTGAGTTAGGTGAGGGACAGGGTGAAAATTAAAGAAACCCTAAGGATAAGGCTGGTGAGATTAGTGTACCCAAGCCTAGCCATACCACAGTTTCCCAACAAGCTGTGGTTATTAATAAGAAAATTAGCTCAATTCTAGTTTCATCCTCCCAAAAGGATATTACTATTAAAACAAGCTCCCAACCAGGAGCACAGACCAAGAGGGTTAGTGACACAAGTTCACCACAGACTTATGCTAGAAAGAAAAGATCTAAAACCCTTGGGGATGCACAGGGAACACACACAGTGCAAACTGGAGCTAAAGACTCAGTCACTGCACCATCTCAAAGTCAGCTTGATGTGGCTCCAATAAATGTGGAGTCACAGCCAAAATCATTGACAATTGAAGCACATGAAACACCAAATTCACCCACACACTCACTGGATGTAGACATGATTCATACATCACTTCCAAATTCTCTATCTTTAACTCTATTGGAGAAGCCAAAATCCAAGCAAGTGAGCATCATCTTTTAGATGATTTATTGGCTCACTTGCCAATTCTTTCTGAGTCTATTGAGACATATGTGCCCAAATTTTCATCAATCTGCACAGAGTCTACAATAGTCTCCACTCCAAACTCATTCATTTCTTCTATCCCGATGGATATTGTTCATCCGTCGAGTAGTGATTGTATCCCGACAGATGTGCCTAACAGCAGTCATCCGTCGGATAGCCAAACTACTATCCCGATGGATGTTTATCATCCATCGGTACTCTCTGCACAACTTCAAATTCCAACAATTGTCACAAGTGCAGATGACCTAGTAGTAGTACAATCACTCTTAGGACTGAGAGCAGGGAGTGAATTGAGTGAGAGGCTGGGTTGCTCCCAGGAAAAATGAGAGGAAAGGAGTGAACCAATGCAGACCATTTCTTCAGGTCTGGCAAAAGTGAGTGAGAGGAGTCCCACCTTAGATGGTGAAGGTGAGGGTGTGAGGGTGGGAAGCCAAGGGGAGCCCTTGATGCAAGAACAGAGAGATCATGAGAGAAATGCAGGTACAGGAGAAATAAGGTTAGACATCATTGTTAGTGAGTCAATGAATGCCAATGATGCAGATAGAGAGAAACTATCTCAGCATGATCAAGTTGTCATAGATTCCATCTTTTTGGATGCTGAGGCATTTACTCATCATGTTCCATCATATCAACTTTTGGCTGGACAGGGCAATGAAAATGCAGAAAAGATGATGAACTTGGTGCATACTACTCGGTCAATGCAAAGAGCAAAGGATGCCATCACAGCCATACCACCTAGAGCTGGTGATGATGTTGACTATGGTACTAGTGAGTCTACAGATTTTTTTGAGATGATGGTGATAGTGAAGAGCTCATGGACATAGGGGGAGAAGTAGACCCTAGCTCTAGATGAAACATTCCTTCTTGGGTGTTCTCTAAAGAATGTGATGAGCATCATTTCAAGACAACTCTTTTTGACATCATCCAATAGACACACAATGCTCTACAGGCCACTACCAATGCTAGCACCAAGAAGCTTCTACAGGCACATCTTAACTCTCTGCAACTCCATCAAATCCAAGTTCTTCAACACAACCAAGATATCACTTCCATCAAGACTGAGATTGACCAAGTCAAGAAAGATGTCTCTGAAAGATTGGATGCTAAAATTCCAGATGCAACAATGCTTGACATTAAAAGACAGCTAAGGAAGAATTCTGATCTTGCCACTAAAGTGAATTCCCTGGATACAAGGCTGACTGTAATAGAAGCCTCTTCTAACAGCTATTCATCTTTATCAAGCACAGCAAACTCAGTTGCTGTAAAAGCTGATGGCTACACAAACCTCCACCTCCACTCTACTTGATGAGAACAAAAAGGGGGAGAAAGAATTAACAATTCAAGTCAGTCAAGCAGAGCCAACAAGTGAGGGGGAGCATGTGATAAATGTTCAGATCAGTCAAGTAATTGTTCCAGAAATTACTTTGCCAAAGCCACCAGTATTGGACAGCATTGATCTGATCCAAATAGCAGCTGTTAAACTTGATTCAAAGACAAATCCAAGATGCTTGATATTGCAGCTGTTGAGAAGGAACTAGATGAGAAATGGAAGAAGATTGATGCAGCTATTCAGGAGAAATTTGGTCGGCTATAGAAGCCAGACAAGACCTTTCATCATCATTCTCAAGTCAAACACATCTTAGTGCATGAAATGAGTCTGAGAAACTTGGAAAAAGCCAAACCTCATGCATCAAATCTCCAAAAGCAAATCTAGTCTTGAAGCCTAAAAGAAACTACTAAAAGTTCTCAGATAAAAATCCTGTGGATTTTGTGTTTGAGACACATAGGCCAGATGAGAAGAAGTTGTTGGCTAGGTCAATTGCATTTTACAAAGATCCAACTGATTCAAAAATTAAAAGAAGGATTGCCAAAATCTATAGAAATGGTAAGGAAATCTGTGTGGTGGCTGGACACCCTCAGTTTGTAGAAGCAAAGAAGGAAGAGAAGGAAAGAATCAGGCAAGAAAAGAAGCAGGCTGCCTTAGGTACTAAGAAGCTCAAACAAAGGAAGGAGCAAGCTGCTATCTTGGCCAAACTTCAAGCTGTGAAGACTACAACTGAGATCTCTACACAACCATCTATGATTGTTGAACCTCAAGATCAGAAAATGCAACATGAACCATAACAGAAAAGAAGATTCAGATACAAGCTCCATTCCTAAAGCAAATTGGACTTTAGTGATGAGAAAAAAGAAGACTACATTCCCAAAAAGCCTACAACTTCAACTCAGACATCCAAGCCTCAGTGGTACATGAAGAATTCAAGGTGGATCCAACTAAGAATTTTCATGGTGAGCCTATTATTCCCAAGGATAAGCCATTCGACTGGGAAAGTATGCCAATTCCTGAGTTTAACTTACCTATTTTCAACAAACCAAAGAAGACAAAGATAAGAGCTACCAAGAAAAGCAAGCCTGTAACTCTCAGAACCAAGACTCTAACCAAATCTAAAGCTGCAGTCAATAAGGAATATCTGTTATACATCTGTGACATCAAGGAGTTTTCAGATTTAAATCTCTACTTGGATGAAGTGGTAGAAGTAAGAGGAATTGATGCTCACAGACATCTTCCGGAAAAATTGGTGTTTAAGTACAAGGCAGGGGAAGAAATCACATGGCCTCTTCACAGGATTCTAGAAGAAAGCCAATCTGTACTAATAAAGATCTACTCATCTTTCAAAAAGAACTTTAGATTTTATATGACTGCAAGGAGATTGGTTCTGAAGAAGATTGAAGAGCTAAGGAGTAATAAAGCCAAAGATGCACTTCCAAAAACTCTATCAATTCCTATCACTGGGAAGAGAGTGTATTTGAGGCCTTATTGGCTGATGGAATTCATGGATGATAAGGGAGTTAGAAGATTCTTCATACTGGATGACCAATTGAGTATCTCTAGCAATGAGACTCTATTGGAAATGCAAGAAATGTTGGATCTATCTAAAGCTGATGAACTTGAATTCCATAGATGTTAGGCACAAAACACGTGCTAATAATTCACGCAAGTATACGCGTTCGCAAGTAATATAGAATGATTTCTAGTTCGTTCCCACAAAGACTCAGACTAATTTTATTTAATTAATACTCACTCACCAATGTATGATTACTTCTCAATGTCAAGAAAATAACACTTAAGGTTGATTAACTAATTATTAACTACAATTAACTACGAGAATAAAACACTTAAATTATTACTTGAATTAATAATATTAAACACACATGAGATCATAACTTCATTACTACTTCATTCAATAGTCATTGTTACTACCCTTAGCATGTAACGGTGATGATATTAATCGAACAACACAAAACTGATAAAAGCCAACTTTCGTTGCACTAGTACCATTCTACCAAACATCCACAATTAATATAGAAGTTGCATAGGCATCAATTATGTTGAGACCCTATATGTCTACAGAATTTGACAACATAACGATTTAAGCACAAGTTATTCATTATGATTACACAGGGCAAGTAAAACGGTTAGAGTTACCCACTAATCATGCATATAATACATGAACCTATGCTAGCATGGCAAGTTCTAAATCTCAAGATTCACTGTCGCTTCACAAGAGATTAACAGGCTATCTTATACGTTCGCGACGCATATAAGACGAATAAGCAAAACCTATACGAGATATCATGCAATCATCACACACCAAGGTATTAAACAATTAACTAACGAAATCCATAGTAAATCCGCTACGACCCCATGATCACGATTAGCCCATGATAGAACTCATCGTCACCATGGGTTCATATGAAAACATAATAATAACACGACAATATAAACTAACTAACTATTTATTAAAACCAGAGTACGTCACAAGAGTAAATAGGTTCAAAGTAAAGAAAACTAGCATCCACTGTTACAACGAATAAAAGAATCACAAATTAACGTATGCTTCCTCTTCTTTGTTGCGGTGTGCTAAAACGGTCTTCTTTCCTTCTCTCCTTGCTTGATGAATACTTTGTGTTGTGAAACATCTTTAAAGATTACTTAAATAGAAGTCCACAAGAATCAGCCATCTCAGAATTCCAGTAGAACACGACTTATAAAAATTAGAATTAAAATTTTCGACTCCGGGCGGCCGCCCCAGCTTCCCGGGAGGGCGCCCCAAATCCCAGGCAGCCGCCCCGATCTTGGGTGGGCGCCTGGCAGGCTTCTGGAAAAATTGCTTTTCTGCTCCTGATTTTGCTGAATTCTTCACACATTCCCCCGAGACTGATCCCAAGTACTTCCCTAGGCTTATTTTGATGAAATCTCCCTGAATATGCAAGTTACACCCTGAAATGCAAAAACACTCGAAAACGCATCAAATACACAAAATACTTGATTCCAAAACATCAATTCAAGCCATTTTAAGACGTTCTAAGTGGTATAAAATGCCACTTATCACACCCCCAAACTTAAATCGATACTTGTTCTCAAGCGTCACAGAATCAAAAACAAAATAAAACATGCATGAATGCAGACTACATAAAATGCAGTGATCCCCCTTTGCGATGACTGAACCAACCAACACATGACATCTCAATAAATACAGTTAGGTGACTAAAGGTCAATCAAATCACGCAAGCTAACATACAACTAGAAACGTGGTGTGTGCGAATGCTTAACAGATATGCTTCGAAACTAGATCAATTATCATAACTCAATTATCCTCAAGTCAATCACATGATTATACGAAGAATAAATTCTAGACACAAAATGACTTATAACACTTCAAGATCACTGAAGCTTATTACGGAATCATGCTTTTATTCAACACAATACACAAATGCTTATTTGATCGTGCAATGAATGAGGTCCACAAAAGACTTATGCAATGGCATCCATTTAATGAGCGTTAGGTTAGCGGATCCCAGACTATAAAAGCCTTAGCTCACTAGGCACAAAGTCCCCTAAGAACTTAATAACTCGAATACCAAAGAGCTCACTCATGATCAATTATGCATTAAACCATTTTTTTTTCTTTTTTTTCTCTTTTCTTTTTTTCTTTCTGAATTTTTTTTTCAAATTTCTGAGCAAGTGCGTTTCGCTCCATCTTGCTCAACCCTAGACTACTCGCATAAAATACGAGCCGGCTACTAGACAATTGACGCCTATCCATGACTAGTAATGAATTCCAAAAAAAAAATTACTCCAATTTTTATTTTATTAAGCCTTTTATCATTAAGAGCCTATCATAAATTCTAAACATAATCAATAGATTAACCTCAAAAACCATCAAACCATGGCAACAATCTAGCCCTTAAGCATACTCTAAAACTTAGTGAAATTATAAGTATTTCTAGCATGCATGTCAATCTACAAGATTCAACATCACTCTACCGCTATCACTACACTCGTATCACTATCACATATTAATCGGTAAAGCAACACAAAAGGGATCATGGTATATGCATGAGCTAAATGACATGATACACAAAGCTATAAAAAATAAAATAAATAAAAAATAATTAAAAAAATACTATATGGCAAAAATATGCAACTATATGAACTAAACTATCATGAATATACAATTACATCATACACACACAAATATACTCCTTAACTACCACCCCCAGACTTAAAATCTTCACTGTCCCCAGTGAAGGTAGTAGAAAGGAACACAGGGTATACCTACTCAGATAAATCATCATCATCACCCTCAGAGGGTGGAGTGTCAAGAGGCAGATAAGCAGAGTACTCACCAAAAACGGGCCACTGGATATCAGCTTCAAGGCCTCTGAAAGCAGTCCCAAGTGCTAGGGTGAGCTCCTGAGCAAACCTACTCTGCGACTCGTACATCGCATTCATCCTCCTTGATAGCCTCCTATACTGGGCATCAGTCATCCTTGAACCAGGACCTCCCTGGGCTCTAGAAGAACCTGCCTCATCATGAGCCTGACTGGGCCTAGCCATCGTAGCACCAGCTGCTGGACGTCTTCCTGGAAGATGATATCCCAAACCATGCTCCTCGGGCTCTCCACCCGTCCATTCCTGCATTGCATTCAGAGTCGATGAATCAATAGGAGCGGCCGGCATCTGCAGCTGCTCATAAGAAGGCTAGTGGACTCCGACTGCCATGTACAGCTTCGTGACAGTAGAGGCATAAGGGATGTTGATTTGCGTCCTCCCCCTCAAAAACTTCAAAATCCCTTGGTAGATGAACTCACCAAGGTCCACATAATACTCCTCATTCAAGATCCCCCATAACAACCTGGCTCTCTCAACTGTAACCTCATGTGCATGTGAAGAAGGCAAAATATTAGCACAAATAAAGGCATTCCATGCACGGGCATACCTGTTCATCGCAACAGCCGGAAAAGAACGATACCAATTAGATCTCGTCTTAAACTTCCACACCGTGCCCGGCTGAAGCAACAATCAAATCCAAATCAAAATCCTCGGGGGTCTTCTCATTCCAATTCTCCTCCTCGGGCTTCCTTTGTCGCTGCCCAATAACACGGCGAATCGCCTCAGGCTGGTAATCAACCGTAAGCCCCCTAACAACAGTATACCCATTCTTGTCAGCCTTTGCATTCGCATAAAACTCACGAACCACACTAATCGGGACCGCCTTCGGTGCCTCGAAAAAAGAAATCCACCCTTTCTCAGCAATCATAGGCAATAACTCACCATCCCTCCCCGATGGTAAAAATCCCCTCTCCTTTAGAATCGTCTTAGTCAAAAGCCTAGTATACTCCTCCTCAGCAGCCCTATCCACCAATCGGGGTCTCGCAGCAGTACCCCTCGAAGAATCAGCAGTAGGAATGGTGCTACTGCTATCAACAGTTCGAGATCTCTTTGGGGCCATTGAATTTGAGAATTAGTGTTTGAGATTTATGTTTTGTGTGTAGGAGAGAGTTTTTTTAAGTTGAAAGTATGTGGGAGATGTATATGGGAGGATGTGTGTATATATAGGGTAGGATGTAGGCTTAGAATTAGAATAGGAGTGGGGTTGTGGCTTGTTTGTGGGGGAAATTCATGGGTAATGGGATTATGGTCGTGGGTTTATGTTTTTGTGTATTTTTTTATTTTTTTTAAGGCCTAAAAAAATTTCCAGCAGAAGGGCTCCAGGAGGCCGCCGGGCTTTCCAAGCGGGCGCCCCAGCTTCCAGGCGGCCGCCCGGGATTGCCAGGCGGGCGCCCGGGGGGTCTCTGGAAAAAAAAATTTATGATTTTTTTTGGTTTTTTTTATAGAGTACCAACTTCTAAGGGTTCCTATAGTTTCAAATCTTGGGTTGCCTCCCAAGAAGCACTTCTTTTACGTCATTAGCTTGACGTAGAGTAGCTCGATCAAGTTGACAATAAAACGGCACTAACCACTTCCCGGTTTGCCGTGTCCCCATAATAATGCTTCAATCTCTGACCATTAACCTTGAATGCTTGGCCCGGATCGTTCTCAAAATTCCCCAGTGCTCCATATGGAAACACAGTTTTGACGATAAATGGTCTAGACCACCTTGATTTCAACTTTCCAGGAAAAAGTTGGAGATGAGAGTTGAATAAAAGAACTTATTTCCCCGGCATAAATGACTTAGGAGATAACTTCCTATCGTGCCACCTTTTCACTTTTTCCTTGTACATTTTGTTGTTCTCGTACGCTTGTAGTCAAAATTCATCAAGTTCATTTAACTAAAGCATTCGCTTCTTCCCAGCTGCATCTAGATCAAGGTTTAACTTCTTTAAGGCCCAATACGCCTTATGCTCAAGCTCCGCAGGTAAATGACATCCCTTACCATAGACAAGTTGAAATGGGGACATCCCAAGTGGAGTCTTGTATGCTGTTCTATAAGCCCAAACAGCTTCATCGAGCTTCAAAGACCAATCTTTCCTTGACGGACAAATGACTTTCTCTAGAATGCGCTTGATCTCTCTATTAGACACTTCAGCTTGACCATTAGTTTGCGGATGATAGGCAGTAGCAATACGATGATTCACATTGTAGCGCTGCATCATTGAAGTGAACTTACGGTTGCAGAAATGCGACCCCTCATCACTTATGATTACTCGTGGTGTTCTAAACCTTGTGAATATCTTCTTATGAAGAAAACTCAACACTACCTTTGCATCATTCGTCGGCAGAGCCTTGACTTCTACCCATTTGGAGACATAATCGACTGCCAGCAAGATGGACTGATTATTGCAGGACGAGATAAATGGTCCCATAAAATTGATTGCCCAAACATCGAAGACCTCAACTTCAAGCATCATATTTAAAGGCATCTCATCCTTTATAGTAAGATTCCCAACTCTTTGGCAACGATCACACCTTAAAATGAACTGATATGCATCCTTAAACAATGTAGACCTACTTACAGAATACGAGCTGCTCCCTTTTTACCACCATGACCATAAACTGTGGAATGGCAGTCTCGTAATATCCCCTCCGTCTCACAAAATGGGATACATCTCCTGATGATCTGGTCAGCTCCTTGTCTAAATAAATATGGTTCATCCCCCATATACCACTTCACCTCATGCAGAAACTTCTTCTTTTGAGTTGTATTCATATTATGAGGCATTATATTGTTGACAAGATAGTTCACAATGTCTGCGAACCATGGTTCTTCCTCCTGAACTGCGAACAATTGCTCATCCGGAAAAGATTCGTTGATCATTGTCTTATCATGTGAAATAGAATCGGGATTCTCCAATCTAGAGAGATGGTCAGCTACTTGATTCTCAGTACCTTTACGATCCTTGATCTCTAACTCAAATTCCTGTAGCAAGAGCACCCAATGAATAAGTCTAGGCTTCAAATCCTTCTTGGAGACTAGATAGCGAATGGCAGCGTGATCAGTGAATACTGTCACCTTTGTCCCAAGTAGATAAGATCGAAATTTTTCGAAACCAAAAACTATAGTCAAGAGCTCCTTCTCAGTAGTGGTGTAGTTCAATTGAGCTCCATTAAGCGTCTTACTAGCATAGTAGACCACATGAAAGATATTATTTTTGCACTGCCCAAGAACTGCTCTCACTGCATAATCACTTGCATCGCACATCATCTCAAAAGGTTCTATCCAATCAGGTGTCGTTATAACTGGTACAGTTATTAAACTCTTTTTGAGAGTCTCGAATGCTGCCAAACATTTATCATCAAATTTGAAAGGCACATCTTTCTGGAGCAAGTTGCACAACGGCTTAGATATCTTAGAGAAATCCTTAATAAAACGCGGATAAAAACCCGCATGACCAAGGAAACTACGGATTCCTTTCACAGAAATAGGTGGCAGAAGATTTTCAATGACCCCCACCTTGGCCTTATCAACCTCAAGGCCCTTGTTAAAGACTTTATGCCCAAGAATGATGCCTTGTTGCACCATGAAGTGACATTTTTCCCAATTGAGCACCAGATTAGTTTCCACACACCTTTTGAGTACCAAACGAAGATTATTCAAACATTCATCAAACGAATGTCCAAAGATGGAGAAGTCATCCATGAACACTTCGATATTGTTTCCAATCATATCAGAGAATATAGCCATCATGTATCTCTGAAAAGCGGCAGGTGCACCACATAAGCCAAAAGAAACTCTGCGAAAAGCAAACGTGCCAAATGGACAAGTGAAAGTAGTCTTTTCTTGGTCTTCTGGTGCAATGCAAATCTGATTGTAACCCGAATAGCCATCCAGAAGACAATAATACTCATGACCAGCCAACCTGTCAAACATCTGATCAATAAATGGAAGAGGGAAGTGATCCTTTCTTATGGCTTTGTTCAACTTTCTGTAAATTATGTGTACCCTCCATCCTGTGACTATTCGAGTGGGGATGAGCTCGTTCTTCTCATTTGCTACCACAATAATACCTCATTTCTTAGGTACACATTACACGGGGCTCACCCAAGAAATGTCAGAAATAGGATATATAATTCCTGCATCCAACCACTTTAGAATTTATTTCTTCACCATTTCTTTCATGATAGGATTAAGTCTTCGCTATTTCTCAACAGTCAGCTTACTACCTTCTTCTTGCAGAATTTTATGCATACAGTATGAAGGGCTGATCCCTTTTATATCTGCTATTGTCCATCCGATGGCCGATTTGAATTCTCTCAAGATCCTCAAGAGCTTGTCCTCCTCACTACCTGAAAGGTCAGATGCAATAATAATAGGCAAAGTAGATGCATCACCTAAAAAAGCATACCTCAAGTGTTCAGGCAATGGTTTAAGCTCCAAGGTAGGTGCTTCCTCAATAGATGGTTTGAGCTTTCCCTCAGCATTCTTGAGATCAGTATTACCAAGAGATTCAAATGGCATGTCTAGCTTTCGCTTCCAAGGAGAAGCATTTAGATATTGTAGTTGCTCATTGCCTTCCTCATCTTCACTGTCAAATTCCCCCACTAAGGCTTTCTCTAAGGCATCAGACATTACCACATGATCAAGTTCTGAAGTTACCACAGAATCAATCAAATCAACCTTTAAGCACTCCTCGTCTTCTGTAGGGAATTTCATCATCTTGAATACATTGAATGTCACATCCTGATCCTGCACCCTCATAGTAAGTTCACCTTTCTGTACATCTATCAAGGTACGGCCTGTAGCCAAGAAAGGTCTTCCCAAGATTATGGGAATCTTCTTATCTTCCTCAAAATCCAGAATGACAAAGTCTACAGGGAAGAAGAGCTTATCCACCTTTACTAACACGTCTTTCACGATGCCCCGTGGGTATGTAATAGAATGATCAGCCAATTATAGAGACATATAGGTGGGCTTTGGATCAGGCAAATTCAGCTTTTTGAAGATAGACAACGTCATCAGATTGATGCTTGCTCCCAAATCGCAAAGGCACTTGTCAAAAGACAACTTGCCAATGGTGCAAGGAATGGTGAAGCTACCTGGATCTTTAAGCTTTGGAGGTAATTTTTGTTGCAGCACAGCACTGCACTCTTCCGTTAGAGCAACGGTATCAAGGTCATCCAGTTTCACCTTCCTTGAAAGAATACTCTTCATGAATTTCGCATAACTAGGCATTTGCTCCAGAACCTCAGCGAAAGGTATGTTGATGTGAAGTTTCTTGAACACCTCCAGAAACTTACCAAATTGCTTATCCAGCTTTTGTTTTTGCAATCTCTTAGGAAAAGGTGGTGGAGGATAGAGCTGTTTCTCCCCTGTATTACCCTTAGGCAGAGTGTATTCAACAGTAGTCTTCATTGGTTCCGCCTCTTTTTCCTTTTGCTTCTCCTCCTCTTCATCTGCAACTTCAGCTATTTCATCTTTTCCTTTTTCAGCCTCAGCAACTTTTCCAGACCTTAAGGTAATAGCTTTGACTTGCTCTTTAGCTTCCTTCCTGCCTGGCACTTTAGTATCGCTGGGAAGTGTGCCAGGTTGATGATTGAGCACGGCATTGGCTATTTGACCGATTTGATTTTCCAAGGTATTGAGCAATAGAAACAGCCTGACTTTTACATAATAGCTTTAGCTCCTCGAAATCAGCACTAGAAGGTGGAGCAGCACCTCCTTGTTGAGGATATGATTGCCTTTGAGCATATTGCTGAGGTTGCGTGAATCCAGGTGGATTAAACTATTTACTTACACCTTGCTGATATGGTTGCTGAACAGTATTCTGAATATTGCTCCAGCTGAAATTGGGATGATTTCTGTTATTAGGATGATAAGTAGCTGGCACAGGCTGCTGCTGTCGCTGATAATTGTTCATATACTGAACAGATTCATTAACGAGAGAACACTGATCCGTAGCATGAGAGCCTGCACAAAGCTCACAAACCAGAGCTATCTGATTGACTCCATAGTTGGCTAAAGAATCGGCCTTCATAGACAGCACTTGGAGCTGCGCTGCAATAGCTGTGGCTGCATCAACTTCCAAAATACCTGCTACCTTCCCAAGCATCATCCTTTGAGTTGGGTTTTGATGTTCATTTGCAGCTATAGTTTCAATAAGATTATAGGCTTCAGTATAGCTTTTCGCCCACAAGGCGCCTCCAGCTGCTGCGTCGAGCATGGGCCGAGATTGGGCCCCCAAACCATTATAGAACCTAGTGATCACCATCCAGTCAGGCATACCATGATGTGGACACTTTCTCAACATCTCTTTATAGTGCTCCCAAGCTTCGTACATAGATTCTGTTGGTTGTTGTGCAAACTGAGTAAGAGCACTCCTCATAGCTGCAGTCTTGGCCATTGGATAAAACTTCACCAGAAACTTTTGCGCAAGATCTTGCCAAGTAGTGATGGACCCAGCTGGTTCAGAATGTAACCAGTCCTTAGCTTTATCCCTCAGAGAGAATGGGAAAAGCCTCAGCTTGATAGCCTCATCAGTAACACCATTATATTTGAAAGTACTACAGATCTCGATAAAATTCTTGATATGCATGTTGGGGTCTTCAGTAGCAGCACCTCCGAAAGAAACAGAATTCTGCACCATCTGAATAGTGCCTGGCTTGATTTCAAAATTATTAGCCTGAATAGCGGGATGAAGGATGCTTGACTGAATGTCATCAATTTTAGGCCGAGAAAAGTCCATAAGATCTGGATTTGCTGCTGGAACTATACGATCACCCATGATTATCGATTCTTTCTGCTCACTCTCTTTATCCGAATCTTCAAAATCTATCTTCTCCGGAATATCAAGAACTGAGTCTGTCTCCTCAGCCGTATCTAAAGTCCTCTTGCGAGTGCGAGAACGTGTTTGCATAAACGCTCGCTAGAGTACCTGAAACACAACCGGAAATAATAAGTACAAGTCTTAATCAATAAGTCCTAATGACCACTGATGGCAAGTACATAAACTAAACAAATTAACACCGAGTCCCCGGCAGCGGCGCCAAAAACTTGTTAGGCACAAAACACACACTAATAATTCACGCAAGTATACGCATTCGCAAGTAATATAGAATGATTTCTAGTTCGTTCCCACAGAGACTCAAACTAATTTTATTTAATTAACACTCACTCACCAATGTATGATTACTTCTCAATGTCAAGATAATAACACTTAAGGTTGATTAACTAATTATTAACTACAATTAACTACGAGAATAAAACACTTAAATTATTACTTAAATTAACAATATTAAACACACATGAGATCATAACTTCATTACTACTTCATTCAATAGTCATTGTTACTACCCTTAGCATGTAACGGTGATGATATTAATCGAACAACACAAAACTGATAAAAGCCAACTTTCGTTGCACTAGTACCATTCTACCAAATATCCACAATTAAGATAGAAGTTGCATAGGAATCAATTATGTTGAGACCCTATATATCTACAGAATTTGACAACATAATGATTTAAGCGCAAGTTATTCATTATGATTACACAGGGCAAGTAAAACGGTTAGAGTTACCCACTAATCATGCATATAATACATGAACCTATGCTAGCATGGCAAGTTCTAAATCTCAAGATTCACTGTCGCTTCACAAGAGATTAACAGGCTATCTTATATGTTCGCGATGCACATAAGATGAATAAGCACAACCTATACTAGATATCATACAATCATCACACACTAAGGTATTAAACAATTAACTAATGAAATCCATGGTAAATCCGCTACGACCCCATGATCACGATTAGCCCATGATAGAACTCATAGTCACCATGGGTTCATATGAAAATATGATAATAACACGACAATATAAACTAACTAACTATTTATTAAAACCAGAGTACGTCACAAGAGTAAATATGTTCAAAGTAAAGAAAACTAGCATCCACTGTTACAATGAATAAAAGAATCATAAATTAACGTATGCTTCCTCTTCTTTGTTGCAGTGTGCTAAAACGGTCTTCTTTCCTTCTCTCCTTACTTGATGAATACTTTGTGTTGTGAAACGTCTCTGAAGATTACTTATATTAAGTCCACAAGAATCAGCCGTCTCAGAAGTCCAGTAGAACACGACTTATAAAAATCAGAATTAAAATTCCCGACTCTGGGCGGCCGCCCCAGCTTCCCGGGCGGCCACCCCAGATCCTGGGCGGGTGCCTGGCAGGCTTCTGGAAAAATTGATTTTCTGCTCCTGATATTGCTGAATTCTTCACACATTCCCCCGAGACTGATCCTAGGTACTTCCCTAGGCTTATTGTAATAACCCCAATTTTTGGAGATTTTTGAAACCCGGATGAATAGTAACTTTTGCTGACAATGCTGATTAAGAAAAATTATCAGACCACGATATATAGGAGTACTGTTATGGAAATTCTAAGATCGTATTAGTATTCCATAAAGAAAATAAGTGTATGTAAAAGCTGTCGGATTTTGAAAACGAGCACTTTTATTTTTCCCCGAGATTTCCACCAGACATTAATGGATTTAAGGAATTAATATTAAGATGAAGGATTTTAAATTCAAGGATTATAAAGGAGAATTAATTTAGGTATTAAAAATACCAAGAAGATTTTATCAATAAAACCATTAAGGTATTTAACCAAACGATCAACGAGATTGAGTGATAACCGGACAAAGAAATGAATAACGACTCTTGTAAATACCTTTGCAAGTGGCAAGGCAAGTGGATGGTTGATCAAACAAGAAACCAAGTGATAGTTAGGAAGGAATGGCTAGTTAATTATATAGTTAACTAGGGATGATCTCATCTCACCATAAATCACCAACACATGGCAAATGGTGAGATCATCTTCCACTAACTCCTTTGTTTATTATTAACCTAGCAAAATATCAAGACAACACATCATTATCCACCACATTATTCCACCAACACAAGAAAGCAAAAGCACTTCCTCCCCCATTTCCATTGCTCTCGGCCAAAACAGAACCAGCACACTAAAACTGCTGTATCTCCTTCATTTCTCACTCAAATATTGTGTTCAATAGCTCTTTGGAAAGGTATTGAGATGGCCTACAACTCTTGTTCACAAGTCTCGTCCAAATAATCATGGTAAGACCCTCATTTTTACAGTTCTTTAAATCGGACTTTTAGAAACTTCAAAGCCTAACTTTGTGTTCTTGATTTCTTTGGAAAGATCAAGCTTGTAGGAGGCTCCCTAAGGCTTCCTAGCAACTTAAAACCTCCCAAGGAAGGTATAAACTTCAAACCCTAGCCTTTACTTTATTTGTTAGTAAGTTTAATGGTTGGTTTTGTGAAATAAGAAGCAAGGATTGTGATTATTAGTAGTTTGGTTTGATTTGGAAGTGTTTTGGTAATTGAAGCTTGATTATAGTTCATAGGTCTTGATTGTGGTTGTTTGAGTTGAAAACCTTGGAGATTATGGACTGATGTGGTATGGTTTAGGTGAATTTTTGTTGTATTGATGGTTATGAGTTGGTTGGTGGTTAATTGGAGTAGTTTAAACATTGGTAATCGCGTAAATATAGCCGTCGTAATGTCCGATTTACTTTAGAATGCTTTTGTTCATAACATTTGGACCCGATAACCCCCTGCTAGATTATGACTATTTCCATGTTTAGATAGTTCATGTTACGAGCTTTGTTTTGATATGTAGTTCGTTTGATTCCGATGTACGGTTAAGGAGAAACGACCGTTTTAAGTAACGGCGTTTCGCGAACGAAACTTTTCCCCTCGCCTTACTTTGAAACATAGGTTAAAGACCAAAAAGGGTTAACTAGTGTATGAAACAATTATGGTAAGAGTTTTAGGCAGTTGGTAAGACACTCGCGAAGGAATCGCCTTAAAACTTGTAATGGTTAAATTATAAAAAATGGTGGAGCCGAGGGTACTCGAGTGACTTAAGAGAATCAGTAAGCGCAAAGCGAGCGTTAGAGTCTAAGGTAGTTAGAGTATAGATTTACAAGTGACTTTGGTTTAATTCCAACTTACTTGTTGTTTATAGGTTATCAGACTCGTCCCGAGCCTTTTATCACCCCCAGTCGCTCAGGCAAGTTTTCTACCCGTTATACTGTTGTTGTGATGCATATGTGTATATGCATGATCTTGTGATAAATGCATATTTGTTATTAGCAAATTCTTGCGATATATTGTAGCATGTGATATGGTATATATGCATGCCTGTTTCGTATTCTTGATTTATATATCTGTTGGTTCAAATGCTTATTCGTTGCATAATACCTATACTAGAGATAAGCGGTATTTGCGTATACCCTTAGTATAGGGGATCAAAATGTGAACTTTTTCTAAAACCGGGAGGCGAGACTCCCGAGTATAATATATATTTATATATATATATATATATATATTGATATAGTTTTTAAAACTATTAATCGATTAAGGTTTATTCGATAACTTTATTTTATTTAATGAATATTATTACGAATATTCATTCGAGGGCTTATGACTCCTTTATTTTATTTTAATGAATATTATTACGAATATTCATTCGAGGGCTTATGACTCCTTTATTTTATTTAATGAACATTATTACGAATATTCATTCGAGGACTTATGACTTCTTTATTTTATTAAATGAATATTATTTTGAATATTCATTCGAGGGCTTATGACTTCTTTATTTTATTAAATGAATATTATTTTGAATATTCATTCGAGGGCTTATGACTTCTTTATTTTATTAAATGAATATTATTTTGAATATTCATTCGAGGACTTATGACTCCTTTTATTTTATTATTTGAATATTATTTGAATATTCATTCGAGTGCTTATGACTCCTTTATATTATTTATTGAATATTATTTGAATATTCGTTTGAGGGCTTATGACTCAGTTTATATTATTTAATGAATATTATTTGAATATTCATTTGAGGATCTATGACTCCGATTATTTGCTGAGATATATTCTTTATTTTATTAAAGAATAAGGTGTCGATATTCAAACTTATCTTTGATTATTCAAATAAAGATAGTACTTTCGTATAAGTATATCTTTGGTTATTTAATACTCATTTCAAGTATAAGTTTTAAAACTTCTACTTCAATTATTTTTATAAAGATTATTCTTTATGGGAATATTATTTAAATAATAATATTCAGATATTTTCTAATATATTGGGACTGATTTATTTCATTAAATCAGCATTACTCCAAACACTCTTTAAAGTGTTTTCGAGTCTTCAAAATGATTTTTAAAAGTTAGAGCGGATCCCAAAACTCATTTTTATATTTAAGATCTTCCTTTTAAAGGGGATTTAAATACTCGTTCAAAACTTGAGGGATCCGGCTCAGTGGTATATTTTACATTCGCAACGAGGTTGCTGTTTTGAGAAAATATCTTGATTACTTGCCCATCGTTCGGGAAGTAAGTTCATCTATTTGAGTCGGCATAAGCAACATGGGCTCAGTGGGCGTCCATGAAAGTGTAAGTGGCTCAGTGGGAGTCCATCAAATGCGTAAGTGGCTGAGTGGCAGTCCAGCATAAGGTCCTATTGCGGCCAGGGTGATGACCAGTGGGGAATTCGTCCATCTACTAGTAGAAAAGGTTACTTATTGGTATCTTTGCCTGATCAGCAAGATATCAGGTTTATGCCAAGGTTTTCTCCTTTCCAAATTCATTGGATATTGCAACTCTGTTTATAATTTTCATAACAGAGGTTTTCAAGGAGTGTATGAAATGTATATATATAGGTGTATATATATATTTGGATTTAATGAAGTATCTCGTAACTTCATTATTTATAATGATATTCAAAGATTGAATATATTCAAATCTTGTCTTGTAGTCTCATCTATGTGATGAACTTTTGAACTGATTATAACTTGAACGGTGGTAGTTCAAGTAATATTTGGAAAAGATATAACTATATTGGGGTATCTTGTAACTTCATATTTTCAACTTATATCTAGTTAATGATTATCTTATGCATATCAAAGATTTTCAGAAAAACGTTGAGACAAGGGTAGATATATGAGATCACCTTGCAACGATATTTTTATACAGTTATAAACTGGAACTCTGTGTATATTATGCATGGAAGAGGACTTCCAAGATTTTAAAAAGTATATATGTATATATACTGAATATTTTGCGACTTCATCGCATTAAGATATCAAACTTGGTTCATTTCGTTTGACCAAGACTTTCATGAGTACTATGAGAAGGCTCATATATTGTAAATTATTATACATATTATTTTGGTGGGCTTGCTGCTCACCCTTGCTTTCTTCTTTCATCACACAACATCAGATAGACAAGATGAACAGGACCAAGCTCCCAATTTGCGAGTGGATAGGAAACGTTCTGCAGCTTCCTATAGGCATTGAAGTCGCTGTAGCTAAGGTGGGAACTACCAATAGACGAGGCTTCAACTTTTGATGTACCAGATTTATGTATACTTATGAATTGTAATAATGGCAAAGAAAATGTAAATTTATTCAGAAAACCTTTTAAGGTGTATTGGCAGATAATTGTGGAATAAAATGACTTGTGATTATTTTTGGATGTTCATCTCTGAGACTATAACGTGTGGTGTGTGTGTTTATTGTGGGGTCACGGTACAGAGTAGTTGATTAATTATTAAGATTGGGTGTTATTAAGGGAAATGGAACTCGTGACAACCCGGATCCCTGACCCCGGATTTGGGGATGTTACAGAAGTGGTATCAGAGCTAAGCGTTATAAACCTCAGAGATGATGTGATGTTAAGATAATAACTAATATAATAAGAACTCTTGCCAAGTTCATAGTCGGGCTACCTAACGTAGTATTGACAGTTAAAACCCTATTGAAACCCTTATAAATATCGTGATAGAAGAGTAGTTCGTTATCGTATATGGTAGCGGGACTCCGAACCCTGAGGTTGAGGAGCAACAATGCGATGATGTTTTATTACTAATTGGATATTGGATTGTGGATCCGATAGAGCGTCCTAACGCAGGACCGGATGATGTTCATATTGAGGATGTAGTGGTTGAGGATGCTGTCCTAGAAGGGATTGTTGCTGAGGAGGATCCCGTGGAGGATCCTGACAAGAATGAATAAAGGACCACTGAGGAATTGATGACCATGGTTAGGGAAACTACCAGAGGTAGGATTGGCCGGTCACTACCGGAGGTTCGTTTAAGTTTGTAAAGATAGTAGCCCCTTTAACGCGGCTTACTCGTAAGACTGAGAAGTTCGAATGGACAGAGAAATGCGAGAACAACTTTTAAGAACCGAAGCAAAGGTTGGTGACGTTCCCTATGTTGGCGTTGCCGGATGGAAAATGAGATTTTGTGATGTATAGTGACGCTTCGCATAAGGAATTAGGGTGCTTCATATACAGCACAGTAAGGTAATCGTGTACGCGTCAAGACAATTAAGGGAATATAAAATTCGATATCCCCACCCATGAGCTTGGGCTCGTGGCAATAGTTTTTCCCTAAAGATTGGAGGCACTACTTGTATGGAGAGAAGTGCAAGATTTACACAAACCATAGGAGCTCTAGTACATTTTTACGTAGAAAGAGCTCAACATACGCCAGAGGAGGCGGTTAGAGCTAATCAAGAATTATGATTGGGAGATTCTTTATCATTCGGGGAAAGCCAATGTGGTGGCTGATGCCCTTAGTAAAAAGGAGAGGCCCAAGATGATAATGTCTTTGGGATAGTTTATAAGAGATTTTGAGAAAATGGAAATAGAAGTGAAGGTAACCGGAGCCGGTACCGAAAAGCTGTTTGAGATTACAATACAGACCGAATTTTTGGAAAAGAACATATTGTGCCAGAAAAAGTGATGAATGAAGGCAGAGAGTCAATGACTGGAGAAGAGATCCACACCGAGAAAGATGATAAGGGGATAGTGAGGTGTTCCTACAGAAATTGGGTTCCAAAAGTTCAAGAGCTTAAGGATGAGAACTTAGATGAGAGCCATAGTTTGAGGAATAAGATTTAGGGCAAACCCTGAATGTGATAGTCAGGGAGGTTGCCATCAAGAAAGAAAGAACCCATAACATAATAGAGTGGAAAACAAGGTTTTTAATGTATATAATAACCCCGATTATGGGAGAAGGTTGAAACATTTCATACTAAGGAAACAGAAAGTCGAGTAAGGAAAGGAGACCCGAGATGGTACTCCTATACGACAATTTATGGACCAGTCTAGACAGAACTTAGACTATTATCCCCAACCACCACCCTAAGGAAACAATGCGGTGAGAAATTCTTTCAGGACCTTTAAGTCGCTAAGCTCTCAGAGTTCCAAGGAACAAGCTGACCCAGTCGAGGCAAGAGCCTGGCTAAAGGAAATACATGAATCATTTGAGATTCTAAATGATTGACGAATCACAAAAGACTATTTTTATCACTTACCCTCCTAAGAGAGAGGCCACCCGCTGGTGAAAGGCCAAGGAAGGCACGGAGCAAGAGATTATAATAAACTGATTTAAGTTTAGACAATTATTTTCGGGAAAGTACTTCTCAAGGTTATGGAGGTAGTGTAAAAGCTTTGGAGCTAGAACAAAAGCGGATGAGTATGATGAATTATGAATCTAAGTTGTAAAAGTTGTCAAGATTCGTTCTGAGGACACGAATCCAGAATGACGGGATGTTTGAAATCAATGCTTATGTTGTGTTGGTTCATGTAATGGTTGTAATGGAAACGAAAATAAAAGACTGAAAAGGGAAGGGGTATAAAGGGATATAAAGGAAATAGAGTTGAGAAGTGATAAGGGAGTTAGGTATGGGAAACCCTAAGAAACCCTTGCAATAAATATAGAGAAGTGTGTCATCATCAGCGCGATGGTGACTGATCATGAGATAAATTCAAGGTTTGAAGGCGTAAGCGATATATAAAGTTAATTCCCTTGAAGTTGACAGTATTCGATGAAAATTTGAGAAAGATCGATTGATTAATAAGGAAACACGGATGGACTGAGGAGACAAGAAAGTAAGAAATTAGGAAAATTGGATGAAGGAAGTGACCTTCAAGAATGTAAAGTGTAAGACCGGGGGCATGATACCCAGAAAGGGAGACGCCGGGTATGAAAGATATCCCAACATTGAGATGACTGTTGAGATAAATAAAAGAGGTAAATGAGTAGTTAGAACTAAAAGGTTCACATTGAACACGACAAACATCTTCTAGAACATCCCTGTTATCATTACTGAATCAGGAAAGAAAAGCGGATAACCGTTCTTATCTTTTGGAGGCCATATTGATTGACCTCATTTTGAATACAGATGTTATTGTGAAATTAGGCATATACTATCGAGGTGGCAATGATTGAATAAGATACCCTTATCAGGGATATATGACTTGATTTATCCATGGAAGGATGCATGTACCTTTTAAAGGTGGAATTAAGGATAGAACATCGGTAACTTAAAATGAATCCTCGGGGAATGCATAAAGGTTGGAATTTCACCCTTAATAGGGATAGTGTGAGTTTTGACAGTATGAATTGGAAAGGATTAAGGTAATAACAACCTTTAAGAATCAGTGGAGAAATTTTTTAGAAATATATAGACAATGATTCTGGTATTAATAAATGGTATCTTGATATGCCCTGTATCTAGGGAATACAGGAGGAACGATTCAAGGATAACCTTAGAGGTTTTACAAGGAGAAAGGTAATATTCAAAATTCTCAAAAATAGAAATTTTGATAAAGGAAATATGACGTAATTATAATGATGCCAAGTGGGGCACGTGTTAAACCACGAGAAGGTATGGATCGAACCAGTAATGGTCGAAGTTGTTCAGGGCAATTAGGACTTAAGATAAAAAGATGTTCTAATTATGATTGAGAGACAGTCGTGACAGTGATTAACCTCTAAAGACTGAGGCAATAACTTATGGAAAAATGGTATTTTTTTTTTTACTCATCAGATTTTAAGGAAAACATCTTCACATAAGCTGTGATTGAAATAAGGTAGAAATTTTATTTGGAGGTGGTTAAAATGACATTGACTGTAAGGAAATTTTACTATCAGGAAAGGCCAAAGAGGTGGCCGACACTTTAAAGGTAAGAGGATAATTATAGGCGCTTGTGTCAAAGGAATACAGTGATGATGGTTAAAGCTATGCAGGTTGTATTATGGTTTGGAAGATTGACATTCCTTCTGATGACTGTGCAATACCCAACCGTAATAGTAGTTGGTAAAGGTTTAATTCGTGTAATCACCATGAGCGGGCTATCTATCTCAGAAGGTACTATCTTGAGAATAATCCAGGACAATATTTCAAAAAGGACTAGACGAACCTTTGAGTTAAGTCTTCTATCGAAGGCATATGATTAAGAATGGTATTAACCTGCTATCGTTGCTTTGATTGAAACTCTTCTGCAATTTTATCTGCTTCATGTCATGTATGTATGGCAGGATAAGGAGTGTTCTTCATGAATCATGAATGGTGATTATGTTACCTCCTTAGAAGGATTTGATACGACATGTATGGACTCCGTATGGTTAGATATTAAGATTTCATGGAAAGTGAATGACGACAGTAGGTCAGTGGTGGACCATAGTAATGCAGCAATGATTCTTCGAGTAATGAGCTGATTACAACCATGAGAGTTGTATTGGAATGGATGTTGAGATTGAGTACCACTAATCGGGTCGTGGTGGTGTATAAGTTATCATTGATAGACTAATTAAGTCGATTATCTACCTATGATATATTTATTCCTTCTTATCGATAAAGAGTAGTATTACCCATACGAAGAAGGTTGCGATATAGAAATGGATTCTAGTAACGATGAGGTCTAGAATGAGTGTAACGCCCCCAAATCCGGGGTCAGGGGATTTGGTCGTCACGATGAAACCTCAATCCAAAATAACCTGTTAAATTAAATAATAAATGCCAGCGGAAGATATTTATCATTTATGACCCCAAACTAATCCAAGACCTTTTAAGGTTACAGTTCTAGAAACAAGACATCCAAATTCCACAAATAAATTTTTCTCACTTTCTTTTAAAACTCGTTTCAATAAATTCCAACTCACAATTAAACCCACTAGTATAACTTCGAAATGAAGTATACTAGGCCCAAATAAAATATACAACTATAATATAATATAATATAAACAAATTTATACAATAAAACTTACACTAGATCGCAAACCCTGGACCAACCACCTTCCAATAGCTTCTTCTTTGCTTCCTTGAATTACGGAGTTAAACAGCACGAGCTAATCCTCACTGGAGGTTAAATTTAAAAACAGGCAAGTATGAGCGGAAGAAATGCTCAGCAAGTTCATTATAGCATATATAGGGTCGTTTTGATATAAAATGGGCATCTGCATAAGCGCAGAACATTTTTAAAATCAAATCATAATTACTGAATCATAAAACTCTTTTTGATACTTTCCAGCGAAAGGCTTCAGCAATACTTTGAATCTTGACGAGAATAAAACTCATAAAAACAGTGTTTACGGAAATATCGTAAACCACAATAACATGAAACAATGATCATAGAATGAATCATAAACTTTACTCAAAACCGAACTCTTGAAATTAATACTTATTTTGTTGTTATATCAAATTAGATATAAATACGAACTTTGATGCTCACAACATTCCATACTGAAGTCAACATCAATCATCTATACTAATACCACCTTTGATATTTAACAACAACGTAAGTATCAGCAAAAAAATAAGAAACTGAATCAAAACCACAATTCACTTTAATCCAAAACAGAATCAGTATTTCTAATCCAAAACAGAATCAGTTGATAAATCATTTATTCTATGAATATCAAAACAATATCATAATTTAGATTGGAATCCTCGAACGACGGTGTGTTGCCGCCGGTGATCAGCCGCGGAGCAACACCGGTATGCCAAAGCATATCCAACTAAACAAATGGGGCACCCAAGGCACATATCGGCCTATTGGTATTATATCCTATATAATACCTAACTCTCGGCTGGACCGCCGCCGCGGCCTCTTACGCAACCATCCAATCTTAAAACGTTTTATTGAGAGGGGTCATAATACTCGACACCCTTAAAAACTTTTATTCCCCCATTTACTTGGGTAGAAAAACCAAAACAACGTCATCTTTCTCAAAATCCAAAACATTTGTAAATCCAATAAGTTGATAAGTAAAATCACTTAGCTATTCTGAACATAGAATAGCAGAAGAATACTTGCATAAACAGAATTATTTAATTCAGCGATATGTAAAACATTTATCTATTTTGAACTGAACAGGGAAAACAATACTTGCATGATACGATTCAAAATAAATATCACTTGAACAATAAGTGATGATAGAAATACTTGCAAAATGAAATTCGAAATAAACGTCACTTGAATGATAAGTGAGGTTAGGGTACTTGCCTTTGGTTTTTAGCAGTTAGCACACTCGCAATAACGCATCAATTCTGACATTCTGTCTCAAAATATCATCGTCTTTCTTTTCAACACTTGACTGATATGCTGCTCCTGCAATCGCTAGAAGCCAGTTATCCAATACCATTCCATCTCATTCCTTATTCAACGTCTTGTCCCGATCAACTCAAGAGATCCGCATCTATAATTAAAATATAAAACTTTAATTGTCTAAACGATAATCACTCGACGAACTGCGCGTCAAAATCCTATCGTCTACCCATACGATAGCCCACACATAATTGTGACAGACAAATACAGGAATCTTGACCCACGTACGCACATAATTCACATAGCACGTAATCACATAATCCACGTATCACATAATTCACATCACATATAACTCGGTTCGTCAAAACATTCGACTCGGTACGCTTAAAACTGAAATCGGGTCAAAATATGATTTATTGATGAATAATCGACTTAGAATCATTCGTAAAACAAGCGACCTTTCGAAAAAAAAGGATTTGGGTCTCGAAAGTATTTTTAATAAAAGCGGAATATTTTTCTGAGTCTGTACGCGTTCGTTTCATATTAAACGGACGAACGGTTGATTTATTATGAATTTTTAAACATTTTTCGGAATAAAAACAATCTCCGAATCATTTAATAATAAAATAATAGGGTTCGAACACCCTAAAATAATTTTATAAGAATTATCGAGCTTGGAAAATAATTTAAAATAATACTTTAAAGCTCGAAACTATTTTTCAGAATTTTTAAATCAATTTTAAATAATTAAGTCTAATTAAATAATCAATTAAAATTAATTAATAACTGATTAAATTAATTAATCAATTAATATTTAAATTAATTGACTAATTAAATAATTAATTATCAACTAAAATTAATTAACTAAATAATTTGGATTTATTTTTGAATTAAAATAAATTTTTCAGAATAAAAATAATAAATTTTTGGAATTTTTAAAATAATTAAAAACAATTTCTGAAATTAACATAAAAAGAAAATACAACTTTTGAAAATAATAAAACATGAAAATGATTTTTAAACATTTTAAAACATTAATCTGATTTTTAAGAATTTTTAAAACCCAGGGACTGTTGTGTGAAAAGGAGGAAAATACGATGGCTAAACTGTAGTTTGCCATCGTCTTCTCCGTCCTTCTTCTCAGGTGGCCGGCCGCCATTAACGGCGGCCACCAAGCTTTTCCGGCCAGGTCTGATTTCATTCAATACTATACCAAAATCGATGATTTATATCTCAAATCAAACCCCTGAACATCTACAATCCATCCATGTCATCACAAACAATCAAAAACCACTAAATCATAAACCCCCAAAATTCGAATATTACCCTTAAAAATCGATTTTACAAATTATTAATCCTCTGATAATTTTGTTGAGCAAATAGGAAAGAGGATGTTGAGAGCTTCAAAACGGATATTCATACTTGTGATTTGGTGTTCAATAACACCTTCAAAATTGGCTTTGATTTTCAGAATTCTCCAAGAACACCAAGAACACATATTCAAGAAATTTTCAGAAATTAAAACCTTAATTACTACATGATATTGAACTCTATTTTTGAAGTATAATATACCAAATCGATCAGAAAAACATGCTCTACAACATGGAAGCATCAAATCACATCAACAACATCAAGAACAAAAATTCGTAATTTAATTATCAAATAATTCGAATATAAATAATTAAATAAGAAAATTACCATGATTTCTGGGAAGAAACTGATGATTGATTCAGAAAGAAGATTTCGAGAGCTTCGTTTTGATATGCTGCACGCCCGAATCGGAGTTCGATAACGCCTTCGTTCGTGTGTTTGATTCTCGGGAACGTATCGGTTTCTCGGGTTTTTCTCCGTATTTACGGTATTTTAACTGGTTGCAAATGAATAAACGGAATAAACGAAATAAGAAATAGGCTATTTATATTTATGGAATTATTGGATCGTTCTGGATCGTTTTGGATCATTTTGGATCATTAAATTAGTTGCTTAGCCGCTAAGTAACTGCAATAACGATCCGATTTAATACCAAAATTGGATAATTATCAAAACCGAGCTTTTTATAAAACATTATATACGAGGATAATATAAAAATATCCCGTCTCTCGAAAATACGGGTTTTATTGATTACCGAAATAACTATCGTATCGAAAATCTTGCGCCGGGCCGCGCACGGGTTAAACCGTAATCCGAATCGAAAAAGTCAAAACACGGAAAATGTCCGGAATTACCCGATTAGGTTAGGAAGGAGTTTTCGGAAGAGTTTCGGGTTGTAAAAACGCAAAAACGATTGAAGTCGGACGATTCCCGGCTTTATAAAATAATTTTGGTAATTATTCAGAAAATAATTAATAATTCATAAATTAATATAAAATCATCTAACAGTCCAAAAATTACCAGAAAAATATCACAATTATCTATTTTTTATTCTGGACATATAATAATTCAACTACTCAAATAATATCACATATAAACATCCAAACATCAATTCCACTTATCAAATAATTCACCAAAATTCACGTAAAATCACATAAATAATTCCAATTAATAGTAATAATAATATTTGAAAATATGGGATATTACAATCTACCCACCTTATAAGGATTCCGTCCTCGGAATCAGCAGAAAAAAGCACTAAGGGTTTTCTAACCAACTTTCCATTTCCAAATAACCTCAATTTTCCATAATCTCAAATAAATCTTATATTCCTTGTATAATAAAACTTTTACAGGAGTTTTGTTGTGCACCATTGTTCCATTCACACCATTTGACCAATTCTTCAATAAAATCATTTTTTACTGATCGCGAGAAAGAAGAATAGAGAGAAAGATAGAGAGAAGAAAAGAAAGAGAAAGATAGAGAAATAAAGAAACAGAATGACTTCGCTATACACCACTGATATTTTAATCGCATTGCAATCCACTGTTGCTCTTGATAATCCCATCACATAACCCTGCTTTGACTTGACCAAGATAACTCAGCTTAACTTGATTAGCATACCTTTGAATATTTGGAATGATAAAATCATGGAATTTCAAAAAGAAAAGAATCTGATACCATAACGGGACCAAAATCTGAATTTGAGAAAAAGTATTGTTGAAATAAAAGAATAACTGAGAGATCAATATGATCAAATGAACTTGGTATTGCGTGTCCAAATTAAGACACTACTAAAGGTTGTTAACCTTCATGTATTCACAATACACACAAGTGATGGCGTCCCATCCAACTCCTATCACACAGACAGGTATACCTTGCGTCCCCTATAGTTAGGGTTGTTCATCTCAGTCAGAATAAAAGAATATGAAAGAAATTGAAATTCAAATGAATAAAGCTGACAAGATTTCAAAGCTGACATTCCTGAAGGAAATGAAATCCAGAGAACAAAATTATGTCACCAAATAAGCAAATGGTGTCACGTCATCAAGAAACTATCCACCAAATAAGAAAATTGGAATTAATTATCATAAGTTGACAGAGCTATCAAAACCTGAAAAAAAATAGGCTTCATGACAACCTCTGGCACATTTAAAACACAGTTATGATTGAAAATGAGTGTTAGGGAATATATCCTCTAACAATTACTTCTTTTGAGAGAGGCCAAAAGAAATTATAGAAAGAGAAGGTATTGCCAAAGTCTTAATATTTATCTTCAATTTGAACTCTTCTGTTGACTCATCATCCAATTCTAGATACTTCTTCATATTCTAAGGATATCGATAATCTCTATCGTCGTCGATATTGTCGTCGAATCGTAGTAGCCTCGGAAGATTCCACAATAGAAGTTTGCAGCTTCCAGGAGTTTTGTCCAGCTCAACACAACCATCTCAAACGAATACGCCTTATCTTAACTTACTCGTTGGTACTATATCCAATAGTCCAACAGGAACTCGATATGAGCTCAAACGTCCTCACATAGCTATACACACTCCTACACACTCTCGTTTCTAGTTTACTATAACCTCAGCTCTGATACCAACCTGTAACGCCCCCAAATCCGGGGTCAGGGGATTTGGTCGTCATGATGAAACCTCAATCCAAAATAACCTGTTAAATCAAATAATAAATGCCAGCGGAAGATATTTATCATTTATGACCCCAAACTAATCCAAGACCTTTTAAGGTTACAGTTCTAGAAACAAGACATCCAAATTCCACAAATAAATTTTTCTCACTTTCTTTTAAAACTCGTTTCAATAAATTCCAACTCACAATTAAACCCACTAGTATAACTTCGAAATGAAGTATACTAGGCCCAAATAAAATATACAACTATAATATAATATAATATAAACAAATTTATACAATAAAACTTACACTAGATCGCAAACCCTGGACCAACCACCTTCCAATAGCTTCTTCTTTGCTTCCTTGAATTACGGAGTTAAACAGCACGAGCTAATCCTCACTGGAGGTTAAATTTAAAAACAGGCAAGTATGAGCGGAAGAAATGCTCAGCAAGTTCATTATAGCATATATAGGGTCGTTTTGATATAAAATGGGCATCTGCATAAGCGCAGAACATTTTTAAAATCAAATCATAATTACTGAATCATAAAACTCTTTTTGATACTTTCCAGCGAAAGGCTTCAGCAATACTTTGAATCTTGACGAGAATAAAACTCATAAAAACAGTGTTTACGGAAATATCGTAAACCACAATAACATGAAACAATGATCATGGAATGAATCATAAACTTTACTCAAAACCGAACTCTTGAAATTAATACTTATTTTGTTGTTATATCAAATTAGATATAAATACGAACTTTGATGCTCACAACATTCCATACTGAAGTCAACATCAATCATCTATACTAATACCACCTTTGATATTTAACAACAACGTAAGTATCAGCAAAAAAATAAGAAACTGAATCAAAACCACAATTCACTTTAATCCAAAACAGAATCAGTATTTCTAATCCAAAACAGAATCAGTTGATAAATCATTTATTCTATGAATATCAAAACAATATCATAATTTAGATTGGAATCCTCGAACGACGGTGTGTTGCCGCCGGTGATCAGCCGCGGAGCAACACCGGTATGCCAAAGCATATCCAACTAAACAAATGGGGCACCCAAGGCACATATCGGCCTATTGGTATTATATCCTGTATAATACCTAACTCTCGGCTGGACCGCCGCCGCGGCCTCTTACGCAACCATCCAATCTTAAAACGTTTTATTGAGAGGGGTCATAATACTCGACACCCTTAAAAACTTTTATTCCCCCATTTACTTGGGCAGAAAAACCAAAACAACGTCATCTTTCTCAAAATCCAAAACATTTGTAAATCCAATAAGTTGATAAGTAAAATCACTTAGCTATTCTGAACATAGAATAGCAGAAGAATACTTGCATAAACAGAATTATTTAATTCAGCGATATGTAAAACATTTATCTATTTTGAACTGAACAGGGAAAACAATACTTGCATGATACGATTCAAAATAAATATCACTTGAACAATAAGTGATGATAGAAATACTTGCAAAATGAAATTCGAAATAAACGTCACTTGAATGATAAGTGAGGTTAGGGTACTTGCCTTTGGTTTTTAGCAGTTAGCACACTCGCAATAACGCATCAATTCTGACATTCTGTCTCAAAATATCATCATCTTTCTTTTCAACACTTGACTGATATGCTGCTCCTGCAATCGCTAGAAGCCAGTTATCCAATACCATTCCATCTCATTCCTTATTCAACGTCTTGTCCCGATCAACTCAAGAGATCCGCATCTATAATTAAAATATAAAACTTTAATTGTCTAAACGATAATCACTCGACGAACTGCGCGTCAAAATCCTATCGTCTACCCATACGATAGCCCACACATAATTGTGACAGACAAATACAGGAATCTTGACCCACGTACGCACATAATTCACATAGCACGTAATCACATAATCCACGTATCACATAATTCACATCACATATAACTCGGTTCGTCAAAACATTCGACTCGGTACGCTTAAAACTGAAATCGGGTCAAAATATGATTTATTGATGAATAATCGACTTAGAATCATTCGTAAAACAAGCGACCTTTCGAAAAAAAAGGATTTGGGTCTCGAAAGTATTTTTAATAAAAGCGGAATATTTTTCTGAGTCTGTACGCGTTCGTTTCATATTAAACGGACGAACGGTTGATTTATTATGAATTTTTAAACATTTTTCGGAATAAAAACAATCTCCGAATCATTTAATAATAAAATAATAGGGTTCGAACACCCTAAAATAATTTTATAAGAATTATCGAGCTTGGAAAATAATTTAAAATAATATTTTAAAGCTCGAAACTATTTTTCAGAATTTTTAAATCAATTTTAAATAATTAAGTCTAATTAAATAATCAATTAAAATTAATTAATAACTGATTAAATTAATTAATCAATTAATATTTAAATTAATTGACTAATTAAATAATTAATTATCAACTAAAATTAATTAACTAAATAATTTGGATTTATTTTTGAATTAAAATAAATTTTTCAGAATAAAAATAATAAATTTTTTGGAATTTTTAAAATAATTAAAAACAATTTCTGAAATTAACATAAAAAGAAAATACAACTTTTGAAAATAATAAAACAGGAAAATGATTTTTAAACATTTTAAAACATTAATCTGATTTTTAAGAATTTTTAAAACCCAGGGACTGTTGTGTGAAAAGGAGGAAAATACGATGGCTAAACTGTAGTTTGCCATCGTCTTCTCCGTCCTTCTTCTCAGGTGGCCGGCCGCCATTAACGGCGGCCACCAAGCTTTTCCGGCCAGGTCTGATTTCATTCAATACTATACCAAAATCGATGATTTATATCTCAAATCAAACCCCTGAACATCTACAATCCATCCATGTCATCACAAACAATCAAAAACCACTAAATCATAAACCCCCAAAATTCGAATATTACCCTTAAAAATCGACTTTACAAATTATTAATCCTCTGATAATTTTGTTGAGCAAATAGGAAAGAGGATGTTGAGAGCTTCAAAACGGATATTCATACTTGTGATTTGGTGTTCAATAACACCTTCAAAATTGGCTTTGATATTCAGAATTCTCCAAGAACACCAAGAACACATATTCAAGAAATTTTCAGAAATTAAAACCTTAATTACTACATGATATTGAACTCTATTTTTGAAGTATAATATACCAAATCGATCAGAAAAACATACTCTACAACATGGAAGCATCAAATCACATCAACAACATCAAGAACAAAAATTCGTAATTTAATTATCAAATAATTCGAATATAAATAATTAAATAAGAAAATTACCATGATTTCTGGGAAGAAACTGATGATTGATTCAGAAAGAAGATTTCGAGAGCTTCGTTTTGATATGCTGCACGCCCGAATCGGAGTTCGATAACGCCTTCGTTCGTGTGTTTGATTCTCGGGAACGTATCGGTTTCTCGGGTTTTTCTCCGTATTTACGGTATTTTAACTGGTTGCAAATGAATAAACGGAATAAACGAAATAAGAAATAGGCTATTTATATTTATGGAATTATTGGATCGTTCTGGATCGTTTTGGATCATTTTGGATCATTAAATTATTTGCTTAGCCGCTAAGTAACTGCAATAACGATCCAATTTAATACCAAAATTGGATAATTATCAAAACCGAGCTTTTTATAAAACATTATATACGAGGATAATATAAAAATATCCCGTCTCTCGAAAATACGGGTTTTATTGATTACCGAAATAACTATCGTATCGAAAATCTTGCGCCGGGCCGCGCACGGGTTAAACCGTAATCCAAATCGAAAAAGTCAAAACACGGAAAATGTCCGGAATTACCCGATTAGGTTAGGAAGGAGTTTTCGGAAGAGTTTCGGGTTGTAAAAACGCAAAAACGATTGAAGTCGGACGATTCCCGGCTTTATAAAATAATTTTGGTAATTATTCAGAAAATAATTAATAATTCATAAATTAATATAAAATCATCTAACAGTCCAAAATTTACCAGAAAAATATCACAATTATCTATTTTTTATTCTGGACATATAATAATTCAACTACTCAAATAATATCACATATAAACATCCAAACATCAATTCCACTTATCAAATAATTCACCAAAATTCACGTAAAATCACATAAATAATTCCAATTAATAGTAATAATAATATTTGAAAATATGGGATATTACAATGAGATCCCAGATTCGATTTTCGATATCGAGGGAGTTTCAAAGGTGATTGTGCATAAGCTCGAGGAAGAGCATGGGTCCATAGAATGATGGACGGAATGGCGAAAATATTTAGGCATGTGAAATGCGATGCTATAATACTTGATGTTGATATAAATACATATATGTTTTGTTCTCCTATGACAAACCTCTATAGTTCAGAGGTAGGTTCCAAGCCAGATATTTTGTGGCAGTATATTTTTTCATATATACAATTCTCTTCAATTCGTTCTTTTCTCTTCTTTTCATTTCATGTAAGCTGAGAAGAACAACCCTTCCAGAAAGGGGAGGTATTGCCGAATGACTATCTATCTGTGTAATAGAAGCCTAGTAGGATACCGTCTATTGTTTAATTGCTTGTCAAGTACTAAAGGCTAGCCACCTTCTGTACTAACTATGCGATATAACAAGTGTTCATGATCATAGTGATCTCTCAATAAATTCTTTTACTTCTATATGAAGGATTAAGCTTTCAAAAATAGAAACAGCTGAAAAAGGAGAAATAAAGTTATGGTAGTATTCGGAATGGAAACACATTCGTGATACTAAGGTTGGCATGGTTATTAAAAGGTTATAGAACGCTAACGAGCAAAAGTATAACCAGTATAATATTAGGAACGGAAGGTAGTAGCGATTACGAACTGGAAAAGAATGGGTATTGAGAAGCAAAAGCTCTAATGTTAAAAGCTATAATGAGAGTCTGTGCAATAGACTTGAAAGAATTTGGAATGATCACTTAACACGGAGTGAGTTTTCTTACGATAATAGATCATATGTCAGTATTGAGATATCGCCTTATGAGATCCTTGAGGGAAGACAATGTCGATCTCCCTTATGTTAGGATGAAGTTGTAGAGCGCAAGATGCTCGGACCCGCAGTAGTCCAAAGGATCAAGGATATAATAGATTTTAATCAGAGGACGGCTGGTAGTAGCCCAAGATGGGAACACGAAGTATGTTGATTTGACACGAAAGGACAAGGAATAGGAAGTGGGGGACCTAGTGTTGTTATTGGTATTCCCTTGGAAAGGAAGGATGAGGTTCGGAAAGAAAGGGAAGCTAAGTCCACGAATTGTTGGACCCTTGGATATATTAAGACATATTGGGAAGATAACTTATGAGCTAGCCCTACCCCCGAATATGTAGCAAGTTCATAATGTATTCCACGTATCAATGTTAAGAAAATGTAATTCGGATGCCAGATAAATAGGGGCATATGAGCGCATAGACATGCAACCAGACGTAACCTATATGGAGCAACCAGGAAGGGTTATAGATCGAAAAGGGACAAGTGCTTAGGAGAAGGGTTATCAAACTAGTCAGAGTTTGGTGGTAGAACCATAATGTGGAAAATTGACTAGAAAGTTAGAAGGCACAATGCTAGAAAAGCATCCCCAACTGTTTTCTATCTGATTCCGGGACGGAATCCTTTTAAGGAGGGGAGACTGTAATAACCCCAATTTTTGGAGATTTTTGAAACCCGGATGAATAGTAACTTTTGCTGACAATGCTGATTAAGAAAAATTATCAGACCACGATATATAGGAGTACTGTTATGGAAATTCTAAGATCGTATTAGTATTCCATAAAGAAAATAAGTGTATATAAAAGCTGTCGGATTTTGAAAACGAGCACTTTTATTTTTCCCCGAGATTTCCACCAGACATTAATGGATTTAAGGAATTAATATTAAGATGAAGGATTTTAAATTCAAGGATTATAAAGGAGAATTAATTTAGATATTAAAAATACCAAGAAGATTTTATCAATAAAACCATTAAGGTATTTTACCAAACGATCAACGAGATTGAGTGATAACCGGACAAAGAAATGAATAACGACTCTTGTAAATACCTTTGCAAGTGGCAAGGCAAGTGGATGGTTGATCAAACAAGAAACCAAGTGATAGTTAGGAAGGAATGGCTAGTTAATTATATAGTTAACTAGGGATGATCGCATCTCACCACAAATCACCAACACATGGCAAATGGTGAGATCATCTTCCACTAACTCCTTTGTTTATTATTAACCTAGCAAAATATCAAGACAACCCATCATTATCCACCACATTATTCCACCAACACAAGAAAGCAAAAGCATTTCCTCCCCCATTTCCATTGCTCTCGGCCAAAACAGAACCAGCACACTAAAACTGCTGTATCTCCTTCATTTCTCACTCAAATATTGTGTTCTATAGCTCGTTGGAAAGGTATTGAGATGGCCTACAACTCTTGTTCACAAGTCTTGTCCAAATAATCATGGTAAGACCCTCATATTTACAGTTCTTTAAATCGGACTTTTAGAAACTTCAAAGCCTAACTTTGTGTTCTTGATTTCTTTGGAAAGATCAAGCTTGTAGGAGGCTCCCTAAGGCTTCCTAGCAACTTAAAACCTCCCAAGGAAGGTATAAACTTCAAACCCTAGCCTTTACTTTATTTTTTAGTAAGTTTAATGGTTGGTTTTGTGAAATGAGAAGCATGGATTGTGATTATTAGTAGTTTGGTTTGATTTGGAAGTGTTTTGGTAATTGAAGCTTGATTATAGTTCATAGGTCTTGATTGTGGTTGTTTGAGTTGAAAACCTTGGAGATTATGGACTGATGTGGTATGGCTTAGGTGAAATTTTGTTGTATTGATGGTTATGAGTTGGTTGGTGGTTAATTGGAGAAGTTTAAACATTGGTAATCGCGTAAATATAGCCGTCGTAATGTCCGATTTACTTTAGAATGCTTTTGTTCATAACATTTGGACCCGAGAACTCCCTGCTAGATTATGACCATTGCTATGTTTAGATACTTCATGTTACGAGCTTCGTTTTGATATGTAGTTCGTTTGATTCCGATGTACGGTTTAGGAGAAACGACCGTTTTAAGTAACGGCGTTTCGCGAACGAAACTTTTCCCCTCGCCTTACTTTGAAACATAGGTTAAAGACCAAAAAGGGTTAACTAGTGTATGAAACAATTATGGTAAGAGTTTTAGGCAGTTGGTAAGACACTCGCGAAGGAATCGCCTTAAAACTTGTAATGGTTAAATTATAAAAAATGGTGGAGCCGAGGGTACTCGAGTGACTTAAGAGAATCAGTAAGCGCAAAGCGAGCGTTAGAGTCTAAGGTAGTTAGATTATAGATTTACAAGTGACTTTGGTTTAATTCCAACTTACTTGTTGTTTATAGGTTATCAGACTCGTCCCGAGCCTTTTATCACCCCCAGTCGCTCAGGCAAGTTTTCTACCCGTTATACTGTTGTTGTGATGTATATGTGTATATGCATGATCTTGTGATAAATGCATATTTGTTATTAGCAAATTCTTGCGATATATTGTAGCATGTGATATGGTATATATGCATGCATGTTTCGTATTCTTGATTTATATATCTGTTGGTTCAAATGCTTATTCGTTGCATAATACCTATGCTAGAGATAAGCGGTATTTGTGTATACCCTTAGTATAGGGGATCAAAATGTGAACTTTTTCTAAAACCGGGAGGCGAGACTCCCGAGTATAATATATATTTATATATATATATATTGATATAGTTTTTAAAACTATTAATCGATTAAGGTTTATTCGATAACTTTATTTTATTTAATGAATATTATTACGAATATTCATTCGAGGGCTTATGACTCCTTTATTTTATTTAATGAATATTATTACGAATATTCATTCGAGGGCTTATGACTCCTTTATTTTATTTAATGAACATTATTACGAATATTCATTCGAGGACTTATGACTTCTTTATTTTATTAAATGAATATTATTTTGAATATTCATTCGAGGGCTTATGACTTCTTTATTTTATTAAATGAATATAATTTTGAATATTCATTCGAGGGCTTATGACTTCTTTATTTTATTAAATGAATATTATTTTGAATATTCATTCGAGGACTTATGACTCCTTTTATTTTATTATTTGAATATTATTTGAATATTCATTCGAGTGCTTATGACTCCTTTATATTATTTATTTAATATTATTTGAATATTCGTTTGAGGGCTTATGACTCAGTTTATATTATTTAATGAATATTATTTGAATATTCATTTGAGGATCTATGACTCCGATTATTTGCTGAGATATATTCTTTATTTTATTAAAGAATAAGGTGTCGATAATCAAACTTATCTTTGATTATTCAAATAAAGATAGTACTTTCGTATAAGTATATCTTTGGTTATTTAATACTCATTTCAAGTATAAGTTTTAAAACTTCTACTTCAATTATTTTTATAAAGATTATTCTTTATGGGAATATTATTTAAATAATAATATTCAGATATTTTCTAATATATTGGGACTGGTTTATTTCATTAAATCAGCATTACTTCAAACACTCTTTAAAGTGTTTTCGAGTCTTCAAAATAATTTTTAAAAGTTAGAGCGGATCCCAAAACTCATTTTTATATTTAAGATCTTCCTTTTAAAGGGGATTTAAATACTCGTTCAAAACTTGAGGGATCCGGCTCAGTGGTGTATTTTACATTCGCAACGAGGTTGCTGTTTTGAGAAAACATCTTGATTACTTGCCCATCGTTCGGGAAGTAAGTTCATCTATTTGAGTCGGCATAAGCAACATGGGCTCAGTGGGCGTCCATGAAAGTGTAAGTGGCTCAGTGGGAGTCCATCAAATACGTAAGTGGCTGAGTGGCAGTCCAGCATAAGGTCCTATTGCGGCCAGGGTGATGACCAGTGGGGAATTCGTCCATCTACTAGTAGAAAAGGTTACTTATTGGTATCTTTGCCTGATCAGCAAGATATCAGGTTTATGCCAAGGTTTTCTCCTTTCCAAATTCATTGGATATTGCAACTCTGTTTATAATTTTCATAACAGAGGTTTTCAAGGAGTGTATGAAATTTATATATATAGGTGTATATATATATCGGGATTTAATGAAGTATCTCGTAACTTCATTATTTATAATGATATTCAAAGATTGAATCTATTCAAATCTTGTCTTGTAGTCTCATCTATGTGATGAACTTTTGAACTGATTATAACTTGAACGGTGGTAGTTCAAGTAATATTTGGAAAAGATATAAGTATATTGGGGTATCTTGTAACTTCATATTTTCAACTTATATCTAGTTAATGATTATCTTATGCATATCAAAGATTTTCAGAAAAATGTTGAGACAAGGGTAGATATATGAGATCACCTTGCAACGATATTTTTATACAGTTATAAACTGGAACTCTGTGTTTATTATGCATGGAAGAGGACTTCCAAGATTTTGAAAAGTATATATGTATATATACTGAATATTTTGCGACTTCATCGTATTAAGATATCAAACTTGGTTCATTTCGTTTGACCAAGACTTTTATGAGTACTATGAGAAGGCTCATATATTGTAAATTATTATACATATTATTTTGGTGGGCTTGCTGCTCACCCTTGCTTTCTTCTTTCATCACACAACATCAGATAGACAAGATGAACAGGACCAAGCTCCCAATTCGCTAGCGGATAGGAATGTTCTGCAGCTTCCTATAGGCATTGAAGTTGCTGTAGCTAAGGTGGGAACTACCAATAGACTAGGCTTCAACTTTTGATGTACCATATTTATGTATACTTATGAATTGTAATAATGGCAAAGAAAATGTAAATTTATTCAGAAAACCTTTTAAGGTGTATTGGCAGATAATTGTGGAATAAAATGACTTGTGATTATTTTTGGATGTTCATCTCTGAGACTATAATGTGTGGTGTGTGTGTTTATTGTGGGGTCACAGTACAGAGTAGTTGATTAATCATTAAGATTGGGTGTTATTAAGGGAAATGGAACTCGTGACAACCCGGATCCCCGACCCCGGATTTGGGGGTGTTACACTTATTTTGATGAAATCTCCCCGAATATGCAAGTTACACCCTGAAATGCAAAAATACTCAAAAACGCATCAAATACACAAAATACTTGATTCCAAAATATCAATTCAAGCCATTATAAGACGTTCTAAGTGGTGTAAAATGCCACTTATCAATAGACAACTCCATAATAAAATAGAGGAAAATAACAGGAAGCTTGGGAAGAAATTCAGACAATTAAGGAAATAGAAATATCTGCTCAGACTATAGGAGCACCTTGATAATAACTGTGAGAACTCTTTGTACACTTTGCTTTGTTCAATTTTCAATAAATTATGTAGCACTTATCAGTTTAATCTACTACGTTTTAATCTGTATTTTTAGGGTGTTTTGTTATCATCAAGTTTCTCTTAATTTATGGCTATAATTCCAGTAGACATAAATTGGGGGAGATTGTTAGGAATATGTTGTGAACTTGATGATAAGTTAACAAAATACCTTAGTAGATTTAACTTAGTAAATATTGTAGCACTCGATGAATGATCATAGTCCCGACGGATGAACATTATAGTCCCGACAGATGACAAACTGATATCCATCGAGTGAGTAGCTTATGTAACAAATAAGAACTGTAGCATATTTCTGCAAACAACTTGTATTAGTCAAGTAGATTGCTTAGGGTTCTGTAAGTCATGTTGACTACTAGATTGATATGCATAATAGGTTGATTAATTGTAAATATTTGATGTCTTGTAATTCTGTATAAGTAAAATAGAGTCAAGTGACCAATAGTCCCGACGGATGATTTACAAGACTCCGACAGATGATCAACAAAGCTCCCGACAGATGACAAGCATAGTCCTGACAGATGATCAAATTCAAATAGCTGTTGACAGTGATAACACAGTCATATGTGTTGGGTGTTTGCAAAAGGAATGTGGCAGCCTGTTAAGCAGGAATTTGACAACAAAGAAGCATTGCCATTTCCATGTAATTGTGAAGATATTCAAAGATGCTGGAATAGAGTAGTGAAGTAGCATAGAGTTAGACTAGATATGTTTTGTTTTATTATCTTGTCTTATTGTCATGTAAACTTGGTGATATATAAACCAAGTGTAGCAAGTAGAAAAATTAACTAAGCAAGCCTATTTTCAGAGAAACATATCAAGCTGTATTTTGTAAGAATTTCTATGTAGTTTAGTTGTTCAAACTTGTAAGCAGCTGTGAGCTATTCAAAGCTTCACAGAGTTCTCATTTGATATATATATATATATAGTGGATACTTTCAAATCCACCAGAAAGTTTTAAAAGCTTTTGTTTTTATTAATTAGTGTTTTGATTTCTATCACTCTTATATTCCGCACCATTGCTAATCAAACACTGTTATATTTATCAAGTTAGAACTTTCTTCAAATTTGAAAAGTAGCCAGAATTACATTCAACCCCCCCCCCTGTAATTCTTGTTGTGTTGTTAGGGAGTAACAGTTTTTTTAACCCCATTCATTAAACCCCAAGGTATGTGTTTTTCATGCTCGAGGGAGGTGTGTATAAGAGACTACTATAAGAAATCCACTTTATTGTTATCATTTTCAATATTGTTTGTGATGTGGAATAAAAATTAGGGTTTTGATTGCAATTAATGCTAAGGTTGTTGAGCTTCTAGCTTTAATGGCTTTTCTCGCGGTGGGGACCAGTTGTCCTCGCAATATGCCTACGTAACTCTGTGTTGTAGAGAATCAAGCCAAAAACATAGTTCTAAGTTGAGAGGTAGAGCTCTTTGTATAGATACAGAGTTTAGGGTTAGACTAGGGTAGGGAGACTTGGTGGACAAATCTCCTACTTAGATGGTAAGTAGGACTCCTCTAGACGGTGGATTCTGGATCCTTCCTACGAGGAGTCTATTTCCATGTTGGATAAGACTCTGGTGTCATTCTCAGGTTTGCTCGGCGGGCCTATCATGTAGCTGATTTTGGGCCGTGGGCTACATGACCCACTTTGGGTCATGGTCGTCACAGTCTGCTCGGATTGTCGAGACTGATGTTGGGACGTGGCTGTGATGACCTACTTTGGGCTGTGACATCACAGGTTTGACCAATCAACTTTAGGACACTATTAATGCAGCATTAATTGTGTCTTTACGGATTATTTTTCATCCATATCATTTGCCACCAACTTCCGGAAAAACTTTTCGAGTTTTCATGGAAGTTATAACGGTCTAATCGTGACTCGGGGGTAGTTTCATCCCTTCTTGGGTTCAGTTATATTATAAAGTGTGGAGCGACCTACAAATTCACAGTGACTTATTCATTATTAAATGATATTTCAATTTTTAGGCCTTTACAAGTCTAATTGGATAGCATTTATGCTAAACTGCCCTAATTGGAGCTATATGTCAGGCGTTAATCACCTTTTAACGTTCGTTAAGGTTAATTATAAGGTGAAAGCCACTAACAAACCCTAATCGGGGTTAATTGGCCCTAATTGAGGCTAATAATCGAGCTTTGATCACCTTTTAACCTTACAAAGGTTAATTATAAGGTGACAACTTATAATCGACCCTAGTCGGGGCTAATAGGCCTTAATCCGGGCTAATCATTGTGCGTAAATTGTTAATTAACCTTATGTATAGGCTACTTTTGAACTATATAACGCTAATTGGCTTTAATCGAGTCTAATCGGCTAATTATTGAGCGTAAGTTGTTAAATAACCTTAATATAGGCTAATTATAACCTATATTACGCTAATTGGCCTTAAAAGCGGCTAATCAACCCTAATCATGCTAATAATTAAGTGTTGATCACCTTTAACATTAACAAAGGTTAATATTATGGTGACAGCTAATAATCGACCCTAGTTGGGGCTAATTATCGAGCGTAATTTGTTAATTAACCTTAATATAGGCTAATTATAAATTATATTTCGTTAACTGGCCTTAATCACGGCTAATCGGGGTTAATTACTGAATCTGAAATTATTATTTTTTCGGCAAAAAATCATCAAAATATTTTGTCAGTGTTCACCTTGGGGAGCCAAAATTTTCGTTCGTGGTCGTAACGGCGACCTGATTTTCCACCGTCAAAGCGACGGAGGGCTGAGGCTCTGGAGCCTACTTTTCCGAGTCTACTCTTCTGAGAGGTCGCGGCAACCTACTTTGTTCGTAGTCTTCAAGACCAAAATTGTTCGTGATCGTGACGGAGGAAAGAATTTTGTTTGTGGCCGCGACAAAGGGCTGAAGGCTTCCTTCATGAGCCTATTTAGCCTCTTCTAATCGGCTAGGGGATTTATCTGTGGACACCTACTCGGATGGGGGCATGGTCGTGGCCTCCATGGTTAAATTTCCATTTTTTTTTCATCGTCGACTAGGTGACGGTGGCCGAGGTGCTCCAGCGCACCATGCCCCCTATGTAACACCCCAAAATCCGGGGTCGGGGATCCGGGTTGTCACGAGTTCCATTTCCCTTAATAACACCCAATCTTAATAATTACTCAACTACTCTGTACTGTGACCCCACAATAAACACACACACCATACGTTATAGTCTCAGAGATGAACATCCAAAAATAACCACAAGTCATTTTATTCCACAATTATCTGCCAATACACCTTAAAAGGTTTTCTGAATAAATTTACATTTCTTTGCCATTATTACAATTCATAATTATACATAAATCTGATACATTAGAAGTTGAAAGCCTAGCCTATTGGTAGTTCCTACCTCAGCTACGGCGGCATCAATGCTTCTAGAAAACTGTGGAACGTCTCCTAATCGCTTGCGAATCGGGAGCTTGGTCCTGTTCATCCTTTCTATCTGTTGTTGTGTGATGAAAGAAGAAAGCAAGGGTGAGCAGCAAGCCCACCAAAATAATATGTATAATGATTAATAGTATATGAGCCTTCTCTTAGTACTCATGAAAGTCTTGGTCAAAAGAAATGAACCAAGTTGATATCTTAATGCGATGAAGTCGCAAAATATTCAGTATATATATATACATATATACTTTTCAAAATATTGGAAGTCCTCTTCCATGCATAATATACACAAAGTCCCAGTGTATAACTGTATAAAAAATATCGTTGCAAGGTGATCTCATATATCTAACCTTGTCTCAACGTTTTTCTGAAAATCTTTGTCATACATTAGACAATTATTAATTAGATATAAGTTTAAAAGATGAAGTTACCAAATACTCCAATATACTTATATCTTTTCCAAATACTACTTGAACTACCACCGTTCAAGTTATAATTAATTTCAAAAGTTTATCACATAGATGAGACTATAAGACAAGATTTGAATAGATTAAATCTTTAAAATATTATCAAAATAAAATGAAGTTATGAGATACTTCATTTGATGTAAACATCATTTTGAAAACTTGACCCTGCCAACACCCAACAATCACCCAACCGTAGCCTTTCTATCGAAGTGCTCTGGGTAGTATTGCAGAAATTATCCAATTGGATGATGAACTCATTACGGGAGTTTGCCGCGCCAGGAAGACCACTCACGATGATCAGTCGTAGTAGTACAACCCCACCATTTTCTACATATAGAGGAGAACATGTCGGATTTACTTGTCAACCGAACACTGAACTCCTAAGGAATAGACCGCCTTAGCGGAACTTCCAGGCCATTTGGGCCAATATAATAAGGCTGGGCCGGCGCTACTCGGCTACTTACGCCACTCCTAGTTCAGATGAAATCCATGACTCTGAAACGTAAAGCTCGTCCCCACTTTCCCCAAGTAGAAACTTGTTGATACGGCTCCACCAAGAAGTCGTATCTATTTGGAAAGGAGAACTCACCGATATTTCCCAGGCGATGCCTGTTAATGGATTAACTTGTTCCAAGAATTTTACTTCCCGAGTGTTGGGTAAGTAATCAATTCATTTATCAAAATAGCAACCTTGTTGCGAATATAAAACACACCACAGAGCCGGATCCCTCAGGTTTTGAGCGAGTATTTAATCCCCTTAAAAGGAAGATCTTAAATATAAAAATGAGTTTTGGGATCCGCTCTAACTTTTAAAAATCATTTTGAAGACTCGAAAACACTTTATAGAGTGTTTGGAGTAAAGCTGATTTAATGAAGTAAATCAGTCCCCAGAATATTTAGAAAATGACTGAATATTATTATTTAAATAATATTCCCATAAAGAATAATCTTTATAAAAATAATTGAAGTAGAAGTATTAAAACTTATACTTGAAATGAGTATTAAATAACCAAAGATATATTTATATGAAAGTATTATCTTTATTTGAATAATCGAAAATAAGTTTGATTATTGACACCTTATTCTTTAATAAAATAAAGAATATATTGCAGTAATAAGCGGAGTCATAATACCTCGAATGAATATTATAAATAATATTCATAAAATAAAGGAGTCATACATCCTCAAATGAATATCCAAGTAATATCCAATAATAATATAAAAGAGTCATAAGCCCTCGAATGAATATTCAAAATAATATTCAATAATAAAATAAAGGAGTCATAAGTCCTCAGATGAATATTCGAAATAATATTCAATAATAAAATAAAGGAGTCATAAGTCCTCGGATGAATATTCGAAATAATATTCAATAATAAAATAAAGTTAAAGTTATCGAATAAACCTTATTCGATTAATAGTTTGGAAAACTATAACCATATATATATATATATATATAAATATATATATATATATATCCATATCCATATATACAAAATCTACTCGGGATCCTCAACTCCCGGTTTTAGAAAATATTTTCACCTTTGGGTCCCTATACTAAGGGTATATGCAAGTTACCGCTATCCTCTAGCATAGGTATTATCAACTGAACCAACAGATATATATATGGAAAGAATGCGAAACAGGCATGCATATATATATACCATAGCAGCATGCTTCAATATATTGCATCATTTACTAATTAACCAATATGCATCTATCGCAAGATAATGCAAATACATATATTCATCACAACAACAGTTATAACGGGTAGAAAACTTGCCTGAGCGACTTGGGGTGATAAAAGGCTCGGGACGAGTCTGGTAACCTATAAACAACAAGTAAGTTGGAATTAAACCAAAATCACTTGTAAATCTATACTTTAACTAACTTAGACTCTAACGCTTGTTTTGCGCTCACTGATTTGCTTAAGTCACTCGGGTACCCTCGGCTCCACCATTTTTAATAATTTAACCTTTACGAGTTTTAAAGCGATTCCTTCGCGAGTGTCTTACCAACTGCCTAACACACTTACCATAAATGTTTCATACATTAATTAACCCTTTTTGGTCTTTAACCTATGTTTCAAAGTAAGGCGAGGGAAAAAGTTTCGTTCGCGAAACGCCGTTACTTGAAACGGTCGTTTCTCCTAAACCGTGCATCGGAATCGAACGAACTACATATCAAAACGAAGCTCGTAACATGAGCTATCTAATCATGGCAGTGGTCATAATCTAGCAGGGGGTTCTCGGGTCCTAATGCTATGCACAAAAACAGTCCAAAGAAAATCGGACGTTACGACGGCTATGTTTACGCGATTTCCAATGTTTTAAACCATTCAAAACCATCCCAAATCAACCTCAAATACAACATACAACCAACATCCATCCTTATCACATCATAACAACCCCAACCAATTCAATTTAATCATTCATACTTATGCCTAAACTTAACTTTAATCATACTTAAGTTCTTTTAATCAAAACCACAACATTTACCATTCCATTTCACTACCATTTCAAATCCCAAACTCTAATCACAACAACAAGCTACAATATCATCCTACTAATCAAAATCATATTATAATATATAGGAATCTAGGGTTTGGAGATGGTATACCTTCCTTGAAGTGGTGGGAGGAGCTAGGAGCCTTAAGAAGCTTTGAGAAGTCTTAAGAATGCTTGGATCTTCAAGAAAAACAAGAAAAACTTCAAGTTAAAAACTTGAAAACACTATTCATAGTCTTCTTCTTTTATTAAATGGAGAAGATGAAGAAGGAATTGATGGCTTAAACTCATGATATAGCCCTAACTAAGCATGAAGATGATTAGGGAATTAACTCACCAATTTAGGAAGCTTGGATCTTTGATTTTGAATTTCTTGCTCTTTTGAATAGTAAAAAGCCGAGAGCAAAGATGAACCATGCCTTGGTTGCTTTTTGATTTTGATGAAAAATGATTTTGCTTGGCTTGGTTGGCTTGTTTTTGTGTTTGATTTAGTAAATTACCTAGTTGCCCTTGATTTTGTGTGGTTAAAAAGTCACCACATCTCCTTCCTTTTTTGTCATGCCTATGTCACCTTGCACATGTCATAATGCTCCCACTTGTCCACACCTTGTGGTTTGATGATGTCACAGTCCCTGGCTTCTTGTACAAGCTTGTCTCTTGGTCACTTATTTGTTTTACGGTTCGCTTATCTTTCGTTCTCGTTTATCGTTTGAGGGATCATACCCGAGATCTTATTACTTAGGTTCCCTTAACCTTTCTCAATATATTGTATTCCTTCTATGATCCTCTCTTATAATCCTTTAATTTAAATCCTTTTTATCCTGTTACCTTATACTCAATTCTCTCTGTATCTTGTGGATTTCCGGGAAAAATCAAAGTGTTCGGAATTGGATTCTGACGATCTTTACATACACTTATATACCACATAGAGTACTAATAATATCCCATAAGATTAATAACAGAACCCCTACATAGTGTGGCATGAAAAGTTTTCTCGTTCAGCAAAAACACTATTCATAAGGGTTTCAAAATTTCTCCAAAATTGGGGTTATTACACCCTACTCGGTCGGGGGGTGTAGTCGTGGCTTCTTTGGCTAATTTTTTTGAAAACCCCGACTTTTTTTTCATCACCGTGTAGGCGACGGAGGCCGAGGGGCTCCTCTGGAGCCCACTCGGCTAACTCCACTCGGCCAAGGGGTGGCACCACGCCCCCACTTGATCGGGGGTGTGGTCCTGGCCTCATTGGCTGATTTTTTTTAAAAAAATACCCTCATCCTTTTTTCATCGCCGTGTAGGTGAAAATGGTCGAGGGGCACCTCTGGAGCCCACTTGGCTCACTCCACTCGGCCAAGGGGTGGCACCATGCCCCCTACTCGGCTGGGGGAGTGTGGCCATGGCCTCCTTGGATGATTTTTTTTCAAAAAACTCCCATCTTTTTTTGTCTCCGTGTAGGCCAAGTTTGCTGAGGGGCTTCTCTGGAGGCCTCTAGGCTCACTTCACTTGGCCAAGGGGTGGCACCATGCCCCCTACTCGGCCGGGGAGTGTGGTCGTGGCCTCCTTGGCTAAATTGTTTTTTAAAAAAAACCCATTTTTTGTTGGGTGGTTTTCTAATACTTGGCGAAGAGGATCCCCCGAAGCCTACTCGGTCAAGGGTACTTGAACCTAGATCTTCGGCATGGTTGTGATGCTCTATTGGGCTGAAAAGCCTTTAATTATAACCTCACTCTTCCGAGTCCACTCTTCTGAGAGTATTCAAGGTGGCTACCATGGCTGAAAAGCCTTCAAATATAATCCTACTCTTCCGAGAGTATACGAGGTCACACCTATGGCTGAAAAGCCTTCAAATATAAACCTACTCTTCCGAGTCTACTCTTCCAAGAGTATACGAGGTCACACCTATGATTGAAGACCCTTCAAATATAATCCTACTTTTCCGAGTCCACTATTCCAAGAGTATACGTGGTCACACTCACGGCTGAAAAGCATTCAAATATAATCCTACTCTTCCGAGACCACTCTTTCAAGAGTATACGAGGTCATACCCACGGCTGAAAAGCCTTCAAATGTAACTTACTCTTCCGAGAGTATACGAGGTCACACTCATAGCTGAAAAGCCTTTAAAGGTAATCATACTCTTTCGAATCCACTCTTCCGAGAATATACGAGGTCATACCCACGAGTGAAAATCCTTCAAATGTAATCATACTCTTCTGAGAGTAATCATAGTAGGTATCGTAGTCAGCTGAAAAGCCTTCCAATGAGCCTACTCGACTGACTCTGCTCTTCCGGGAGTAAGCGGAGTAGGTGCCCTAGTCGGCTGAGTAGCATTTCAATGAGCCTATTCGGCTGAGTCCATTCTTCTGGGAGTTTTATTCGTTATCCCCATGACCCACTTTGATCGTGGTGGTGTTCGTGTTCATGGACACTTGGTCGTGGCCATTGACATCCTAGTAGGTCAAGAACTTTCGACCGTGATTGTGGATACTTGGTCGGCTGAAGGCCTTCCCAGGAGGCTAATTGGCCTTTTTTCAATGACCTTTGGTCGTGACCGATGAGGTTCCAACTTGGTTGTGGTTGGCCAATAACTCGAATCTTCATCTTTTTACTAATCTTGACGATTAATGCAGTTAATCTTTGATCAAGGTTAAACCTTGAGATTTTGGACAACATGTCTCGGTCTTATCCGTGATGGGCCTTGATCATGAATTACCACGTTCGTGTTCGTAACGGGCCTTGAACTTCATATAGAATTCATTTATGTCAAAATCTCTAAGATTTTTCAATCCAGAAGTCATTTTCAGTTCTAGTTTGCTATGATGTCTGAAAAAGTTAAACCACCTCTAGCCGTCATGGCTGAGATGATGGCCAAACGAGGCAAGGCTAGGTCAAATAAAGGTAGAGTTCATGTAAAATGAGTGAGTCGGATGTGAGAGAACTCAAGGAAAAGTATAGTTTTTCAAGTTGTACATAAAGTTTGTGAGCTTAGCAATATCGACAAAATTTGTAACTGGGATCGAGTGAAGCTATGTGTTTTTAAATGAGCCTCCGTGACTAGGTTGAGGTTCCCGATCCATTCTTTTATTTGTTAGCTGAGCTTAAGGTTCACCCTTGTCAATTATATACAAATTATTAAAGGATGTTCGCCTGTTTATATTGGGATGTCATCAGTTTGGACATCCTTTTGTGCTCTTCTATGTTTAGGAGTATCTTCATCATCAAGAATTCTCCTTTATCAATGTAATAACCCCAATTTTTGGAAATTTTTGAAACCCTTATGAATAGTGTTTTTGCTGAATGAGAAAAAATTTCATGCCACGCTATGTAGGGGTTCTGTTATTGATCTTATGGAATATTATTAGTACTCTATGTGGTATATAAGTGTATGTAAAGATCGTCAGAATCCAATTACGAACACTTTGATTTTCCCGGAAATCCAATAGATACGGAAAGAATTGAGTATAAGGTAACAGGATAAAAAGGATTTAAATTAAAGGATTATAAGAGAGGATCATAAAAGGAATACAATATATTGAGAAAGGTTAAGGGAACCTAAGTAATAAGATCCCGGGTATGATCCCTCAAACGATAAACGAAAACGAAAGTTAAGCGAACCGTATAACAGATCAGCGGTCATTAGGCAAACGATTAGGAAGTTAATCAAGGGGATTAGTGGGGATGATGTCATCCAACCAATAGAAAGAGGACAAGGAGGGGAGGATGACATCATGAGGATGACACAAGCATGACATGGGAAGGAAGGAGGTGTGGTTGAATGAGAACCACACAAATTTAAGGGCAATAAGGTAATTGACTAAATCAAACACAAAAATAAAGCAACCAAGCCAAGTAAAATCATTTTCATCAAAATCAAAAAGAACCAAGGCTTGTTCTTGAAGAAGCTCTCGGCTTTTTACTATTCAAAAGAGCAAGAAATTCAAAATCAAAGATCCAAGCTTCCTAAATTGGTGAGTTAATTCCCTAATCATCTTCATGCTTAGTTAGGGCTATATCATGAGTTTAAGCCATCAATTCCTTCCCCATCTTCTCCATTTAATCAAAGAAGAAGGCTATGAATAGTGTTTTCAAGTTTTTAACTTGAAGTTTTTCTTGTTTTCCTTGAAGATCCAAGCATTCCTAAGACTTCTCAAAGCTTCTTAAGGCTTCCTAGCTCCTCCCACCACTTCAAGGAAGGTATACCATCTCCAAACCCTAGATTCCTATGTATTATAAGATGATTTGGATTAGTAGAATGATATTGTAGCTTGTTGTTGTGATTAGAGTTTGGGAATTGAAATGGTAGTGAAATGGAATGGTAAATGTTGTGGTTTTGATTAAAAGAACTTAAGTATGGTTAAAGTTAAGCTTAGGCATAAGTATGAATGTTAAAAATTGAATTGGTTGAGGTTGTTATGATGTGATAAGGATGGATGTTGGTTGTATGTTGGATTTGAGGTTGAATTGGGAGGGTTTTGAATGGTTTAAAATATTGGAAATCGCGTAAACATAGCCGTCGTAACGTCCGATTTTCTTTGGACTATTTTTTTGCATAGCATTAGGACCCGAGAACCCCCTGCTAGATTATGACCCTACCATGTTTAGATAGCTCATGTTACGAGCTTCGTTTTGATATATAGTTCGTTCGATTCCGATGCACGGTTTAGGAGAAACGACCGTTTCAAGTAACGGCGTTTCGCGAACGAAACTTTTCCCCTCGCCTTACTTTGAAACATAGCTTAAAGACCAAAAATGGTTAATTAATGCATGAAACATTTATGGTAAGTGTATTAGGCAGTTGGTAAGACACTCGCAAAGGAATCGCCTTAAAAACTCGTAAAGGATTAAATTATTAAAAATGGTGGAGCCGAGGGTACCCGGGTGACTTAAGCAAATCAGTAAGCGCAAAACAAGCGTTAGAGTCTAAGTTAGTTAAAGTATAGATTTACAAGTGACTTTGGTTTAATTCCAACTTACTTGTTATTTATAGGTTACCAGACTCGTCCCGAGCCTTTTATCACCCCAAGTCGCTCAGGCAAGTTTTCTACCCGTATAACTGTTGTTGTGATGTATATGAGTATATGCATGATCTTGCGATAAATGCATATTGGTTATTAGCAAATTCTTGCGATATATTGTAGCATGTGATATGGAATATATGCATGCCTGTTTCATATTCTTGATTTATATATCTGTTGGTTCAAATACTTATAGTTGCATAATACCTATGCTAGAGATAAGCGGTATTTGAGTTTACCCTTAGTATAGTGGATAAAAGGTGAACATATTTCTAAACCGGGAGGCGAGGCTCCCGAGTATAATATATATTTATGTATATATATTGATATAGTTTTTAAACTATTAATCGAATAAGGTTTATTCGATAACTTTATTTTATTTAATGAATATTATTACGAATATTCATTCGAGGACTTATGACTCCTTTTATTTTATTATTTGAATAATATTTGAATATTCATTCGAGGGCTTATGACTCTTTTATATTATTTATTGAATATTATTTGAATATTCATTCGAGGGCTTATGACTCAGTTTATATTATTTAATGAATATTATTTGAATATTCATTTGAGGATCTATGACTCCGATTATTTGCTGAGATATATTCTTTATTTTATTAAAGAATAATGTTTCGATAATCAAACTTATTTTCGATTATTCAAATAAAGATAATACTTTCATATAAGTGTATCTTTGGTTATTTAATACTCGTTTCAAGTATAAGTTTTAAAACTTCTACTTCAATTATTTTTATAAAGATTATTCTTTATGGGAATATTATTTAAATAATAATATTCAAATATTTTCTAATATATCGGGACTGATTTATTTCATTAAATCAGCTTTACTCCAAACATTCTTAAAAATGTTTTCGAGTCTTCAAAATGATTTTAAAAGTTAGAGCGGATCCCAAAACTCGTTTTCCGATTTAAGATCTTCCTTTCGAAGGAGACTTGAATATTCGCTCAAAAATCTTGGGGATCCGGCTTTGTGGTGTATTTTATATTCGCAACATGGTTGTTGTTTTGAGAAAACAATTTGATTACTTGCCCAATGTTCGGGAAGTAAGTCCATCTGATTGAGTCGGCATAAGCGACAGGCCGGGGTACGGTCTATGAAAGTGTAAGTGGCTGGGTGGCAGTCCATCAACGCGTGAGTGGCCGGGTAACGGTCTAGCGTGAGGTCCTAATGCGGCCAGGGTGATGACCGGTGAGGAATTCATCCATCTACAGTAGAAAAGGTTACTTATTGGTATCTTTGCCTGATCAGCAAGATATCTGGTTTATGCCAAAATTCTTTTCCTTTCCAAAATTCATTGGATGTTTCAAACTCTGTTCATACTTTACATGACAGAGATTTTCAAGAAATGTATGATATATATATATATATGGATATATATATCAGGACTTAATGAAGTATCTCGTAACTTCATTATTTATAATGATATTTCAAAGATTGAATCTATTCAAGTCTTATCTTGTAGTCTCATCTGGGTGATGAACTTTGAAACTGATTATAACTTGAACGGTGGTAGTTCAAGTAGTATTTGGATATAAAGTATATTGGAGTATCTTGTAACTTCATTTTTTTTAACTTATATCTAGTAAATGATTATCTTATGCATGACAAAGATTTTCAGAAAAACATTGAGACAAGGTTAGATATATGAGATCACCTTGCAACGATATTTTTATACGGTTATACACTGGAACTCTGTGTGTATTATGCATGGAAGAGGACTTCCAATATTTTGAAAAGTATATATATATACTGAATATTTTGCGACTTCATCGCATTAAGATATCAACTTGGTTCATTTCTTTTGACCAAGACTTTCATGAGTATTATGAGAAGGCTCATATATTGTAAATTATTATACATATTATTTTGGTGGGCTTGCTGCTCACCCTTGCTTTCTTCTTTCATCACACAACATCAGATAGACAAGATGAACAGGACCAAGCTCCCAATTCGTGAGCGGATAGGAAACATTCTGCAGCTTCCTATAGGCATTGAAGTCGCTGTAGCTAAGGTGGGAACTACCAATAGGCTAAGTTTTCAACTAATAATGTACCAGACTTATGTATCTTTATCAATTGTAATAATGGCAAAGAAATGTAAATCTATTCAGAAACCTTTTTAAGGTGTATTGACATATAATTGTGGAATAAAACGACTTGTGATTTTTTTTTTGAATGTTCATCTCTGAGACTATAACGTGTGGTGTGTGTGTTTATTGTGGGGTCACAATGCAGAGTAGTTGAGTAATTATTAAGATTGGATGTTATTAAGGGAAATGGAACTCGTGACGACCCGGATCCCCGACCCCGGATCTGGGGGTGTTACAATCAAGAGCCGGATGTTTAGGAGATTGGGTTCAGTTTTTCAGGATGAGCTTTAACTGTGTACAAGAAAGTTTGTGCTTTATCCATGTCCTTAATACTCAAGAGTGTTAGGTCTGTAATCAACTGTAGAGGGGGTGAATACAGTTTATGCAAACAATTCGATAAAGCTTTAACAGAATCAACAATTTTTATATTAATCTGATAAAAACTGTTACACAAGTACTCTTTAAAAGGATAAATAATTATCCTTGAGAGCTACTAGGTTATATGAAAGATGTAACAATTTGTAACACATATAATGTAAACCTAATTTATGCTTATATAGTGCACAGTTACACAGTCAATAAGGAATCCTATTCTATTACAATATGGTAACCTAATACATATCCATGTATGATTGCTTCTGAAATAAAGTTATTCACCGCCTTGAATTCTGCAATCCTTTTCCTTCTCGAATATCTACTAAAGTGACTGAGTCCTGATGACATCAACTGTTGATCATCAAGTACTGATAGACAAGTACTGATGACGTCACCTTCGGTAAATCCTGATATTAACTCCTAATAGTTTATCTTCTGATATCATCAATTATATCTAACAATCTCCGCCAACTTATGCATTATATAAATATGTACAAGTTCTAACTGATGATGTCAAGACTATCTAAATACAGAAATCAGATAACCATATACAATCTTACAGACAGTGATTATCAGACTTTATTCTTCATTCTGAACTCTAACACAATCCTGAGCTTCTTCAAGAAACTTTCTCAACAGATTTTATTCAATTACATCCAAGTACCATTGCATCCTATGTTTGTGTTCTTTCAGTTCATTCATTGATTCATCATTCTGATAGATAGCAGCCCTAAGGTCATGTAACTTTGAATTTCCAAGAGATAGATCATCCAGTTCCAGAAATCCAATCTTCTTTCCATTAGGATTAAAAGTTAAAACTTTCCTTCCTAGACTCATTTCTATCTTAGCTTCTCCAATAGGCATATCAACAGCATATTCAGTTTGATCAATATACTTTGGAATGTAGTTTGATTTGTAAGGCATCCTTCTCTGCTTCAACTGTATCAGGTTCTATATAAATGTAGACCATCTAGAAGTTGCAGGATTGGTTACCTTAAGAATTGTAGCAACAAGTTCTAATTCTGGCCATGGTTTGTCTCTCAAATGTTCTTGAGTCAACCTTAATCTTCTCCCAGACTCCAGAAAATAAATCATTTTCTCTCCAATAAGATTAATAATAATTTGTACTGATATGATCTTCTATAAGTATTCAAACATCACATTATCTCCAATTTTTGTCAGATTGGCATGATTCCTAAGAATCAAAGCATCACGTACATATGAATCAACATTTAACCTTCCCAGACCACTTGTGATTCCAGGATTTTTAGCATGAAAACTCCCACTGTAAATCTTCTTTAATATTTCATAGGAATCTCTTCTAGGTGCGGGTTTCTTGCTTCCCCATAGTAACTTTCTCTTTTCTTCAAAAGTAAGTTCTGGCTTATCAGAGATTATATTTTTAGAATCAGGATTTGATAACTCAGCTTGAACTGGGTTTGAAGAATCATCAACATGAGTAGTATAATAGGTTATGATTGGTTGAACAACAGCATTTACTTCTTTATTAACTTGAGCAATGTCAGAGGTTAACTTTAACTTTTCAGCCCAGTCAGCTTCATGAATCTTCCTTCTTTGATGAACTTGACAAACTTCTTCTTCTTCAAATCTTTCTTCAGTATCAAAAGCTTGAGCTACTGTATAGACTATATCTATCAGTATTTGAGATTTAGTTGCCTTAGATATTGATTTCTTCTTAGCAACAACTTTGGCTTTAGGCTTTGGAGGCTTGGACTTCTCTCCTATCTTTTCTTTCCCCTTATGACTCATGTCAGCAGTAAAGATAGCTTGGGACGTAAGAGATCTTTCATCATCTTCCTGACTCACCTCCCTTATGACTACCCCTTTGGTTGGTCTGTTAGAAGGATCATCTTCATATTGATCTTGAGAGATAACAGCAGCATCAGTATTGCTGTTTTTTAGAATTCTTAAATTCTTCCTCCATTTGCCTTAACTGTTCTAGATCAAATCCAGGATTTTCTTTCTCAAATATTCTTCTACTCACCTCATAGTCAAATGCTTGAATCTTTGGGTCCTTGTTGAACAGAGTTGTATTTCTGCCTTTTACTTTCAGAGTTTGAAGATATTGACTTGCTTCTGTACCAGCTTCTATCTCCAGAATGCCTTGGTCATCATCAGCATTTGTGACTTTCATAGTTTGTTGAGTTATTGTAGACACAGTCGGTTCTTTAGATTGAATTCTTCTTTCACTTTACCTACTTTCTCCACCTTGTCTAGATTGAGACCTAATGGCAGCTTTTGATGAGCCACTAATCCCAACTAGCTCTTCACCTCTTCTCCTTACACTGTCCTTATGTCCCCCCTTATTACCTCTATCGGTATTTTCATCATCAGCATTTGTCAATGTCAATTTCTTGCATTTAGATTTAACAATCTTCTCCCCCTTTTGGCATCATCACCAAACAGTAGAGAAAGAATCATCTCCATTAAATTATGTACCTAAGTAAGTTGTTTAGACATTTGATCTTGCTTAGCTTCCTATCTAGCCTGATTGGCTTCAATTTCAGTCTGTCTGTCAATAATTGGTGCAATCTGCTTCTGAATTTCCTGATAAGTAGTCAGCTTTGAGCAATCAAGGATTCTTTGATCTGATTGATTTGAGAAGTAGTTGTTCCTTGAGTTGTATGCAAAGATCTTACTATCAGAGTAGATATTTTTAAATAATTCAGCATATCAGGATTTTGAATTCTCTGTTCAGCTGTTTCCAGATATTCAACGGCATTGGTTCTGGAAATAGGATATGCAACATTTTTTCATTTAGCATTCCAGATATCATCAATATAATCCTGCTTCTTTTTAGCATCTAACTCCTTCATCTTCTGTTGCCTCACATATTTAGGCATATCTTCAGGGAAGAATAGCTTCTGTTGCCTCACATATTTAGGCATATCTTCAGGGAAGAATAGATCATCCTCAAGATCTATAAGAGCATTTGAAGTATCATCGTATTCACCATCATTAGATTCTGTCTCATGGACATTTCCTTCATTACCAACCGGATCTTGAACTATCTGCTGAACTTCATCTCTGGCTTCAACATTTAAGATAAAATCAGAAATTGGAGCTGTATGTGATCCAACTGCCTCAGAAACTTCCACATCATCATTATTTAGCTCCACATTTTCAAGAATTGTAGATAGATGAACTGAAGCTTCATAATTTACCTCCAGAACCTCAGTACCTGTGGAGTGATGTGGTGACCCTGTAGTGGATAGAACTTTATGAATGGACTATTGTGCTACTACATCTTCAGCAACAACAGGGAGAAATTTAGGTGATGGAATAGTAAGGTGAATGGACTATTTTTCATCAAAAATAGGGATTACAACAGGTGGTGGAATAGCAGATTGAATGAACTGCAGGAAAGTATCAGTACTTAGACCAGCAGGGAGACTATCAGCACTTGGTATATCAGAGTTTAACCGAGGGTCAACAGTCTGTTGTTCAGCAGCTATTTTTTTAGTACTTTGTGCACCTGTAAAATATAACAAGTAACACTTAATCTCTATATTCTTTTAAAGTAGTCTCACTACTCCTCACACCACAAAGCTCATAAATTTCAATAGTTATAGTTTCCTCACAAGGATTACTAAATCTTGACTCTCATCTTCGTCTCCTTTTTCCAGGAAGGATCCTGCCTCTCTTTAAATTTGTTTTTCTCTAAATCTTTTCTCATAACTAACAAAAAAGGCTCAGATAATTTATCCTACATAAATAAGAGGTAAATAAAGGTGATATGTGGTCATACAACTAGAGGTAGTCCTTAAATAAGGTCTAGATATAATCATATCAACAGGCTTTATAATATGAATAATAAATGCCGATAAGACAAAATCAGTATTTAAAGTAAATGTTGATAAAGTGAAATCAGTATTTATACCTTGTGAATCTGAAGATTTAGTGGAACTCACAGTTGAAACTGCGGTTATGACAGTGCGTTGTTCACCAATAATGTGAACCTCCATTTTAATTGGAGAGGATTTGAAAAGGTTATTGTCATGTATCATGGCCTCAAACCTTGTTCATCTTGTAAAGAACTGACACTTGAATGTGTTATTTGATACTATCACAGGCTCTTCAGTAAAAACTGATGAAACCCCTGTGTTGTTGTTGGTGTCATCAAGATCTACCCCCATCATGTAGGCTCTTACCAACTGAATGTTGTTCCTAGATGGTGAGCACAGTTTCATGAACCATGTCACTTGATTTTGGCAACACTTGAGAAGTGGATTCAAGTGTTTCATTTTTAAGAAGAAATTTGAGATATAAGATTTGTGATTTTTTATTTGAGTGTTGACAACTTCCCGTGAGAGAAAAAAAGAGTTTCAAATGATGTGTCATGTTCCATAGTATTAGACTTTTGAAACATGTATTTGATAAAGAACACTCAAATATCATAATCCTTATGTGATTAGAATTAAACCTTTCATAAATTTCTTTTGAGACATTAGTTGCTCCTTGATATTTTGTATATGTTCTTCTATTTTTCATAGTAACTCAAGTAGGAATCAAATTTACATGCATTATTGAAATATTCAGATTTAATTATGCATTGCAAAACAGAAGATAAACAGTCATAATTTATAAAATGCTTAACAATAGAGGAATAATTAATCATTAATCATACTTTTAAGAGACATTAAGAAAGAAGTTTTCATTCATAATATAAGATGATTACAAAACAGAATCATAAGATAGTCCTAACTTCTAAAAGCTAGAATCTATTCCTAGAACCTATTCTGTCTTCAGCTTCTTTGCAGCCTTATGTTGCTTCATAGCTCTGCGATGATAAATTCTCGAAATGGAGGATGCAAGAGAAATTATATTCTCTTGCAATTCCAGAGCTTGAAGACGATGTTGTTCAGCCTCTTCTACCCTGCGTTCTTCTTCCAGTACAGTATCCAGTTGGAAAAACCGGAGATTCGTCTGTTGCTCGAAGGAGAGATCATCATATACTGACATTGGAACGTCTTGAGGATGATATATTTGTTGGTTGATTTAGACTCGAAGTCCAAACGGGTCATAGTATATACGACCCTCAACCATGATGTGAGCAGGGTAGTAAACCCCTTCACGAGAGCGAGTGAAAGACTGATCGTGATTCATGTTTTTGGGTTTGAGAAGAAGAAGATGAGAAGTTGTGTTTAGAGTAGAGTGAATGATTTGTGAGACGAAATTACATGTTTATAAAGGAGAGAAAAGAGAAACAGAAGATACACTTTGTCAACCATGCAATAATTACTACTGCATGCATGATCTTACACTTATATAGGCACACAAAAGTAACGTCTCTTTTCTAATCTCCTATTCCCAATATAAAACAGATACTCAATCATTTTTACAGATATACACGTCATTAGTTACTATATGTAAGAAAATAATAATTACTTACCTACTTGGAAATAACTTCATACCTGTAATCAAAATAATGATTAAAACAATATCTGAATAAATTCAAAAATTATCATCATAATATAATAGTCAATCAGAGTTTAACCATTATCAATATTTAATGAACAACTATCAGGATTTATCAGTCAACACTAGTTTGATCAATATCAGAATTTAACAACTACTGCCAGGATTTATCAGTCAACTCAAGTTTGACTAATATCAGAGCTTATATATATAATCAGAGTTTAACACGCAGTTACTAGCTGGGATTAATAGAAGCTAATTTGCATGATGGCATCATAATTTAACACTATAATCAGTATTTAGCAAGTACTGACACATAATAATAAGATATTACACTCCAACTATCAGTAGTTATTCCTTAATTATCAATGTTTGAGAAATGTCCTGATATTATTCCCAATTCATTCACCAATCTTGTAATGGTACCTTCACAGAGAGGCTTGGTGAATATATCTTCTAATTGCTGATCTGTTGGAACGAAGACCAATTCCACTGTACCTTCTTCCAAATGTTCCCTTATGAAATGGTACCTGATGCTAATGTGTTTAGTCATAAAATGTTGTATCGTATTTCCTGTCATTGCAATAGCACTTTGATTATCACAATATATAGGAATAGCAGAATATTCTAACCCATAATCCAGTAACTGATTCTTCATCCAAAGAATTTGAGTATAATAGCTTCCTGCAGCAATATATTCAGCTTCTGCAATTGATGTGGAAATTGGCTTTTATTTCTTGCTAAACCAATAAACCAATCTGCCACCAAGAAGTTGGCAGCTTCCAGAAGTGCTTTTCCTGTCTATTTTGCATCATGCAAAATCAGCATATGAATATCCAATTAGCTTAAAGTCTGAATCTCTAGGATACCATAATCCAAGATTCATGGTGCCTTTGAGATATTTAAAAATTCTTTTCACAACTAATAGATGAGGTTCCCTTAGATCATCTTGGAACCTTGCATAGAGACAGGTAGCATACATGACATCATGTCTACTAGCAGTCAAATATAGGAGTGAGCCGATCATACCTCTGTAGTTAGTTATAATTACTGATGAACCAGTATTTAAATCTAACTTGGTTGTTGTGGCCATGGGAGTTGTTGCAGTTGAGCTATCTTGTATTCCAAATCTTTTGAGCAAATTCCAGATATATTTGGATTGATTTATGAAGATCCCTTCATCAGTTTGTTTTGCTTGTAACCCCAGAAAATAACTCAATTCTCCCATCATACTCATTTGATATATAGACTACATTAGCTTTGCAAATCTCTCACAAAGTTTATTATTAGTAGAACCAAAAATAATATCATCAACATATAACTGTACTAATAACAAGTCCTTACCATGGTATTTATAAAAGAGTGTTTTGTCAATTGTACCTCTTGTGAAACCACTTTCTAACAAAAATAGAGCAAGTGTTTCATACCAGGCCCTTGGAGCTTGTTTTAGTCCATAGAGTGCTTTATCCAGTTTATAAACATGATCAGAATATTTTAGATCAATGAACCCTGGAGATTGTTTGACATAAACTTTCTCTTCAAGTTCACCATTCAGAAATGCACTCTTCACATCCATTTGGAACACTTTAAACTTCTTGTGAGCAGCATAGGCTAGAAAAATTCTGATTGCCTCAAACCTTGCAACTAGAGCAAAAGTCTCATCATAATCAATGACTTCTTATTTTGAATAACCCTTTACAACCAGTCTTGCTTTATTTCTTATAATAATGCCCTCACTATCAATTTTGTTTCTAAACACCCACTTTGTACCAACTACTGATTTGTTCTTTGGTCTTGGCACAAGAGTCCAGATTTTGTTCCTTTCAAATTCATTAAGCTCCTCTTGCATTGTTGTAACCCAATCAGCATCTTGAAGAACTTCTTCCACTTTCTTTGGTTCAGTTTGAGATAGAAAAGAATGGCATTGACATTCATTCTGAGTGGTTCATCTGGTTCTTACACCACTATCAGGATTTCCAATAATTAAGTCAGGTGTGTGTGACTTAGACCATTTTCTTGCAGATGGAAGTTGACTCCTTGAAGTAGAACCTCCCATTTGATCAATGAACTCTCTGCTATTTCTTTGACTTGTACCACTATCATTTCTTGATGCTCCCCCTGAATCAGTATTCCCAGTGCTATCAGTATTTGACTCATCAGAATTTGAGGAATGAGATTCTGATGAATTACTTACTGATGTTCCTTGAGTTAAATCACTTGTAGAAGATTCTGGATTTGAATTATGTTGCTCCCCCCTCAACATGTGCTTCAATATTTGCAGAATTTCCACTGTCATGTGGATCATCAAGGTTTGGAGTGATATCAGGATGTACTGTATCAGAATTTGTCAGTGTATCAGGATTTAACTGTTCAGCATATGGTACTTCATTTTCAAATCTCAACTCATCATGGTAATCTGCATCTTCTAGACCTGTAATCCTCTTGTCATCAAAAGATACATGTATAGATTCCATGTCTTTCCTTGTTCTCAGATTGTAAACTCTAAAAGCTTTTGTTGAAAGTGGATAACCAACAAAGATGCCTTCATCAACTTTTAGATCAAATTTAGTAAGCTATTTTGGATGAGTTTTGAGAACAAAACACTTGCAGCCAAAAATGTGAAAGTACTTTAGATTTGGATTATTTCCCTTCACCATCTCAAATGGTGTGTTTCCATGCTTGTTGATCAGTGTTGCATTTTATGTGAAGCAAACAGTTTGCACAGCCTCAGCCCAAAAGTAGGTAGGCAATCTTGCTTCCTCTAGTATGGTTCTCTCAGCTTCTATGAGAGTTCTATTATTTCTTTCAACAACTCCATTTTGTTGTGGAGTTCCAGGAGCAGAAAATTCTTGTTTTATCCCCTTGTATTTGCAGAACTCTTCAATAGAACTGTTCTTGAATTCATTTCTATTATCACTTCTGATGATCTTCACTTTGTATGTTAATCCTTTTTCCAGCTCTCTCACATGATCAAGAAGAATGGATGGAGATTCATCCTTGGTGTGCAGAAAGTACACCCATGTGTATCTTGTATATTCATCAACAATTATAAGTGCATACCTCTTCTTGGCAAAGGATATAACATTTACTGGACCAAAGAGATCAATATGAAGTAGATGATATGGTTCAAGAATAGAGGATTCAGTTTTACTATTGAAAGATGTTTTCATTTGCTTGGCTTTCTGGCATGAGTCACATAAGCCATCATGAGTAAATATTGTATTGGGAAATCCTCTCACAAGATCTTTACTCACAAGTTTATTGATGTTGTTAAAACTGAGGTGAGAAAGTCTTTTATGCCAGTTCTAACTGTCTTCCACAGATGCTCTACTAAGCAGTCAAACTTCTGATTCATCAGTTTTTGTGGAGACCCTGGCTTCATATAAACTACCATATCTTACACCAGTCATTGCAATCTTGCCATCAGACTTACTGTCAATTTCACAATGTTCTTCATAGAAATTCACATGGTAACCTATGTCATAGATCTGACTCACACTGATCAAAGTATGCTTGAGTCCTGCAACAAGAGCTACATTTTCAATGATAATATTTTACAATTTTGATTTTTCCATATCCCAAGATTTTTCCTAAGTTATCATCTCCATAAGAAACACTTGGGCCAACCTTCTCCTTAAACTCTGATAGCAGGGACTTATAACCAGTCATATGTCCTGAGCATCCTCTGTCCAAGACTAGAGAATTTATCCTGTCACCCTGCAATCAGTATTTAAAATCAGTTAGTATATTTAAGGACCCAGACTTGCTTGGATCCTTTGGCCTTTTTTAGTTTGTTAACATATGCAGCAGAAGACTTCATATCAGAGTTTATATTAACATTCTTACTATCAGTATTTACACATGCAGAAACAAATTTTTCTTTATTTAAAGAAGGTTTCAGTTCATAATAATTATAATATACACTGTGATACTCTTTACATGTATAAATAGAGTGCCACACACTACCATAATGAAAACAAGGATTCAGTATTTTATATCTAACTGTTCTATTCCTAAACTCTGATTTGGGAGGAACAGTATTTATCTCTTTATTCTTCCTGCAAGAATTAGCAAGATGATTAGTGTTACCACAGTTCAAGCATGTTTTCCTAGGTGCACTGGGAGCAGTTACATAATTGCCATTTTTATTAACACCTACTTTACCGTTCTTATTTTTCCTAGGCATTTTCTCCTTGCCTTTCATGTGTAATTCCTTCAGCTTTTGCTTAAGCTATTTTGAGTCATTAAACCAATATTTACTGATCTTGTGTGAACCTGTTCACTCTTATCAGTATTTAAGTTTGATTTAGGTGTTGAGGTTAAACCTACCTCATTAACTAACTTAACAACATCAACACTTGAATTAAACTTAATGGGCTTCAACTGAACCTTGTTCAGTTTAGCCTTAATATCAGTATTTACTGGTTTAGTTTTATCAATTTCTTTTCCAATTTTCTTATCAGAATTAGATCTATTTGCATATCCTAATCATGATCCCCAACATCCATTTTCTAAAATTTCCTGAGTTATTTTTCCTGAGTTCGTCCAAAGCTTAATAACCTCTCTTTCTTTAGCTAACTCCTTTTCTGGATAAGCATACTTTTCTAACAATTTTTCTTTAACATAAACAACATTATCTCTTTCTTTTTGAATTTCTAGCATGGAAAGCAATTTCTAGGTGATCATTCCTTTTCTTTAACTCAGAATTTTCACTCTTGATTTTATTATTCTTTAAGGTTTGATCCCTATAACTAACATGCAGAGATTTAAGAAACAATCTTAATTCATGGATATCATCAGTATCAAAAGCAAGGGTGGTTTAAGGTACCTTTAATTCAGCATTATCAGCCTCAATATCAGCATTTTCCATGACAACATAGTTAACACCATCATCTGAATCTGATGAATCATCTCAGTTTTTCTTTTTTGTGATCAAGGCTTGTTTCTTCTCAGTTTTTGGTTTTCTGTAGTCAGTTGCAAAGTGTCCAACTCCATCACAGTTATAGCATCTTTCCTTTGACTTATCAGATTTTCCAAATTTTAATTCCTTCCTATAAGTATTTCTTCTGTCATTTCTCTTATCAGATTTTGAGAAACTGAAACCTTTTCTGGAAAATATTTTCCCTTTTTTGAAGTTCTTGTAGACCATCTTCTTGAAGCTTTTTACCAATAGAGCAGCCATTTGTTCCATGTCTTTATTGTTGTCATGATCATTGTTAGTATCTGATTCACTATCAGTACTTGAGTCATCATCAGAGTTTGATGACTCAGTATCAGACTTTTCAATCATAGTTTTTCCTTCGGAGTAACCTTTTCTCCTAGATTTCTCCTTTGGCTTTTCTTCAACTCTAAGTGCAATTGGTCTAGTCTTGGATCCTTTTCTCTTGCTTATTTGCTCCATCTCTAGTTCATGAGTCTTCAGTATGCCATAGATCTCATCTAGAGGTGTTTCATCAAGTTCATAATTATCCCTTATTGATGTGACCTTAAAGTCCCACTTTTCAGGGAGTGCAAGTAGAAACTTCAAGTTTGAGTCCTCTAAATCATATTCCTTGTTGACGAAAGATAAGTCATTCAACATCTTTTAAAATTTGTCATAGATCTCAGTTAAGGACCCATTATCTATTGAGTCAAAGTGCTCATATTCTTGAGTAAGTAATGTCCTCATGTTCTTCTTGATAGCAGTAGTACCTTGACACTTTACTTCTAAAGCAGCCCGAATTTTCTTTGTTATTTTACATCTAATAACCCTATTGGACATAACACTATCAAGACTGCTATGCAAAAAATGTCTTACTTTTGCATCTTTCATAATAGATGAAAGATCTCCAGGAGTACAATCCTTCTTGTCTTTATCAATCATCTTTTCTGCTTCTCCTATAACAGAAACATCTACCTTCATTGGTCTATGAGGACCATCATAAATCCTGCTCATGTATTCAGGATCTGTTGCTTCCAAGCACATGGTCATCCGAATTTTCCAGATTGGATATTCATGTATCTTCAGGATTGGAACCTTGATAGCTTTATACCTACTCATATTACTGCTAATTTGTGAAGTGGCTGGGGGTGGTGGTGGATACTTTGGAGCTTCTTTGTCAGCCATTAAAGATTGATTTCCAGATCTTAAACAATTTGTATTTCAACAGCAGGCTCTGATACTAATTGTTAGGTCCGTAATTAACTGAAGAGGGGGGTGAATACAGTTTATGCAAACAATTCGAAAAAGTTTTAACGGAATCAACAGTTTTTATATTAATCTTGTTAGGAATATGTTGTGAACTAGATGATAAGTCAAATAAAACACCTTAGTAGATTTAACTTAGTAAAATTTGTAGCTCTCGACGGATGATCTAATATAGTCCTGAAGGATGAACTTTATAGTCCCGACGGATGACATTTTGACATCCATCGGCAGTGTAGCTTATGTAACAAATAAGTACTGTAGCACATTTCTGCAAACAACATGTTTTAGTCTAGTAGATTGTGTAGGGTTCTCTGAGTCATATTGACTACTAGATTGATATGCATAATAGGTTGACTAATTGTAAATATGAGATGTCTTGTAATTCTGTATAAGTGAAATAGAGTCAAGTGGCATATAGACTCCCGACAGATGATCTACAAGACTCCCGACGGATGATCAACAAAGTTCCCGACGGATGACCAACATAGTCCTGACGAATGATCAAATTCAAAATAGCTGTTGAAAGTGACAACACAGTCACATGCGTTGGGTGTTTGCAAAAGGAATGTGGCAGCCTGTTAAGCATGATTTTGAGAACAAATAAGCATTATCATTTCCGTGCAAATGTGAAGATATTTAAAGATGTTGGAATAGAGTAGTGAAGCAGCATGGAGTTTGGCTAGATATATTTTGTTTTATTATCTTGTCTTATTATCATGTAACTTGGTGATATATAAACCAAGAGTAGCAAGTAGAACATTTAACAACAACAAAACAACCCAGCAAGTTTATTTTCAGAGAAACATATCAAGCTATATTCTGCAAGAATTTCTCTGCAGTTTGTTTGTTCAATTTGTAAAGCAACTGTGAGTTATTCAAAGCTTCAAAGAGTTCTCATTCTAATATATATATATATATATATATATCTGGTGGATACATTCAAATCCACCAGAAAGTTTTAAAGCCTTGTATTTTATTACTTGGTGTTTTGATTTCAATTATCTTTCTATTCCGCACTTTAGCAAATCAAACACTGATATATGTATTAAGTTAGAACATTTTTAAAATCAAGAAAAGAAGCCAGAATTACATTCAACCCCCCCTTCTGTAATTCTTGTTGTATTGTTAGGGAATAACAATTGGTATCAGAGCAATCTCTTGAAGCACAAAGAGTGTAAAGATCACAGCGAACAATAAGATGAACAAAAAGGATGTTGGAGTGAAAATCCCATTTCTGGACAAAGACAGTTATCACCACTGGAAGGTGAAGATGCACCTACATCTTCTTTCCCAATATGAGGCCTATGTGGACTACATAGAGAGAGGTCCTCATGTACCTATAAGAGCTGCAACTGGCAATGAACTATCTGTTCCAAAACCTAGGCATGAATGGTAAGACCCTGATATTGAGCAAGTCATGAAGGATAAGAAGGCCATGAACATTTTGTTCAATGGTGTTGATAGAGATATGTTTGACAATATCATTAACTATAAAACAGCCAAAGAGGTTTGGGACACAATACAGATTATCTGTGATGGTACTGAGCAAGTAAGGGAGAACAAGATGCAGCTCCTGATTCAGCAATATGAGCATTTCCACTTTGAAGAAAGTGAGTCACTCACTGATATATTTAGTAGATTTCAAAATCTACTAAATGCTCTGAAGTTGCATGGAAGAGTCTATTAAACAAAAGACTATAACCTTAAGTTCCTTAGATCTCTCCCAAAAGAGTGGAAGCCAATGACAGTCTCATTGAGAAATTCACAGGATTACAAGGAGTTCAGCTTGGAGAGACTGTATGGCATCCTGAAAACTTATGAGCTTAAAATAGAGCAAGATGAACGGATGGAGAAGGGAAGAAATAAAGGAGGATCCATAGCACTGATTGCTGAGTTGGAAAAGGAGAAAGAGATGAAGGTGGAAGCTGTTGAGTCCACATCAAAAGTCTGTGAAAGCAAGGGTAAAGGGCTGGTAGCTGAGAATAAAGATCAGTTGAGCCAAGATGACATGGATTATATTGATGAACACCTAGCATTTTTATCCAGGAGATTTGCCAAGCTCAAATTTAAGAAGAATTTTGGAGCAGCCAAGCCAAACAGAAACATGGTTGATATGTCAAAATTCAAGTATTTCAAATGTGGCTTGGCGGGTCATTTTGCCAATGAATGTAGAAAGTTTGATTTCAGCAAAAAGAAGTTTGAGCATGTTGATTATAAACAGAAATACTTTGAGTTTCTCAAGCAAAAAGAAAGGGCTTTTATCACACAGGAGAATGACTGGGCTGCAGATGGAGTGGATGAAGATGAAGATACAAGCTATGTCAACCTAGCTCTGATGGCAAAATCAGATGAAACAGAGACTAGTTCTTCAAGCAATCAGGTAATCACCACCAACCTAACATATTTATCTAAAGCTGAGTGTAATGATGCAATAAATGACATGTCTACAGAATTGTATCACCTGTGTGTTACACTTAAGTCCCTCACTAAGGAAAATGCTAAAATTAAAGAAAATATTTTTAAGTGAGAGAAATAATATGCTAGAGTCTCAGTTTATTGAATTTAAAAAATTGAGAATTTAGTGTAAGATTGCTAAGGATGAATTAACTGAGTCCTTAAAGAAAGAAGAGATTTTAAAGAAGCAGCTTGAACGAGAACAGGAAGTGATTAAGGCATGGAAATCTTCTAGAGATGTTCATGCTCAAATCACTAAAGTTCAAGGTATTGAGTCCTTTTGTGATGCAGCCTGGAAGAAGAGTAAAGAGAAGCTTGAGTCCTATGTTAGATATATTTGATAATGTCATGGCTAATATGATTTGTGTTTAGTTTTCAGATCTTACTTAAACAGGATAAATCAGTACTTACTAGAAGTCAGGACTTAAGGATATCAGTACTTATATTATCAGGAGATAATCATCAGAAGATGGATATCAGAACTTAAGTACTGAAGGACGTTCAGAGAAGGACATCAGTTGATTAAAGGAAAGAAGATCGAGACAAACATAAGAAGAGATATGCATGAAGAAGGAATTCTATGAAGAATAGAATACTTGGAAGAAAAGATATCTGACTGATATATTTTACGAAGCAGAATTATATTCCATATCAATTAGCGATTATCTTGTAACTGTGTAGTATATAAACACGGACATAGGGTTTACACTATAAGTGTTGTTATATTCAAGAAGATTATTCATTGTAACCCTAGCAGCTCTCATGATATTTGTTCATCACTGAGAGGTAACAGTTCCATACTGTAACAGAGTTTATTATTTCAATAAAGTTTGTTTTCTGTTACTTGAGTTATTAAAGTTCGATTTGATTGTACTTTACACTGTATTCACCCCCTCTACAGTGTGTGGTGACCTAACAAGTGGTATCAGAGCCAATCTGTTAGCGTACAAACAGTTTAAGATCTATATACAATCATATCTGATACAGAAACTCCAACTAAGCCCACCAAAACTGAAGAACCTCCAAAGACACAAATTCAAAGTCGATATGAGACCATCAGAGTTCCCATATTGAGACCATCTGAATATCCCATATGGAAGGTGAGGAAGACCATGTTTCTGGAAGCAACAGATCCAGAATATCTTGATAGAATCAAGGAAGGACCTCACAAACCAACCAAGCTCACGGTTGCAGTCGCAGGTGAAGCAGCAAAGACGGTACCAAAGGAGAAGAGTGATTATACTGCTGAAGATATCGCATCAATTGCTAAGGATGCTAAGGTACGACACTTACTGCATAGTGCCATTGATAATGTAATGTCAAATAGGGTAATAAACTGCAAGACTGCAAAGGAGATATGGGATGCCCTGGAAACAAGGTGTCAGGGAACTGATACGATTAAGAAGAACAGGAAGATAATACTCACTCAAGAGTATGAACACTTTGACTCAAAGGCTAATGAGTCATTGACTGATTTATATGATAGATTTGTCAAACTCTTGAATGATCTGTCACTGGTTGATAAGGAGTATGATCTTGAAGATTCAAACCTTAAATTCCTGTTAGCTCTTCCTGAATGCTGGAATTTGAAGGCTACAATAAGAGACAACTACAATCTTGATGAAACAACTCTTGATGAAATTTATGGAATGCTCAAGACTCATGAACTTGAGATGGAACAAAGAAGTAAGAGGAAAGGAGGAAAGTCTAGGATAGTTGCTCTTAAGGCTGAAGAAGAATCCCCCAAGGCAGCTACCTCAAGGAAAGACAAGGGTAAAGCTCTTTTCACAAAGTCTGATACTGAGTCATCAAGTACTGAAAGTGATGATGACTCAGAATCTGAAAGCTTGCCTGAGACTGATGCTGATGAGGAGATGATGAAGCTGTGTGCTCTTATGGTGAAAGGGATCACAAAGATTGCATACAGGAAGTTCAGGAAGGGAAAGAAGTTTTCCAGGAAAGGCACAAGTTCTGATAAGAAGAATTTCAGAAGATCTGAGGGCAGAGGAGGAAAGTCTAACAGAGGAGATTATACCAATGTCAAATGCTATAATTGTGGTGAGAAAGGCCACATATCTCCTGATTGCAAGAAAGTGAAGAGTGACAAAGGCAAGGCTCTTGTCAAAAAGAAGAAAAGCTGGACAGACACCTCAGACTCTGAAAGTGAGGAGAATTATGCTTTGATGGCAAATGTTGATAAAGCAAGTGCTGAAACCAGTTCTGAAGCTGCTGAATCAAAGGTTCCTCAGACGACTTATGCTTTTCATACTGATGATATTAATGAGTTGAGAAGATATCTTAAAACCATGTTTGTTAGTTATAGAGATCAAACTTTAACATGTGAAAGATTAACTTCTGAAAATCTTGCTTTTAAGAAAAGAAATGATTTCTTAGAAAAAGAGTTAGTTATGTTCCATCAAACTCAGAAAGATAGAGATGATGCTTTTTATGTTAGGGATGAAGTGTTAAAAATGAATGAATCTCTAAAAACTGAGTTAGAAAAGGAAAGAGAGGTTATCAGGACTTGGACTAACTCTGGAAGAACAACTCAAAATTTGCTAAGTAGTGAAAACTGGAAAGAGGGCTTAGGTTATGGAGAGGATAAGAATGATAAAGGAACTGTAGAAATTAAGCCTGTTGTTGTTAAGCAAAAGCCAAAGTTAAAACCTGTTAAGTTTGTAACTGTAAAGTCTGATAATGAGAAATCAGAAGTTAAAGAGGGATTAACTTCTGACAAACTAAAACAGGAAAAGACAGCTGAAGTAAACATAGGTTTAATGACAAAGAAGCAGCTTAAGCATAAGCTGAAAGATGTTAAGAATGCAAACAAGGTAAAATCACCTAGGAAAAATAGGAATGGAAAGGAAGGTGTGAATAAAAGCAATGATTATAAACCTGTTCCTAAAGCTCCTAGGAAAACATGTCATAACTGTGGAAGTTCTAACCATCTGGCTTCTTTTTGCAGGAAGAATAAGAACATAAACTCCTTACCTTCAAAGTCAGGAGTTAAGAGTCAGTCTGTTAGATATAAGCCACAAAATCCTTGTTTTCATTATGGTAGTTTATGGCATTCCATTTATACTTGAAAGGAATATCATAGTTTGTACTATGATTATTATCAAATAAAACCTTCTTTAAAGAAAGTTTCCATTGTTCCTTCTAGTGTAAATTCTGATTCAAAGTCTGATAGTGTAAATTCTGATAAGAAAAATGTTAACATAAACTCTGATGCTAAATCCGCTGTAAATGTTAACAAACTTGATAAGGCCAAAGGGTCCAAGCAAGTCTGGGTCCTTAAAACTAATCATTAGTGGTCTTTGTGATTGCAGGGCAACAGGAAAAACATCCTAGTTATGGACAGTGGATGTTCTGGACATATGACTGGAAATAAAGCCCTGCTATCAGACTTTGTGGAGAAAGCTGGCCCAAGTGTTTCTTATGGAGATGGCAACATTGGAAAAACATTGGGATATGGCAATATCAATCTTGGGAATGTCATCATTAAAGAAGTAGCTCTGGTCTCAGGACTTAAGCACAATCTCCTAAGTATAAGTCAAATCTGTGACAGAGGTTATCATGTTGATTTCTTTGAAGAACACTGTGAAGTTGTGAGTAAATCTACAGGCAAAGTTGTTCTGAAAGGATACAGGCGTGGTAACATTTATGAAGCCAAGCTTTCAACAAGTACTGATGGATCTGCAATCTGTCTGATGAGTAGAGCATCAATTGAAGAAAGCTGGAATTGGCACAAGAAACTCTCTCATTTAAATTTCAACAATATAAATGAGTTGGTCAAGAAAGATCTTGTGAGAGGACTGCCAAAGTCAGTATTTGCTCCTGATGGCCTTTGTGATTCCTGTCAGAAGGCCAAACAAAGAAAATCCTCATTCAAGAGCAAGACTGAATCATCAATTCTTGAGCCTTATCACCTACTACATGTTGATCTATTTGGTCTAGTGAATGTCATGTCTATTGCAAAGAAGAAATATGCCTTGGTCATAGTAGATGAGTTCACCAGATACACATGGGTGTATTTCTTGCACACAAAAAGTGAAATTGCATCTATCTTGATTGATCATGTCAAACAACTGGATAAATTGGTCAAAGATTCTGTGAAGACAATAAGGAGTGATAATGGCACTGAGTTCAAGAATTTGATAATGGAAGAGTTCTGCAAAAACCATGGAATCAAGCAGAAATTCTCTGCTCCTGGAACTCCATAGCAAAATGGAGTTGTTGAAAGGAAGAATAGAACTCTCATTGAAGCTGCACGTACAATGCTTGAAGAAGCAAAGCTTCCAACCTATTTCTGGGCTGAAGCTGTGCAGACTGCTTGTTTTACTCAAAATGCAACACTCATTAACAAGCAAGGAAAGACACCATATGAGATGGTGAAGAAAAAGAAGCCAAATCTGAAGTATTTTCATGTATTTGGATGCAAGTGTTTTGTTCTTAAGACTCATCCTGAACAGCTATCCAAATTTGATCTAAAAGCTGATGAAGGAATCTTTGTTGGATATCCACTTTCCATAAAAGCCTTCAGAGTCTATAACTTGAGAACAAGAGTGGTCATGGATTCTATCAATGTCTCTTTTAATGACAAGAAGATTACTGGACTTGAAGATTTTATTGATCATGATCAGCTGAGATTTGAAAATGAAGACTCAAATTCTGATACTGAAAATCCTGACGATAGAAGTCCTGATACTGCAAACTCTGATAGATTAAACTCTGATGTTATTGAAACTGTGGTAACTACGCCAAAGGAAGATGCACTTATACAGGGGGAGCATACTCAAGATATTACCACATTTCAAGAAGCATCAGAACATACATCTGGCTCTTCAAGTTCTGATTCGTCAAGTTCTGATAAGCCAAGTTCTGATATTACTGAAAATCTAAATTCTGAAGAATCCAACTCAGAGAGCATAGTTTCAGGGGGAGCATCAGAAAATGAAAATGAAGATAGCATGAATCATGGGGGAGCATCCAGTTCTAGAGAAAACCTTCCATCTGCAAGGAAGTGGACTAAATCACATACACCTGATTTGATAATTGGAAATCCAGATGCAGGTGTTAGAACTAGAACAGGTACTTCAAACGAATGTCTTTACAATTCTTTTCTTTCTCAGACTGTGCCAAAGAAAGTGGAAGAAGCTCTTCAAGATGCTGATTGGGTGCAAGCAATGCAGGAAGAGTTAAATGAATTTGAAAGAAACAAAGTCTGGACCCTAGTGCCAAGACCAAAGAATAGATATGTTGTTGGTACAAAGTGGGTATTCAGAAACAAAACTGACAGTGATGGCATAATTACAAGGAATAAGGCAAGGCTGGTTGCAAAAGGATATTCTCAACAGGAGGGAATTGATTATGATGAAACATTTGCACCAGTTGCTAGGTTAGAAGCCATAAGGATATTTTTGGCTTATGCTGCTCACAAAAAGTTTACTGTCTTTCAAATGGATGTAAAAAGTGCTTTTCTCAATGGAGAATTGGAGGAAGAAGTATATGTTGAACAACCTCCAGGCTTTGTAGATTCCAAATATCCAGATCATGTCTACAGGCTTGATAAAGCACTTTATGGACTTAAGCAAGCTCCTAGAGCATGGTATGAGACTTTAGCTCAGTTTCTTCTGGAAAGTGGATTTAACCGAGGAACTATAGACAAAACCCTGTTCTACCTCAACCATGGAAAGGACTTACTTCTGGTCCAGATTTATGTTGATGATATCATTTTTGGGTCTACAAATGACAGACTTTGCAAAAAGTTTGCCAAACTGATGCAGTCAAGGTATCAGATGAGTATGATGGGGGAACTTAGCTATTTTCTGGGCCTTCAAGTCAAGCAGAATGAAGAAGGCACTTTTATTTGTCAAACTAAGTATACCAGAAACTTGCTGAAGAAATTTGGAATGCATGATTGTTCAAGTGCATCCACTCCCATGGCCACTGCAACAAAACTGGACAAGGATACCGGTAAATCAGTAGATATTACTGATTACAGAGGTATGATTGGCTCTCTACTCTATCTAACTGCTAGTAGACCTGATATCATGTATGCTACCTGTCTTTGTGCAAGATTTCAAGCAGATCCAAGAGAACCTCACTTAACAGCTGTGAAAAGAATTTTCAAGTATCTTAAGGGAACAGCTGATCTGGGATTGTGGTATCCCAGAGAATCAGATTTTAAACTAATAGGTTACTCAGATGCAGATTTTGCAGGTTGCAAAATTGACAGGAAAAGCACAAGTGGAAGCTGCCAATTTCTTGGAGGTAGATTGGTTTCTTGGTTTAGCAAAAAACAAAAGTCAATTTCCACATCAACTGCAGAAGCAGAGTACATTGCTGCAGGAAGCTGTTGTGCACAGATTCTTTGGATGAAGAATCAGTTACTGGATTATGGGTTAACATATTTCAAAATCCCTATTTACTGTGATAATCAAAGTGCTATTGCTATGACAGGTAATCCAGTTCAACACTCTATGACAAAGCACATCAGCATCAGGTACCACTTCATAAGGGAACATGTGGATAAAGGTACAGTGGAATTGACTTTGTTCCAACAGATCAACAACTAGCAGATATCTTCACAAAACCACTGTGTGAAGCTACTTTTACAAGATTGGTAAATGAACTTGGAATGGTTTCAGGTTCTTCCTCTAAATCTGTTTAGTTTTGTTCTGATGCATCAGACTTTATGATCAGTATTTACAGAAATTACTCTCTTTGTGTATTCTGTGCTTAATTGAAAATTTGCTTAAATACTGACTGTTGTCTGATGTAAGTTTCTAAACTCTGAAAATGATATGTCTGTTTATGTAACTATTCAACCCTATGAGGATACCTGTGCTAGATGCTGACCTAGTAGTCTTCAATAAACTAGGGATCCCATGTAAGAAGTAATTATTTCTATGGAAATCTATTTACACAAGCAAATTCTGATATTGAGCTTAGTTGAGTTTACTTTGTCTATCTTATTACTAAGTCACAAACTAGAATAATGCTTCTCATCTGTTAAGTTCTGATGCCAGTAAATCTGTTGAATGTAATAAGTGCTGATAAACCTCTCTTATCAAAAGAAAAAGAAAAGGATCAAGGATTAAAATTCAGGTACTCCTTTGAGATCTAGAGTACAAATGGGGAAGGGACGACCCAAGTGCATTGATGGTATTAAGTAAATATGCATCAGAAAAGCAAAATATTTTCTTGGTGACTTTTCACACTCTATGATTACTGGAGAAATACTCTGATAATAGCATAAATTCTGATAAGCAGTCGTGACTCACTTACACTGAGAAGCCACTGTAAAATAGAATTTAAAAAGATGCACAAAATTAGCACAAAATAGTTGAGGTGGACTCAAGCATGAACTCATTCAATAGTAGGTTTCAGAATAATGACAGGTTTTTAGTAAAGTTTTAGTTATGCCTTATTTCTAAGATATACTGAAGTGAATCAGACTTTACTCTTTATCTGATATTTAGCTTAATGCACACACTAAACACTCCATATGAATGATGAAAATTACTGTGGTGATCTATGTTATTTTAGATGAACAGTTTATGTGTCACATTGCATAAATTCTGAGGACAAGTTCTGATTGCACGTTCTGATGATTAAGTTATGAAAAATCTATATCAGAATTTGTGTGAGGACTTACTAAGATAGCCATTCATTTTTCGAGTTAAGAAATCATGTTCTGATAACTGTTAAGTTCTGATATAAGTCTAAGTTCTGATATTAAAATCTGATCCTTTACTTGACTTATTTGTGGATAAAATCTAAAAACAGTCTCATTTTAAATCAGACTATGTTTGGGTAGAATATTAACAGTCAATATCATTAGGGATAGTGGTTCACATACACGTACAGTAATTTTTACTTGTTACTTGTGCGCATTAACCCTGACTTACACTTCCAATGACTGTTTTTCGTCTTCCCAGTCTAGGGAGATGAGGTAGAATTAATTCTACCTGCCAGCATTAAATTTTTTTGCGTCTCCTGGCATTCTTTTTCCTATATAAACATCCACTTCACATCAGCCTTCACATCAACTCTTTTATCACAAACTCATCTTCATACCCTTTATATCAAAAACACCATGGTCAGTTACAATATGTTTTTGAACTATGAAACATTCAACATGGAGCTGAGCTGTGAAGCCTGGCAGCAGGAATGGCACGTCACTGCCATTCCTGATGAGATATGGGACTCAGTTCCCCAGGAGGTACTCACCCACCTCCTGTTCTTCTACATGGATTACCATCGCCATCTGGAGCGATTGGAGGAGGAAAGGCTGGCAGCTCTCCGCCAGCAAGAGCGAATCATCTGACTCGCTATTCTGTTTGTCGAGAGTAGGAAGAAGAAATGATTTATTTTCTTCTTCCTGTTTTTCTTCATCGTCAGCCTTGCCCTTCTTCTTGAGCTAGGACAAAGGCTGTTGACGTTAGGTTTAGCAGCTTAGGACAATCTTGTAACAGTTTTGATGTAATTTAAATTTCATGAATATATTAATGAAATTTCTTTTTTTGCAAGTTCTTGTCTCTGAGATGTTCTGTACTGCATTGATAAATCCTGATAAATATTCATATTCTGATGACCATTTCATATTTTGATTTAAATTAAGTTCTGATTTTACATTATCAGTACTTGTTCACTTGATTTATCTTGGTCATTCACACTCGATTTTTTTTTTCCAGAATATTGGTGTTGCAGTGAAAAATAATTGAATAAGTGGGAACAGTTTCAATTTTGAATTAAAATTGATTTACCTTGAATAATGGAATTACTGGGTAAGTGGAACGGTTTTTCCTTGAAAAACTGCAAGTGGGTAAGTAATGATTACTATTTTCCCGTGCCCATTAACTATTCATTATTACTGCATGTCTGACAGGTGTCCAACGGTTACATTTTTTTTAAAAGTATAAGTCAGAAAGAGAGAGGATTTTCTAATCTTTTATTCACTTTTATACTTTATCTCTCTATTTGCTTTTACTCTCTTTCTTCTCCTGGCGTTGGTTTTTCATTTAGACATTTTATCAAACACCTAACAGGCACTCCTAAATCTCGATTATTTTCATGGCACCTAAGGATTTGATCATTGATGGAGCTAAATTTGTTCCAAATAACTATGCTGCAATTCTTGATAATGCTGAAGCTCCGTCTGAGTTGCATTTTGTGCAAGATCTTCTTGCACACAGTGAAATCGGGTATGCATTGACCCAACCTTCAACCTTTTCGAGCCAACAAGTTCTGAAATTTTGGAGGACTGGAAACTTTGATAATGGTGGTCAAAATGGTACTCCTAGTATTGTTTTCGAAGTGGGTGATTCTACCAGAAGGATGTACTTTTTCAACCCCGGAGGAATCAGCTCTTAAAGAGTTCATGGCTAGTTTGGGGTATGAGCAGAGTTTGGCAAAGCTTGGGCAGTTGAAACGGGCTCATATCAGAAAGGAATGGAGCTTCTTCTTTGACTGCATAACTAAAGCTTTTGGGAATAAATGTTCAAACTTTGATGCTATTCCTATAATGAGTCAGCACATTGGGTATGCTATCATTCACCAAACTCATTTTGATTTTGCAACTGCTGTGATAGGTTTTATTGGGGATAGGATGACAGAAGATAGGAATGTTGTCTACTTTGCTAGATTTTGTCAGCTTATTTTTAACCATTGTTGTGCTGATGACCCCCAACCTACCACTGACTTAACTCCATCTTTCAAAATTGCAAAACGAGCCTTTAATGATTTGGTAAATGCTGATGTTAAGAAAAAGGTGGTTAGACCCTTACAGATTCCTCAATCTATAAAACATATCTTAGTAAATACTGACCCTGATACCTACAGATCTGTTTATTCTGATGTCCAACCAACCACCACATCTCAAACTCCATAACAACCATCAGAATATACCACTCATACTACTCAACCTACCCTCAGGCAATATCTCAAATCATATCTCTCCACTTCACAGTCAGTTCAACCTTCATCCTCAGCACCTACTGTGAAGCCTTCATCTTCCAAGGCTAAGAGGACAAAGACTGTTCCCCAAACACCTCAGAAGAGAAGGAGGATTGTTTTGAGAGATGAATCTGATAGTGAGGAACAGGTTCCTACTTCAGAACATGTTGATAAAGAAGCTGAGAAAGTTCCTTCTCATAAGGATTCTGCAATTGGGGGATCTAAGCTTCTCAAAAGGCTTAGAAGAATGACTGTTGATGAAATTCCCAAGGAATTCATACCTTCAAAGAGATACAAGAAACAGAGGGCAAAAATTCAAGTATCAGATGATGAGAAAGCAGCAGCTAAGGAAGGAGATCAGGAATCTCTGATCTCACAAGAACCGAAATCTGCTAAAGCCACTGCTTCTCCATTAACTCCAACTAAGGAAGTTGCTACTAATAAGGCTAACACACCATCTATGTCTCCTAAGACTGTATCTCCTGTTGATTCAGGCACAAGTGCTGACATTGATATCCAGAACTTGGTTATGCCTGAAGTACTTTACTTAGAAGCTCCAACAGCAACTAATCCATCAACAACACCTATTACTGATGCTGCTCAAACTCCAGAATTATCTACTATACCTTCTCTGCATCTAGATGCTGATGATCAGAATATAGGTGAGCATCAGGATATGGCTGTTGATCAGAACCTGGAACCAGATCAGCAATTAGAGGATGATCCTGAAGTCTCCATTGCTACTCATACTGTTGTTTTATCAGAAGATACTGATTCTGTAAGTTCTGATGCTGCAAATGCTGGAGATACTGGTGATGTTGCTCCAAATGCAGATGCTGATGAAGCAGGTCCTTCAGGACATACTCCTCAACAAACTGTTCTTAAATCTGAACTTGTTAAGAAGTTTGTTACAAGAGAAGCACCAGTGCCTCGGAGTGAAACTCCTGCAGGACAGGAGTGGACTAAGGAATGGAACTCAGTTACTTGTGCTCCATCTGCACAGCATCTTGCTGAGCACTTGACTAAAGCTGATGAGATGTTAATTACTGATGATTTCAAAACACAGTTTAGAGTCACTGCATTGAGTACTAAACATCTACAAGGTTTTCATTCAACTACTCATGCAGAGTTACATAAGATTCAGGAAGAATTCATTAAGCAAGAACAAGTTCAGAAGATTGACAAGAAAAAATTCTTCCAACCTACCTTTGACAGAGTTGCTTATATTGAGAAGACTCAAGAGAAACAACAAGCTCAGATTGATGATATTCTGAAAAATCAAGCTTCTTAGCAATCTCAACTTAATGAAATCCAAGCCTCAGTGGAATTGCTTGTCTCTCTTCTCTTACCTGCTGATGCCAAAAAGGGGGAGAAAGTAATTAAGTCCAAATGCAAAACTGATAAGACACTAAAGGGGAAGGATGATGAAAAGGATGACCAAGGAAACTCTGGAATGGGTAGAGGTCATAGTCAAGGTAGAGGTTTCTCATCAAGAAAAGCTGAAATCACAAGTCACAGGACAAGTTCTGATACTGGAAAAAGAATTAGTTCTGCTACTGGTAAAAGGATAAGTTCCGATGAACTTTTAGATCTTGATGAAGAAATGTCAAGACAGTTATTTCTTCGGGAAAATCCAGGAATGGACTTGGAGAGTTTAATGGAAGAAGAAGCCAGACTTAAATCAGAAAAAGTCACATCTAAATCTGAAGCTTCTGGTAAAAAGACACTTCCAAAACTTAAAAGCATTGTGATAAAAGAAAGGACAAATACTGAAGCAACATTGGCTAAATCACAACCGCAGATAGATCCAAGATCCAAGGGTAAAGAAAAAGTTGGTGAACCTATCAAGGTTTATGTGCCTCCTGAGAATGAAGAAATCACTGATGAAAAGGATGATCTTGCTCTGACTTCAAGAAAAGTTTTTAAGACAACCTATGACATGGCTCAAGTTATTCAGAGTCAAGAGACAGTAAGTTCTGATATTTCGAAGAAGCAAGTAACCTCTGATATAGCTCAAGTTAACTTGATATTAGAAGATAAATCAAAGAAACTCCTACCAGGATTCACTAAAGTAAAACAGACTAAACCTTTGAAGACTGCTGCAAGTGGTTTTGAAGAAAGAATAGTTACTGGAAAGGAAGCAAGAGATAAAACTGGATTGGGAAGTGCTGATGAAAGAAGAATACAAAACACTACCAATGATCCAACTTCCTTGAGTGAACCAGGTATTGGAGCAACTTCTGAGAGATTGAATCAACTGGAATCTGTACAAATGGTTTACCATACCTACTTGAAAGAACACATCTTGTTGTACTTCATAACAGATGGTAGGGTTTATCATATAAGGCAAAATGTCATTCCTTTGAAGTATTTTGAAGAACTGGAGCATGTACTATTCTTACTTCAAGTGAATGACAGATTAACAGAAAGTGCTGCAAACTATTTGAAGGATCAGATTCAGAGACAGAAAAGGCTTTATTCTGTTAAGCCTGACAGCACATATCTTCCAAAGTACAGAGATCACAAGGGTGATATAGTTGAAATGAAGCCCAACACTGCTAAGATTATAACTACCTTTCTGGGTTACAGGGCTGTGGAATTCAATCTTGAGTCTGATAAGGCATATTTGATCAGACTGGATCAGGATATAAGAAAAGCTAAGATTAATGATCTCAGGGCTGCAATCTTTCAAATTGGTGAAGATACTACAGAGCTTAAAGATGCTAAAAGGAGGATGATTGATGAACTTAGATATGTTGAGAAATGTTTGTTGAAGAACTATCTCAGAACAACTCCTGACATCAGAGAGATCAGAAGATGAAGCCAAGTCAAGATCTACAACTGATAAAATTCTGATATTTGTACAGACTGAAGTTGTTATCAGAAGTTAAAGATTGGTAAAGCAGAAGCTGTACAGATTGTAGTTATCTAGTCTAATTCTCATGCATTTGTACTTAATGTTTTTGACATCATCAAATATCTGTTAAACTTGTATATTATGTTAATTTACAAGTTGGGGGAGATTGTTAGATATATTTGATAATGTTATGGCTAATATGATTTATGTTTAGTTTTCAGATCTTACTTAAACAGGATAAATCAGTACTTACTAGAAGTCAGGACTTAAGGATATCAGTACTTATATTATCAGGAGATAATCATCAGAAGATGGATATCAGAACTTAAGTACTGAAGGACGTTCAGATAAGGACAGCAGCTGATTAAAGGAAAGAAGATCGAGACAAACATAAGAAGAGATATTCATGAAGAAGGAATTCTATGAAGAATAGAATACTTGGAAGAAAAGATATCTGATTGATATATTTTACGAAGCAGAATTATATTCCATATCAATTAGCGATTATCTTGTAACTGTGTAGTATATAAACACAGACATAGGGTTTACACTATAAGTGTTGTTATATTCGAGAAGATTATTCATTGTAACCCTAGCAGCTCTCATGATATTTGTTCATCACTGAGAGGTAACAGTTCCATACTGTAACAAAGTTTATTGTTTCAATAAAGTTTATTTTCTGTTACTTGAGTTATTAAAGTTCGATCTGATTGTACTTTACACTGTATTCACCCCCTCTACAGTGTGTGTGTGACCTAACATCCTATTTGGTTGAAAGATTGTTGACAGATGTGGACTCGACGGATGATGAAAATCATCCGTCAGATAATTAAAAGGATTATCCGTCGAGAGACAAGGAGCCACATTCGTCGGTTGTGAGTAAACCAGTTAGCAAAACTAAGCTAGCTAAGTTAAATGAGAAATATGGATCAGTTTCTAAGAACTTTATTCCAGGAGAATCGAGTTAAGTTAGAAAAGAAAAGATAGTTAATGTTGGGCATCTGTCTATCAAGTAATTGAATGACAGATTAGAAAAGATTGAGGTTAAAACAGAAGCTAAAAGGAAAAACAATAGAAATGGGAAAGTAGGAATTAACAAACATAACAACTACTTACCTAATAAATATGCACCAAGAAAAATATGTGTTAAATGTGGCAGTATTAATCATTTGTCTGTTAATTGCAATCTTGCCATGCCTACTCCCATGTCTGCACCCTCTTATTTTCCCAACATGAATGTCATGCCTAACATGCCCATGAATGCTTTGTCTACTCAGAATATGAATGCACAATTTGTTAATATGTCATTTGCACCCAATCCTTATTATGCTGCATTCAGTATGCCTCAAATGCTATTTAGCATCCCTTACTGGAATAACATGTTTGCAAATAGCATGTCTTTTCATGTTAATCAAAATGTGCATGATAATTCTGTTTTAATGTCTGGTTTCAAAGGTTCAACTCAAATGACTAAGGATGAATCTCAAGTCAAATGAGATCAAACCTAAGAAACCAAAGAAGAAAGCTAACAAGGCAGCACCCAAGGAAACTTGGGTACCAAAATCAACTTGATTTGATTTTGATGTGTGCATGGAAACAGAAAGAATCTCTGGTATCTGGATAGTGGTTGCTCAAGGCACATGACTGGAGATTCTACCCTGCTCACTGAGTTCAAGGAAAGAGTTGGCCCAAGTATTACTTTTGGAGATGACTGCAAGGGTTATAATGTGGGATATGGCTTGATTTCAAAAGACAATATCATCATTGAAGAGGTTGCCCTAGTGGATGGTCTCAAGCATAATTTGTTGAGTATCAGCCAGCTTTGTGATAAGGGCAACTCAGTTACTTTCAATTCAAAAGCCTGTGTTGTGACAAACAAAAAGAGCAACAAAGTGGTTCTCACTGGAGTGAGAAAAGGAAATGTGTACCTAGCTGACTTTAACTCATCAAATGAAGAATCAGTCACTTGTCTTCTCGGTAAAGCAAGTCAAGATGAAAGTTGGCTATGGCACAAGAAGTTGTCGATCTATACTTCAAGACCATGAATGAGCTTGTAAATAAAAAATTGGTTAGAGGTATTCCTCAAGTGGAGTTTACAAAGGATGGATTGTGTGATGCCTTCCAGAAAGGAAAGCGGATTAAAGCATCATTCAGAAAGAAGCTTGATTCAACAATTGAAGAACCTTTGCAACTGTTGCACATGGACTTGTTTGGACCAGCCAATGTGTTGTTCATCTCAAGGAAAAGATATTTCCTAGTAATTGTAGATGATTTCTCAAAGTTCTCTTAGACATATTTTCTAAAGTCCAAAGATGAAGCTAGTGAAATCATCATCAATCACATAAGGCAAGTCAACAATCATCCTGACTTCAAAGTGAGAAGAATCAGGAGTGACAATGGAACTGAGTTCAAAAACTCTGTGATGAGATCATTTTGTGAAGAGAATGGAATTATGCATGAGTTTTCTGCAGCTAGAACTCCTCAAAAAAATGGAGTGGTGGAAAGGAAAAACAGATCTCTAATTGAAGCTGCAAGGACAATGCTTGAAGAATCAAAGTTACCAACATATTTTTGGGTTGAAGCTGTGAATACTGCATGCTAGACTCGGAATATTTCTTTGGTTAATCAAGCCAAATGTATGACTCATTATCATTTTTCAAGAATAGGAAGCCAACTCTAAATTTTCTTCATATCTTTGGCTGCAAATGTTATATCTTAAGAAATCAAACTGATCAACATGGGAAGTTTGATGCCAAAGCAGATGAAGGAATTTTTGTTAGATATGCTATTGGAAAAGCATATAGAGTCTACAATCTAAGAACCAACATTGTTATGGAATCAGTACATGTTGTGTTTGATTATAAAGAGATTAAAGGACTGCAAGATTGAGATTTCCATGAAAGCCTCAAATTTGATAATATTGAGATGGTTAGTGATGACGGTGATGATGAAAGTGATCAAGAAACAGTGGTTAAGGATAATGCATAAAAATCTACAACTAATGAAGCACATAATTCAACATCTGTCGAGTTACAAAATGCTTCATCCGTCGATAGACAATCTGCCTCATTCGTCGGTAGAGAATCAGCTTCATCCATCGAGATACAAAGTGCATCATTCCTCGGAACAATGAGAGAAGCTGAGAGTCAAAACAGATCACCTACAGATAGAACCCCTTCCTCAAATCAAAGATTTATAAACTCAGGGGGAGTTTCTCATAATCAAAACTCAGTCACACATCAAGACAACAATGAGGCCTCTTCATCTAGAGCTAATCTACCTCAACAGAAAAAATGGACTAAAGATCACCCTTTTGAGCTCATAATTGATGATGCATCTTCTAGAGTTCAAACAAGGAAAGCAACTCAAGAAGAGTGTCTGTATAGCAGCTTCCTTTCGAAGGAAGAACCAAAGAAGGTAGAAGAAGCTCTGTTGGATCCTGGTTGGATTTTAGCTATGCAGGAGGAGCTAAACCAATTTAAAAGGAACAAGGCATGGAAGCTGGTACCCAAACCTAAAGGAAAGAATCTAATTGACATCAAGTGGGTATTCAGAAACAAGATGGATGATAATGGCATAGTTGTCAGGAACAAAGCTAGATTGGTTGCTAAGGGCTATTGTCAACAAGAAGGGATAGATTTTGATGAAACTTTTGCTCCTGTTGCAAGATTTGAAGCCATCAGAATTTTCTTAGCCTATGAAGCCCATGCCAATTTTAAAGTCTATCAAATGGATGTCAAAAGTGCCTTTCTGAATGGAGATTTGGAGGAGGAAGTCTATGTCAGTCAGTCTCCTGGTTTTGAAGATCCAAATTTTCCAGAATATGTCTACTATCTTCTGAAAGCACTTTATGGATTGAAGCAAGCACCTAGAGCCTAGTATGACACTTTATCAGAGTTTCTTTTGGAAAATCACTTCATAAAAGGTACTGTTGATAAAACTTTATTCTTTAGAAATGTTAATGGCTCTAGTATACTTGTTCAAATTTATGTAGATGATATTATATTTGGCTCTACAGATGAAAAAGTTTGCAAAAAGTTTGCCAAATTGATGCAAAGTAAGTATGAAATGAGCATGATGAGAGAACTAACTTACTTTCTTGGTTTATAAGTTAAGTAAGTTAGTGATGGAATATTCATTAGTCAAACCAAATATATTTTTAATCTTTTAAAGAAGTTTGATCTAATTGATTGCACATCTGCGAAAACTCCAATGGCCACTGCAACTAAACTTGAATTAAACACTACGGAAAAGTTTGTGGATATTTCAAGCTATAGGGGCATGGTTAGATCGCTTCTGTACTTAACAGCTAGTAGGCCAGATATAATGTTTACTACCTGTCTTTATGCTAGATTTCAGGATGATTCTAGAGAATCTCATTTAGTAGCTATTAAGAGAATTTTCAGATATCTCAAGGGAACACCAAAACTTGGCATTTGGTACCCTAGAGATTCTGGTTTTGATCTAACTGGTTATTCAGATGCAGATTATGCAGGTTGTAAAATTGATAGAAAAAGTATAACATGAACCTATCAATTTTTAGGAAACAAGCTTGTGTCCTGGTTCAGTAAAAGCAAAATTCAGTTTCTACTTCTACAGCTAAAGCTGAATATATTGCTGCTGGGAGTTGTTGTGCACAGATTTTATGGATGAAAAACCAATTATTGGACTATGGTCTATAAGTGGACAGAATTCCTATTTTCAGTGATAACCAAGTGCAATTTCCATCACTGAAAATCCAGTACAACATTCAAGAACAAAGCACATAGACATCAAGTACCACTTCATTACGGAACATGTGATGAATGGTACCGTGGAACTTCATTTTGTTCCAAGTGAAAAGCAGCTTGTAGTTATCTTTACCAAGCCACTTGATGAATCCACCTTTTCCAGGTTGGTAAGTGAGTTAGGTATGCTTAATTACTCCTAAATCATTACATATATTTTTACAAGTTGTAATGCAGCCAGAAACTTAATTGATTTTTCTGTTTTAGATGAAATTTTGACTAAGTCAAAATTTACATCCCGACGGATGCTCATTATCCATCGAGTTTGATCATCCATTGGAATAGAATAGCTTAATAAAACTCAATTACTTTTCTGGATTATTTTATACCCGACGGATAATTGTTTTATTCTCATCCGTCGAATTGCTTTCATCATGGCCGTTGGAACTTTGCACATTATCCATCGGATATACTTTTGACAGTTTATTTCTGAGATAGTATAAAAGCAAAATTTATTTTCATTCTTTTCTTTTATCATTCTCAAATCAATTTCTCTAACTCTTTTCTTCTCCAAAGCAAATACTCTCTTTCTCTCTGCAAATTCCCTTACTCTAACAATGGCACCAGTAGTCAAAATCATGTCTCAGTCTGGGTTTATCTATGAGAAGAACAACTTTGTAGCTCTTGTGAACAAGGAAATTCCGGCGTATGAAGATTTTCACAAAATGATGGATTTTGTGAAAAGTTGCAAACTCAGTTATGCGATGCTAGAATCACCCACAATCTATTGTGAAGTTGTGGAGGGGATATGGACAATTGATGTGTACCAGTCTACAGACAAAACCATAATTTTCACACTCAAAGGTAAGAAATGCTGCATTAACAGTGATACAATTCAAGCATGCTTTAAGATTCCTGAAAACACTACTACTGTTCCACACACAGATGTTAATTTAGTTAACATGCTTAATTCTATTGGCTATGCACTTCCTACCTCTAAATTAAGTGAGATTAGAAGGCTAGGTCTTAGAAAGGAATGGAGTTATTTGTGTGATGTAGTTACCAAGGTATTTTCTGGAAAAATAAGTAATTTTGATTTTGTCAATACTGTCATGCTTAACATGCTTTTTATGCTAGTTACTGATAATTATCATAATTTCAGTGACATGGTTATGTTTGAATTAGGCTATAAGTTAGGGGAAGTTAATAAGAGAGGTATAAGTGTTTATTATGCTAGATTCTTTATGATTCTTGCTAACCATCTTGTTGAGAATATTTCTATTGAGAACCCAACCAAAAAACTGGATTATTGGGTTCAAGAAAGGAGAATAATTGCAGATCTGAACAGAGCAAGTCACCATAAAGAGGTTCCCCTCTTCTACTTTCCAATCATGGAGGGCCCTCAGGTAAGTGAGGTAAGCACCACTGTCACTACTCTTCCAACCTCACAAATTTCTTTGTCTTTAAGTGTAGTTATGGCATCTGTGTCAATGACCCAACAGATGCCTACCCAAGCTACCAAAACAAAAACTTCAAAATCTAAAACAAAGAAAGCCCCATCTGGTTTCTCTCAAAAGAAACCAGTTGCAAAATCTACCAAACCTAAAGAGGGGAGTGTGAAGGGTGGTGAGATAGGTGAGGGACAGGGTGAAAATCAAAGAAACCCTAAGGATAAGGTTGGTGAGTTAAGTGTACGCAAGCCTAGCCACACCACAGTTTCCCAATAAATTGTGGTAGTTAATAAGGAAATTAGCACAACTCTAGCTTCATCATCTCAAAAGGATGTTACTATTGAAACAAGCTCCCAACCAGGAGCACAGGCCAAAAGGGTAAGGGACACTAGTTCACCTCAAACCTATGCCAGAAAGAAGAGATCTAAAACCCTTAGGGATGCACAGGGAACACACACAGTGCAAACTAAAGCTAAAGACTCAGTCACTGCACCATCTCAAAGTCAGTTTGATGTGGCTCCAATAAATGTGGAGTCACGACCAAAATCTTTAGTAATAGAAGCACCACAAACACCAAACTCTCCCACAAATTCTCTGGATGTGGATATGATCAACACATCAATTCCTGATTCCCCATCTTTAACTCTGTTGGGGAAGCCAAAATCTAGTGCAAGTGAGCATCATCTTTTGGATGATTTGTTGGCTCACTTGTCAATTCTTTCAGGAACTGTTGAAACATCTGTGCCCAAATTTTCATTAATCTGCACAGAGTCCACAATAGTTTTCACTCCAAACTCATTCATTTCTTCTATTATGATGGATATTGTTCATCTATTGGTTCTTGATTGTATCCCGACGGATGTGCCTAACAGCAGTCATCCGTCGGCTATCCTAACTACTATCCCGATGGATGTTTCTCATCCGTCGGTACTCTCTACACAGACTGAAATTTCAACAATTATTACAAGTGTAGATGAGTTAGCAGTTGTACAATCACTCTTAGGACCGAGGGAAGAGAGTGAAATGAGTGAGAGGCTGGGTTACTCCCAGGAAAAAGAAGAGGAAAAGAGTGAACTCATGCAGGCTATTTCTTCCAGCCTGACAAAAGAGAGTGAGACGAGTCCCACCTTAGAAGGTGAAGGTGAGAGTGTGAGGGTGGTGAGCCAAGGGGAGCCCTTGATGCAACAATAGAGAGAAAATGAGAGAAATGCAGGTACAGGAGTTATAAGAATGGAAACCATTGCTAGTGAGTCAATGAATGTAAGTGATGCAGAAAGGGAGAGACTATTTCAGCAAGAATATCAAGTTGTCATAGATTCTATCTCCCTGGATGCTGAGACATTTACTCGTCCTGTTCCAGCTTATCAAACTCTAGCTAGACAGGGAAATAAGGATGCTGAGAGGACGCTCAACCTAGTGCATACAACTGCTTCATTATAAAGGGCAAAAGATGCAATCAGTGCTATGCCATCTACAACTGTTAGTGATCCTGAATTGGCTGAAGACTCTTTTGGGGATGATGGTGAAGATGTGGAGGATGACAGCATGAGCATAGAGGGAGATGTAGATATTCCTTCCTGGATGATGAATAAAGAGTGTTCATATTCACATCTCCAATCCACCTTATTCAAGCTAATTCATGACACCCAAACAGCAATTCAGGCATCCACAAGTGCCAACACTAAAAGATTACTCACAGCACATCTTAAAGTTTTACAACTGCACAAGATTCAAGCTCTCCAACACAGTCAAAGTGTGGATGAAATGAAGTAAGAAATTTCTGAAGTCAAACAAGATTTTTTGGCAAGGTTGGATGCCAGACTTCCAGGAACCACTATGACTGAGATAACTCAAAAGCTAAGGAAAGAAGCTGATCTAAACAGAAAGGTTGAGTCCATGGACTCTAGGTTGTCTAATGTGGAGAAGTCAGTGGCCAACATACTTGCAAATCAGGAAGCTCAGACTGCTCTGCTCCAACAGTTGGTGGCTGCACAACTCCCTTCTTCTCAACAACTTGATGCTAACAAAAAGGGGGAGAAAGGCTCATCAAGTGAGGGGAGAAACTGCTCAAAATTCAAGTTAGCAAAGTAATTGTGCTAGCAATTACTTTCATTAAGCCACCAGCTATGGATAGTATTGATCTCATCAATCTAGCAGTAGCAAAACTGGAATCAAATGACAAACAGACAAAGATTGATGTAGCAGCAGCTGAGAAGGAGCTAGATGATAAATGGAAGAAGATTGATACAGATATTCAAAAGAAATTTGGTCAGATACAGAAACCAGAAAAGACTTTTCATCACTACTCACAAGTCACACAAATCCCAGTAAATGAAATGAGTCTTGGTAACTTCGAAAAAGGTCAATCTTCATGCATCAAATCTCCCAAAGCAAATCTAATTCTGAAGCCTAAAATGAACTATTCGAAGTTCTCAGATAAAAACCCTGTGGATCTTATATTTGAGACACCTAGGCCAGATGAAAAGAAGCTATTGGCAAGGTCAATTGCATTTTACAAAGATCCATCTGATTCGGTTAAATAAAAGAGAATTGCCAAAATTTACAGGAATGGAAAAGACATCTGTGTGGTGGCTGGACACCCTCTGTTTGTAGAAGCTAAGAAGGAAGAAAAAGAAAGGATCAAGCAAGAAAAGAAGCAGGCTGCTTTAGATGCTAAGAAGCTCAAACAAAAGAAGGAGCAAGCTGCTATCTTGGCCAAACTTCAAGCTGTCAAATCTACAAGTGAGATTTCTGAAAAACCATCTATGATTATTGAAGCTCAAGATCAACAAATGCAAAATGAACCTCCATATAAAAGAAAATTCAGATACAAGCTTCACTCCAAAAGAAAATTAGACTTTAGTGATGAGGAAATGGAGGACAATATTCCCAAACAGTCTATAACTTCAACTCATTCATCCCATCCCTCTGTGGTACATGAGGAATTCAAGGTAGATCTAACAAAGAACTTTCATGGTGAACCTATAATTCCCAAGGATGAGCTAATAGACTGGGAAAGCTTGCCAATTCCTGAATTCAATTTACCTATCTTCAACAAGCCAAAGAAGACAAAGATTAAAGCAATTAAGAAAGTGAATCATGTGACTTTCGGGCCCAAGACCCTAACCAAATCTCAACCTACAGTCAATAAGGGAGACCCCTTATACATCTGTGACATCAAGGAGTTTTCTGAAGTAAACCTCTACTTGGATGAATTAGAAGAAGTAAGAGGAATTGATGCTCATAGACATCTTCCTGAAAGGCTGGTGTTCAAGTACAAGGGAGGGAAAGAAATCACATGGCCACTTCACAGGATTCTTCAAGAAAGCCAATCTGTACTGATAAAGGTCTACTCATCCATCAAGAAGAACTTTGGATTTAATGTGACTGCAAGAAGATTAGTCCTAAAGAAAATAGAAGATCTAAGGAGCAATAGAGCCAAAGATGTACTCCCAAAAACTCTATCAATTCCCTTCACAGGAAAAAGAGTGCATTTGAGGCCTTATTGGCTGATGGAATTCATGGATGATAAGGGTGTTAGAAGATCATTCTTCAGATTGGATGACCAATTGAGTATCTCTAGCAATGAGGCTCTATTAGAAATGCAAGAAAAGTTGGATCTATCTGAAGTTGATGAACTTGAATTTTACAGACAACTCTAGAATCAAATAGAAGAAAACAACAGGAAGCTTGGGAAGAAATCCAGAAAATAAAGGAAATAGAATCATCTGCTCAAACTAGAGGAGCATCTTGATTATGAATGTGAGAAATCTTTGTACACTTTGCTTTGTTCAATTTTCAATAAAGTTGTAGCACTTATCAGTTTTATCTACTACATTTTAATCTGTATTTTTAGGGTGTTTTGTTATCATCAAGTTTCTCTTAATTTATGGCTACAATTCCAGTAGACATATATTGGGGGAGATTGTTAGGAATATGTTGTGAACTTGATGATAAGTCAAACAAAACATCTTAGTAGATTTAACTTAGTGAAATTTGTAGCTCTCGGTGGATGATCTAATATAGTCCTGACGGATGAACATTATAGTCCCGACGGATGATATTTTGACATCCATCGAGAGTGTAGCTTATGTAACAAATAAGTACTGTAGAACATTTCTGCAAATAACATGTTTTAGTCTAGTAGATTGTGTAGGGTTATCTGAGTCATATTGACTACTAGATTGATATGCAGAATAGGTTGACTAATTGTAAATATGAAATGTCTTGTAATTCTGTATAAGTGAAATAGAGTCAAGTGGCAGATAGACTCCCGATAGATGATCTACAAGACTCCCGACGGATGATCAACAAAGTTCCCGACGGATGACCAACATAGTCCTGACGGATGATCAAATTCAAAATAGTTGTTGACAGTGACAACACAGTCACATGCGTTGGGTGTTTACAAAAGGAATGTGGCAGCCTGTTAAACATGATTTTGAGAACAAAGAAGCACTACCATTTCCATGCAAATGTGAAGATATTCAAAGATGTTGGGATAGAGTAGTGAAGCAGCATGGAGTTAGGCTAGATATATTTTGTTTTATTATCTTATCTTTGTAACTTGGTGATATATAAACCAAGACTAGCAAGTAGAACATTTAACAACAACAAAACAACCAAGCAAGTTTATTTTCAGAGAAACATATCAAGCTGTATTCTGCAAGAATTTCTCTGTAGTTTGTTTGTTCAACTTGTAAAGGAGCTGTGAGCTATTCAAAGCTTCACAGAGTTCTCATTTTAATATATATATATATATATATATATATCTGGTGGATACATTCAAATCCACCAGAAAGTTTTAAAGCCTTGTGTTTTATTACTTGGTGTTTTGATTTCAATTATCTTTCTATTCTACACTTCAGCAAATCAAACACTGTTATATGTATTAAGTTAGAATATTTTTAAAATCAAGAAAAAAAGCCAGAAATACATTCAACCCACCCCCCTTCTGTAATTCTTGTTGTATTGTTAGGGAATAACAAATCTGATAAAATTTGTTACACAAGTACTCTCTCAAATGATGAATAATTGTCCTTGAGAGCTGCTAGGTTATATAAAAGATGTAACAATTCGTAACACATATAATGTAAACTTAATATGTGCTTATATAGTGCACAGTTACACAATAAGAAAACCTCATACATATCCATATACGATTGCTTCTGAAATAAAGTTCTTCACTGCCTTGAATTATGCAATCCTTTTCCTTCTCGAATATCTACTGAAGTGACTAAGTCCTGATAACATCAACTGCTGATCATCAAGTACTGATAGACAAGTACTAATGACGTCACCTTTAGTAAGTCCTGATATTAACTCCTGATAGTTTATCTCCTGATATCATCAATTATATCTAACAAAGAGTGATTGAGCAATTTCACAATCGAGTCTTCATGATTTAAAGAAATCTTGTTGAAGCTGGACTTACATGCCTTTCTTCTTTAGTGTGAGTTTGATACTTTAAATTTGTTATTTGAGAGGAGCCTAGTCAGCTTAGAGACTCTCTTAGAGGTTGGTAGGCCTCCTTAGGTCAGCTAGAGTCCCTTCTGAGGGATGAATAGTCGGCCCAAGGCCTTCCTTGGAGGTTTATCGGCCTTATTTGGTCGATTGGAGTCTATAACGTAGACTTTAGTCGACGAAATATCATCTTGTGATGCTAGATATAATAAACCTTATGATTTAAAGTGTGCCAAATTTGAGGCACATCATCACAGCTCAAGGTTTCTAGCTTGTAGGATCCTTGTCCTAGTGTCTTATTGACCTTATAAGGTCCTTCCCAATTCAGGGCCAGCTTCTCTTTCTCGTCAACTCCCGATACGTCAATCATCCTCAAGATCAAGTCTCCTTGCTGGAAGAATCTTTCTTTAACCCTCCTATTTTAATAGAGGGAGTGTGACGGCCTCAACCCCGGGGTCAGGAGTTGATGTCACCAATAACAATAACAAACATAATATAATCTAAATCATTAATAACACATAACCACGACCCCCTTTTAACAAGAGCTTTTCCAGGTTTAAGTATGACTTAAGTTATAACTATTACAAGTCTATCTTATAACAAACCATCCTGAAGCAACTAACTTAATACAGCAACTCAACAGACCATCTTTAGTCCAACACAACTACCTTAGAGGAGCCTGCTACGGATGGAACTGGAACTCTGCCCTGACTATGACAAAAGAATCTTCTAAGCATCTGCAATACATATATTCAAAACATTCTGCAAGGGTGAGCAATCAATTGCTCAACAGTACCACTATATGAATAACAAGTAAACGATTTAAAATAAAGCAGTTATAGGAACATAATTCATAACTCGTTAGAAAACAAGTAAAACATGTTTAACTGGATATTCAAAACCAGCATGCTCTGTAAAACAATATCATCATTTGTGTGCTGTATATAAATACCAGAGTCCAATTTTAGCATGTTATTTTCATTTCCAAAACCATTGTTCCATTATAGGAACCATCAAACCATCTGTCCCGTTACGAGGACCACAAAACCATTTGTTCCGTTACTGGAACCACAATCACAATCAGATATGTATTGGATGTTATCTAGGGACGGGTGATCAGGCCTCCACATAAATTATCTAGGATAGTTGGTCGGGCTATCACACAAAATGTCCAGGAAAGCTGATCGGGCTTTCACACAAATTAACCGGATCCGCGGAGACTAGCTAGGTCTCTGATTAACTATGCTGGACTAATCGGTGAAGATAGGGTGCGCAACCAAATTAGCCACTTATACAACATTATCCAATATCTAATTCATTTTATCCAGTTTTTAAATTAACTTTTACCTATCTCTTGTTAAAAACCATTCTGTCGCAGCATACTATTCAAAACTTCCTTTCATTTTAATCACATTTTAGAGATAGTTACTTTCAGACGTTACTTTTTCCTAAAAACATATTTAAACAACATTTTCAAATACAGGGGATACGTAACTTAAAACGTTTCTGTTCCTGTTCGAAAATAAAATAACATTTCATCCATATATACTGAACCATAAGGGTATAGTCAGGGGTACTTGCCTAGTAGAGCTTATAATTATCACTGGCTGATTTTGGATCGATCGGATGCTCGACTTTATCGTTTTACTATCAGACTATCCCGGATCCGACTTTGACACTTGGGTCCTTTGCTTGGAACTTTGTTGAGCTTGTGGACTGATCACTAGGTTATCTTTAGTACAACGTCAATTCTTGAATCCTTCGCCTATCACCTACATAGTCGAACTACTTTATGTTAGACACCTAGTTATGCTTGACATATCCTCGCTATTAATCCTACCCAAATGATAACGATCCTGACTTGTAGTTATACATATTATAATAACACACGCCACAATTAGGGTTCACATATTTAATACTCAGTTATGTACCTTGTTAGATATATTTGTGATGTCATGTCTAATAATGATTTGTGTTTAGTTTTCAGATCTTAACTAACAGGACAAATCAGGACTTAACTGGAAATCAGTACTTATACTGAAGTCAGAACTTAAGTTATCAGAACTTAAGATATCAGAAGATTTTATCAGGAGATAATATCAGGACTTAAGAAGACGTTCAGATAAGGAAGGCGGCTGCTTGAAGGAAAGAAGATTAAGGCAAACACAAGAAAAGATATGTATGGAGAAGAATTCTATGAAGAATAGAATACTTGGAGGAAAAGGTAACTAGTTGATATATTTTAGGATGCAGACTTATGTTCGATATCAATTAGAAGATTATCTTGTAACTGTGTGTCTATATAAACACAACATAGGGTTTACACTATAAGTGTTATCTTAATCGAGAATATTATTCATTGTAACCCTAGCAGCTCTCGTGATATTTGTTCATCACTGAGAGAGAACGGTTCCATTGTAATACTGTTTCATTAATAAGATTATTCTATATTTCATACTTGTGTTCTTAATTCGATTTGATTGTAATAGACACTGTATTCAACCCCCTTCTATAGTGTGTGTGACCTAACAAGTGGTATCAGAGCAGTCTGTTAACACATATACAGTAAAGATCCAAAACAATCATGTATGAAGAAGAGAAAACTCCAACCAATCCCACCAAAACTGAAGAAACTCCAAAGACTCAAATCCATAATTGATATGAGACTATTAGGGTTCTCATACTGAAACCTTCTGAGTATCCCATATGGAAAGTGAGGATGATTATGTTTTTGGAAGCTACAGATCCAGAATACCTTGATAGAATTAATGAAGGACCACATAAGCCAACCAAGCTCTCTGTTGTAGTTGCAGATCAGCCAGCACAGACTGTACCAAAGGAGAAAAGTGAATATATAGCTGAAGATATCTCATCTATTGCCAAGGATGCAAAGGTAAGGCATTTGCTGCATGGTGCCATTGATAATGGCATGTCAAACAGGGTAATTAACTGCAAGACTGCAAAGGAGATATGGGATGCCTTGGAGACAAGATGCCAGGGAACTGATTCAATTAAGAAGAACAGGAGGACTATACTTACTCAAGAATATGAGCACTTTGACTCAAAACCTGATGAGTCATTAATTGGTTTATATGACAGATTTGTCAAACTCTTGAATGATCTGTCACTAGTGGATAAGGAATATGATCTTGAAGATACTAATCTTAAATTCCTTTTAGCTCTTCCTGAAAGTTGGGATTTGAAGGCAACTACTATAAGAGACAACTATGCTCTTGATGAAACTACTCTTGATGAAATTTATGGTATGCTCAAAACTCATGAACTTGAGATGGATCAAAGAAGCAAGAGGCATGGGAGAAAGTCAAGAACAGTTGCTCTTAAGGCTGAGGAGGAATCCCCCAAAGTGGTTGTCTCAAAGAAAGGAAAAGGAAAGGCTCTCATCACAAAGTCCGATACTGAGTCATCAAGTTCTGATAGTGATGAGGATTCAGAAACTGAAAGTCTATCTGAGATGGATGTTGATGAAGAGATGATGAAATTGTGTGCTCTTATGGTGAAGGGCATCACAAAGATAGCTTACAGGAAATTCAGAAAGGGAAAGAAGTTTTCCAGGAAAAGTGGAAGTTCTGATAAGAAGGGATTTAGAAAATCTGAAGGCAAAGCAGGGAAGTCTGACATAGGAGATTACTCAAATGTTAAATGCTACAATTGTGGTGAGAAAGACCACATATCTCCTGATTGCAAGAAAAGAAAAGGTGACAAAGGCAAGGCACTTGTCACAAAGAAGAAAAGTTGGACAAACACTTCATATTCTGATAATGAGGTGAACGATGCCTTGATGGCAAATGCTGATAGCAGTTCTGATGCTGCTGAGTTAAAGGTTCCTCAAACAACTTATGCTTTTCATACTGATGATATCACTGAGTTGAGATCTTATCTTAAAACCATATTCATTAGTTATAGAGATCAGACTTTAACTTGTGATAGGTTAACTTCTGAAAATCTGGCTTTTAAGAAAAGGAATGACTATTTAGAAAAAGAGTTAGTTATGTTCCATCAAACTCGGAAAGAAAGAGATGATGCTTTTTATGTTAGAGATGAAGTGTTAAAATTGAATCAATCTCTAAAAACTGAGTTAGAAAAGGAAAGAGAGATTATCAGGACTTGGACTAACTCTGGCAGAACAACTCAGAATTTGCTAAGTAGTGGAAACTGGAAAGAGGGCTTAGGTTATGGAGATGATAAAAGTGAAACAGGAACTGAACAAGTTAAGCCAGTTATTGTTAAAAAGACTAATCAGCCAAAGATAAATCCTGTTAAGTTTGTAGCTAAATCTGTAAAGTCTGATTCTGAAAAGATGATAGATACTGAGACAGAAGTTAAGGCAGAGTCAACTTCTGACAAATTGAAACAGGATAAGCCAACTGAAGTTAACATAGGCTTAATGACAAAGAAGTAGCTTAACTATAAGCTGAAAGAGATTAAGGATGTAAACAAGGTAAAGCCACCTAGGAAAAATAGGAATGGAAAGGAAGGTGTGAATAAAAGCAATAATTTTATGCATGTTCCTAATGCTCCTAGAAAGAAATGCTATAACTGTGGAAATTCTAACCATCTGGCTTCTTTTTGTAGGAAGAATAAGAATATCAACTCTTTACCTCCCAACTCAGGAGTTAAGAGTCGGTCTATTAGGTTTAAACCATAAAATCCTTATTTTCATTGTGGTAGTTTATGGCATTCCATTTATACTTGTAAGTAATATCATAATTTGTACTATGATTATTATCAAATAAAACCTTCTTTAAAGAAAGTTAGCATTATTCCTTCTAGTGTAAGTCCTGATGCAAAGTCTGATACTGTAAATTCTGATAAGAAAAATGTTAACATAAACTCTGATGTTAAATTCGCTGCAAATGTTAACAAACTTAATAAGGCCAAAGGATCCAAGCAAGTCTGGGTCCTTAAAACTAATCATTAGTGGTCTTTGTGATTGCAGGGCAACAGGAAAAACATCCTAGTTCTGGACAGTGGATGTTCAGGACATATGATTGGAAATAAAGCCCTGCTATCAGACTTTATGGAGAAAGCTGGCCCAGGAGTTTCTTATGGAGATGGCAACATGGTAAAAACTCTGGGATATGGAAATATCAATCTTGGGAATGTCATCATTAAAAAAGTAGCTCTAGTCTCAGGACTAAAACACAATCTGCTGAGTGTTAGTCAAATCTGTGACAGAGGTTATCATGTGGATTTCTTTGAAGAACACTGTGAAGTTGTAAGCAAATCTACAGGCAAAGTTGTTCTAAAGGGATACAGGCATGGTAACATTTATGAAGTTAAGCTTTCAACAAGTTCTGATGGTTCTGCAATTTGTCTGTTAAGTAGAGCATCAATTGAAGAAAGCCGGGATTGGCACAAGAAACTCTCTCATTTAAATTTCAACAATATAAATGAAGTAGTCAAGAAAGATCTTGTGCGAGGACTGCCAAAATCAGTATTTTCTCCTGATGGCCTTTGTGATTCATGTCAAAAGGCAAAACAAAGAAAATCTTCATTCAAGAGCAAGACTGAATCTTCAATTCTTGAGCCTTTTCACCTACTACATGTTGATCTATTTGGTCCAGTGAATGTCATGTCTATTGCAAAGAAGAAATATGTTATGGTTATAATAGATGAGTTTACCAGATACACATGGGTGTATTTCTTGCACATGAAAAGTGAAACTGCATCTATCTTGATTGATCATGTCAAACAACTGGATAAATTGGTCATAGACTCTGTAAAAATCATTAGAAGTGATAATGGCACTGAGTTCAAGAATATGATTATGGAAGAGTTCTGCAAAGACCAAGGAATAAAGCAGGAATTTTCTACTCCTGGAACTCCACAGCAAAATGGAGTTGTTGAAAGAAAGAATAGAACTCCTATTGAAGCTGCACGAACTATGCTTAATGAAGCAAAGTTACCAACCTACTTTTGGGCTGAAGCTGTGCAGACTCCTTATTTTACTCAGAATGCAACACTTATCAACAAGCATGGAAAGACATCATATGAGATGGTGAAGAAAAAGAAGCCAAATCTGAAGTACTTTCATGTATTTGGATGCAAGTGTTTTATTCTTAAGACTCATCCTGAACAGCTATCCAAGTTTGATCTAAAAGCTGATGAAGGAATTTTTGTTGGATATCAACTTTCCACAAAAGCCTTCAGAGTCTACAATTTAAGAACAAGGATTGTCATGGAATCTATCAATGTCTCTTTTGATGATAAGAAGATTACTGGACTTGAAGATTTCAATGATCATGATCAGCTGAGATTTAAGAATGAAGTTTTAAATTCTGATTATGTAAATTCTGATAGTCTAAATCCTGATACTGCAAACTCTGATGGGTTAAACTCTGATGTTATTGAAACTATGGTGACTACGCCAAAGGAAAATGTACATGTCCATGGGGAGCATATTGAAGATCCAACCACATCTCAAGAAGCATCAGAACCTAGAACAGGCTCTTCAAGTTCTGATTTATCAAGTTCTGATGGGCCAAGTTCTGATAATTCTGGAAACTCAAATTCTGATTCATCAAGTTCTGATGGGCCAAGTTCTGATAATTCTGGAAACTCAAATTCTGAAGGATCCAACTCAGAGAGCATAATTTCAGGGGGAGCAACAGAAAATGTTGATGGAGACAGCATGGATCATGGGGGAGCATCCAGTTCTAGAGATAATCTTCCATCTATAAGGAAGTGGACTAAAGCACATACACCTGACTTGATTATTGGAGATCCTAAAGCAGGTATTAGAACTAGAACAACAACATCAAATGAATGTCTCTATCATTCTTTTCTTTCTCAGGATGAACCAAAGAAAGTGGAAGAAGCTCTTCAAGATGCTGATTGGGTGCAAGCAATGCAGGAAGAGTTAAATGAATTTGAAAGAAATAAAGTCTGGACCCTAGTGCCAAGACCAAAAAACAGATTAGTTGTTGGTACAAAATGGGTGCTCAGAAACAAAACTGATAGTGATGGCATAATTACAAGGAATAAAGCAAGACTGGTTGCAAAAGGATATTCTCAACAGGAGGGAATTGATTATGATGAAACATTTGCACCAGTTGCTAGACTGGAAGCCATAAGGATATTTTTGGCTTATGCTGCTCGTAAAAAGTTTACAGTCTTTCAAATGAATGTAAAAAGTGCTTTTCTTAATGGATAATTGGAAGAAGAAGTATATGTTGAACAACCTCCAGGTTTTGTAGATTCAAAATTTCCTAATCATGTCTACAGACTTGATAAAACACTTTATGGCCTTAAGCAAGCTCCAAGAGCATGGTATGAGACATTAGCTCAATTTCTACTGGAAAGTGGATTTAACAGAGGGACTATTGATAAAACTTTATTCTATCTCAACCATGGAAAGGACTTACTTTTGGTGCAGATATATGTTGATGATATCATTTTTGGTTCTACAAATGACACACTTTGTAAAAGATTTGCCAAGCTAATGCAGTCAAGATATCAAATGAGTATGATGGGAGAACTTAGCTATTTTTTGGACCTTCAAGTCAAGCAGAATGAAGAAGGAACTTTTATTTGTCAATCTAAGTACACCAGAAATTTGTTGAAGAAATTTGGAATGCAAGACTGTTCAAGTGCATCCACTCCTATGGCCACTGTAACAAAATTGGATAAGGATACTGGTACATCAGTAGATATTAATGATTACAGAGGTATGATTGGCTCATTACTCTATCTAACTGCAAGTAGACCTGATATCATGTATGCTACATGTCTTTGTGCAAGATTTCAAGCAGATCCAAAAGAACCTCACTTAACAGCTGTGAAAAGAATTTTCAAGTACCTTAAGGGTACAGCCCATCTGAGATTGTGGTATCCTAGGGAATCAGACTTTAAGCTAATAGGTTACTCAGATGCAGATTTTGCAGGGTGCAAAATTGACAGGAAAAGCACAAGTGGAAGCTGGCAATTTCTTGGAGGCAGATTAGTTTCTTGGTTTAGCAAGAAACAAAAGTCAATTTCCATATCAACTGCAGAGGCAGAGTACATTGCTGCAGGAAGTTGTTGTGCACGGATTCTTTGGATGAAGAACCAGTTACTGGATTATGGGTTAGAGTTTTCTAAAATTCCTATTTACTGTGATAATCAAAGTACTATTGCTATGACAGGTAATCCAGTTCAACACTCAATGACAAAGCACATCAGTATTAGGTACCACTTCATAAGGGAACATGTGATGGAAGGTACAGTGAAATTGTATTTTGTTTCAACTGATCAACAACTAGCAGATATCTTCACAAAACCACTATGTGAAGCTACTTTTACAAGATTGGTAAATGAACTTGGAATGGTTTCAGGTTCTTTCTCTAAATCTGTTTAGTTTATGTTCTGATACATCAGACTTTATGATCAGTATTTACAGATATTACTCTCTTTATGTAATATGTGCTTAAATTAAAATTTACCTAAGTGCTGATTGTTGTCTGATGTGAATTTCTAAACTCTGATAGTGATATGAATGTTTCTGTAACTATTCAATCCAATGAGGATAACTGTGCTAGATGCTGACCTATTAGTCTCTAATATACTAAAGATCCCATGTTTGAAGTAATTGTTTATATGGAAATCTTTTAACACAAGCAAATTCTGATATTGAGCTTGGTTAGATTTACTTTGTGTATCTTATTACTAAGTCAAAAACTAGAATAATGCTTCTTATCTGTTAAGTTCTGATGTTAGTAAATCTTATGGATGTACTAAGTGCTGATAAGCCTCACTTATCAAAAGAAAAAAAAAAGAAAAAAATATCAGGTACTCCTTTGAGATCTAGAGAAAAATGTATGTGGAAGGGAAGACCCAAGTGCATTGCTGGTATTAAGTAATATGCATTAGAAAAGAAAAATAAAATTTTCTTGGTGACTTTTCACATTCTCTGATTACTGGAGAAATACTCTGATAACAGCATAAATTCTGATAAGCAGTCGTGACTCACTTACACTGAGAAGCCACTGTAAAAAGGAATTTCAAAAGATGTATAAAATGAGCACAAAACAGTTGAGGTGGACTCATGCATGAACTCATTCTATAGTAGACTTCAGACTAATAACAGATTTTAAGCAAAGTTCTTAGTTATGCCTTATTTCTAAGATGTACTGAAGTGAATCAGACTTTACTCTTTGTCTGATATTTAGCTTAGAGCACACACTTATACTCCATATGAATGATGAAAATTACTGTGCTGGTCAATTTTATTTTAGATGAACAGTTTAAGTGTCATTTGCATAAATTATGTGGACAAGTTCTGATGGAAGTTCTGATGATTAAGTTCTGTTGTAACCATATAAGTATTTGTGTGAAGAATTACAGGAATAAACATTCACTTTTTGAGTTAAGCAGCCATATTCTGATGACTTTTAAATTCTGATAATAATCAAGTTCTGATGCTTACGTGGCAATATTTATTTACTTGATTTATTTTTAAGTCAATACTTAAACGGTTATATTCTATCAGAATATTGGTTTATGTGAGATAAAGACAGTCATAATCATTTATTTAGTGGGAACATTTTTTTTTTGAAAAACTGCATGTGCATAGTAATCATTACTTATTTATCGTGCCCATTAACTACTGTCTTAACTGCTGCATGCCTGACAGGTGTAACGTCTGTTCCACTTCTCCATAACTGTTGTCACGTGGGGTGTCTAAGTAAAAGAGATAAAAGATTTTCAAATCTTTTATTTACATTTTTATTCTACTTACTCGATCTCTTTTTCTTATTCTCTCATATTTTCTGACGGTTTAGTATACAGACATTTTATCAAACACTTTTCAGGTATTCTAAATTCTCACTATTTTTTAATGGCACCCAAGGATATAATCTTTAATGGAGCAAAGTTCGTCCCCAACAACTATGCTGCCATTCTCACTAAGAGTGAAGCTCCTTCTGAATTTCATTTTATTCAGGATTTCTTATCTTATAGTGAAATTGGGTTCACATTGACACAACCATCCAGTATATCTGGAACTCAAGTTCTGACATTCTGGCGTACTGGACATTATGATGATGGTGGTAAGCATGGGACTCCAAGCATCGTATTTACAGCAAATGAGGTTGAGTATGTTGTTACTCCAGGAGCAGTTCGTAAAGCTCTACACCTACCTGAATCCTGTCAATTCAGTTCTGCTGTGGAGGAGCCCTTGCTACAACAAATGATGGCTAATCTTGGGTATGAACGGAGTTTGGCTAAGTTGGGTCAACTCAAACGCCCATATATTCGAAAGGAATGGAGCTTCTTCTTCGATTGCATCACGAAGACGCCAACAAATGCTCAAATTTTGATGCCATTCATATTCTAACACAACAAATTGGGTATGCACTCCTAAACCAGTCTCATTTTGATTATGTAAAGACTGTGTTATGTTTTATAGGAGATAGAATGAAAGAGGACAGGAATGTAGTTTACTTTGCTAGGTTCTGTCAGTTAATTTACAATTACTGTACAGAAGATGAACCAAAACTAGCAGGTGAACTCATAGAACCTTTTAGGTTAGCAAAAAGGGCTTTTACTGATCTTTTCACTGCTGACAATAAGAAGGGAGTTTTGAGACCCCTTAGCATTCCTTTATCAGTAAAGCAAGCTCTTGTAAATGCTGATGCTGCTACATATTCATTGTTATATCCTGATGTGCAACCCACCAATACACAACAGCCATCAGTACCTACTCCTGTCACTCAACAACCACAAACATCAGCTCATGTCAATCAACCATCAGCACCTACAGTGAAGCCTTCTTCTTCTAGAGCAAAGAGGACAAAGACTGTACCTCAGACACAACAGAAAAGAAGGATGATGATTCTGAGAGATGAATCAGAAGATGAGGCACAGGTTCACACATCAGAACCTGTTGCAAAAGCAGCTGAGGAAGTGTCTTCTCAGAAAGCTCATGAAACTGGGAGTTCTAGGTCTCTAAAAAGGCTTAGAAAGCTAAACTCTGATGATGAAGCTCCCAGAGTCTCTACTTCAGCTAAGAGACTTTAAAAGCAAAGAGTAAGGAGGGCTATAAGTGAATCATCAAACTCTGAAGAAGGGATGGAAGCAGCAGCTAAGGAAGGGGGTCAGGAATCTATGATCCCGACAGAACCAATTGTGATTGAATTACTTCCCCCTCCTGAACCAGACCTTACTGAAGCTCACAAATCTTCTATACAAGAGCCAGAGAAAATTTCAGAGCCAATGCCTACACCTCCTGTGTCTCCTATCATTGATCAAGTACATGCTGAAACTACATGTACAAGTGCTGAAATAGACATTCACAACTAGAATGTGCCTGAAGTTCTGTACTTGGAAGCTCCAACCATTCTTCAACAAACTCCACCAACAACACCAATGTTAGATGCTGATTTCAATGCAGATATTCCAACAACACCTCTTCTGAATCTAGATGTTGAAGGCCAGATATTAGGTGAGCATCAGAATTTGGATGTTGATCAGAACTTAGAGGATGATTTTGAAACCTCAATAGCCTCACACACTATCATTTTATCAGAGGAAGCTGATTCTGCAGGCTCTGTAAGTTCTGATGCTGCAAATGATGAAAATACTGGTAAAGCTGCTACAAATGAAAAAGCTGATGCAGCTGGTCCTTCAGGACATGCACCTCTATAACTAGTTAATAAAGTTAATTTGATTAAAAAGTTTATGAGAGAGGATGCACCAGTACCTTGGAGTGAAACTTCAAGAGGAAAAGAATGGATCAAGGAGTGGAACAAAGTTGATTTTGTTCCTACTGCAAATATTCTTGCTGAGCACCTGGCTAAAGCTGATGAGATGCTTGTGAATGATGATTTTAAAGCACAGCTCAAAGTTACTGCATTGAGTACAAGGCACCTTCAAGGTCAACACTCAATAACTCAAGCCAAGGTGAACAAAATTCAAGAAACCCTAATTCAGCAAGTTATGAATGTCAAATTGGAAAAGAACAGGTTTTTTAAGCCAGCCTTTGACCGCATTGGGTACATAGAAAAGACTCAAGAAAAGCAGCAAGCTCAAATATCTGATATTTTGAAGAATCAAGCTGCTCAACTGAAGGGTTTTTAGCCCATAAACGCAACAAAAATGTAAATTTAAATCTTAAAAAAAAACGAAACCCTCCGCAGGATCCATGCGAAAAATAATATTTAATTCGTAGTTCAGTATGTTTATCTTAAGAAGCTTTACGTTAATGGAAAGATGGAGGTCTTTAATAGCGATCCAAGAACGATAAGCGGAGATCTCTAGTAGCTGCTCCTCAAGTGTGAAACACTCCACCGGTATCCACCAAGAAATCAATGTAATGGAGGAGGAAGAGGTTGAAAGAATTAGTTGCCTCCCTCCATTTCTACTTTAGAATTAGGGTTTTTTTTTGTTGAGGAAAATAGGGTTTATAATAGTATATTTATAGGCAAAATTTTTAGCTGAAAATTTTCCATAAAATATTATTATTATTAACCCTTTAATTGATTATTCTTATTAACCAATTAACTAATAATTTAAACACCTTTTAATCATTAATCCCTTTTCTAAACACTTTAGAAAAATAATTCTTTCACTTGATTTAATTTCCAAAATTAAATTCTTAATTAATAATATTAAGAACTTTTTATAATTAATTTATAATTAATTAAATCTCATTTAATCAATTATTAAATTTGCTAATTAATTATTTATTTCACAAATAAATAATTATCACCCATTATTAATTAATTCCTCCACCATTAAATCATTCTCTTTTATGGTGTGACCCTGTAGGTTCAATATTAAGCCGGTAGTAGAAATAAATAATAATAAAACTATTTTATCATTATTTATATAAATTCTCTAATTCATTAAATATGATTAATTAATTAATCATATTTATTCTACATCGTGAGGGATACCTCTCAGCATATCGCGACTATCCGGATAATACGAATTCACTGCTTAGAATACCAAGAACCCATTCAGTGAATAGTTACCGTACAATCAATTCCTTCTACCCTGCAATGACACGATTTAATACAAGGCATGGAACTTGTGTCAAACCTATCTTATTTAATCATATGCTTTCCCATTCATTATGCTTAGTTCTAATAAATGTGAATTAGAAACTCCTTTCTAATTTCATTCACTCTGGCCAGAGATTCCTGAACTAGCATAAGTTGAAATATCCGGGATATATCGTGTAATTATTTTGCTAATATATAGTTATTATATGTATTCAGTATTTATTCTGTGAATTATTTGTTAAGTGCTAAATGTGTTTGGATGTTTAAAAATATTATTAATTGAGTATTTCAATTTTTATATGTCCAAAATAAAATATAGATAATTGTCATATCTTCCTAATTATTTTTATGTTGATTTATGAATTTATAGGAATCATATGAATTTTATAAAATCTTTTTTTCGAGTATTTAAAACCTATTTTATAAAAACGGGAACCAACCGACGTCATCCGTTGTTACGTTTTTAGAACCCAAAACTCTTACGAGGACTCCTTTCTAACCTAATTGCAATATTCCGAGCATTTTCCATGTTTCGACTTTTTCGATCCGGCGTACGGTTTGTCCTGCGCGGGTCCCGGCGGAACATTTTCGATACAATATTTGTTTCGGTAAATTAATAAAACTCGTATTTTCGATAAATGGGAGCTTTTTATTAAACTATCACAATTATCACCTCGTAATACGTGTAACCAGGCGTTGAGACCAAGACCGTAGTACAAATTGTACTGATTTGGATAATTATCTCGAAAACCGGTACCGTTTGGATCAGTTTTTATAAATAAACGTACCGTTTTATATCCGGAATGATCCAACGGGATACTAATTTCCCATAATTATAAATAGCCTCTACCGTATTTTATTTTGTACCAGAAAACATTTGCAAACAGTATTTACAGAGTTTTTACAGAGAAAATACTATAATTATATTTTGTTCTTCGTAATCAAACACAAATTCGAAGGCGTTATCGATATCCGATTTTGGCGTACATATACTCAAAACGAAGCTACTGAAATCTAGAATCAAAATCTTCCATCAATTTCAACCCAGAAACATCAGGTGATTTTCTATTTAATTAATTATATTCAAATTTATTGGTATTTAAATTATGAATTTTCGTTCGAGAGATTGTTTGTATGATTTGATGATTGTATGTTGTAGAGCTTGTTTTCCTGATCATTTTGGTATATTATACTCTTGATTTGGAGTTCAATAACATGTTTAACTTTGGGTTTGATTCTCGGAATTTAGAAATTAGGGTTTATATTACTTTGAATGTTTTCAATTCGATTTGTGGGTTTCTTATTTCGGGATTGTTAGATGTTCTAGAGGGGTGGGTTGTGTTCCTTATGTAATTTGCAATCGATTCATATAAGTTTTGCAAATCGACGAAGCATGTAGAGGAGTGAGTTGTGATTTAAAGTTTTTGTCGGTTTTTAAATCGAGTTGACCAAAATTCTGTTGAGTTTTGATCGGATTTCTATTTCCATTCGTTGTTTGGTACGATTGATGCTTGATTTGAACTCTGGGAACGATTTGGAATGCAAACCCCATCTGAATCACACGGGACCGTGCTGTTTTTGCTCAGTTCAGGGCTCGCCGGAGTTGTTTTCCGGTCACCGGAAACTGGGTTCTTCACGACCCGTTTCTGTTCTTGGTGACCGGGATTTCTGACCCGGTTTGACCCGGTTTTGATCCAAAATTTTGCAAAATCAAGTTTTAACTTATATTTTTACAATTTAGTCCCCCGGGGTTTCCTAGCTTTGCAGAAATAGGATTTCTGTTTCAAAAACTTTTAAAAATCAGATTTCTTTTATAAATTCATTTCCAAAATTGGTTTTTAATTTCTGAAAATTCCAAAAATTATTATTTTAATTCCAAAAATTATTTTTAATTCAAAAATAAATCTGAATTAATTAGTTAATTAATTTCAGTTAATATTTAATTGATTAATTGGTCAATTAATTTGAAAATTAATTGATTAATTGATTTAGTTAATTATTAATTGATTTTAATTAATTATTTAATTAGATTTAATTATTTAAAAATGATTTAAAAATTCTGAAAAATAGTTTCGAGCTTTAAAATATTATTTTAAATTGTTTCCAAGGCTCAATAATTATTATAAAATTGTTTTGAAGCCAGATTTGGCCAACCGAACCCTTTTTATTACTCCAAAATTGATCCAACGACCCGTTTTAATTCCGAAAAATGTTTTAAAAATCATTTTAAATACCTGAAAGACTGTTTATGACCCGAGACTTCTTTATAAATGATATATCATTGATTATGTGACGTGCTATGTGTTATATGTGACTTGTTGGTTGACTGTCGGTCTATATGTTCGTTGATTACTTGTTTATAGCGTAACTTTCAATCCGTTAATCGGATTTAGGTAAAACGAAGGGTAGATAGAAGTGTATGTCGAATAGAATCGTATGAGTTAAATATTAATAGACACTTATGATGCCTAGCAGAGTAAGAAAGGCGTAGGAAAGAGAAGCAGATGATCAGAAAATAGAATTGACATGTAGAAAATACAGCAAGTGATCAGAGGATAGAAGCGAGACATAGGAGAAGCAGACGAGTGATTGTTGAATGGAGTCATTAGACAAGTACAAGTGAAGTTGAAATTGATTATGATAAGACAAGTACTTCTAAATCTTTCTCGAGATATATTGCAAATATTTCTAAATTCTCTTGTGACATATTGTTAATATTCAAAGTAGCTATATTTTATATTGGAAATACTCTGAATCCTCCAGCCTTGAACCTGAGCCACATCATTTGATCTTTGAGCCGTAAGCCTTATTCTTTGTGAACCATTTCTTGTTAATTTACTAGATATTAAACCACACAAATACGATACTACTCCACAAATATATAACCATCATATACCAAACACTGGAACAAAATTGTTTACACATACAGAAACGTTTATACTCAATCATACCTTGTGACATCAAAGTACTAAAACCTTGTAAAAACATTTTTTATCTAATACCCGATTATTCTATAGGCTGGAGGCCACTCCTTTTATATACTTTGACATACCCTTTTGGTACCCATGAATTTTCACCATGCTCTTATACAAATGTTTTATTATTATTGATTATGATATGGTTTTATTGAATTATACTATTTATCATATTGAACTGCTTTAGAATTGGATAATTTTCTTGTGTGGACCAGATTCGTGATCAGACCATATCGATGGTCAAGTTAGGCCAATGTGTGCCTTAGATCCAGTAGTTAGAGCAGTGTTGTATGCTTTGCTCGGGGTTAGTGCGTGACTGATCAGCAGCCTAACCTTGGTTTTAAAAACTTAAAAATGAATATCCAATTATATTAGTTGTTTAACAAGAAACTTGATTCCTTTGAATCATCTCGTTTGATCATTGTTTAACCTCAGTTATTGATAATATGACTTGCTGAGCTAGTTAGCTCACTCTTGCGAATCTTTTTATATATTTTTTACAGTTAAGAAGGATACGGATGATAGTGAAGTTCTTCAGTCCAAAGTGCAAGCTAGGATTCCAGATTTTGTTGGATCGAGCTAGCAGGAGCTTATCACAGTAGTGAGATAGTAAGATTGTAAGAGTAATCTCATTATCAGTTGTAAGTTAAATTAGTTGGGATTTGATACGTTGTAATAAAAGTTAAGGCTGTGGCTTGTTTTCATACTTTAACCTGTTGCGATCCGTGGTTATGTAAAGCAGGGTCATTACAAATAATATTTCTTATACAGGTTTATATATTGTATATGTGTTGTGGACCCCAAACTTCTGACCCGGGTTTGGAGGGCGCCACATAAGTGGATCAGCATTGAGCATTCTCTTCCTTCACTGGAAGGGGTAGATCCTTTATTGATCATACACTATCTTCGTGTACAAATTCCTACACCCAGTAGAGCCCTTATTATTGTCCCTAGAGACTAAGAACTAAACCAAAGTATAGTTCAGTGTACAAGAGATGACTATGATGACCTCAAGTCTAAGGATACTTGTACAACTATCACTATGTGAACATCTGCTGACACGTGAGTGAACTCCATCAGTTGTTCAGCTGTGTGAGTCATGTTCAGTGAACTTATTCTATAATAAGCACCTACATACTAGCTATAGTGTCACCACATAAATGTCTATGAGAACAGACATCCTTCATAATGAATCAAGCATAGTATGTACCGATCTTTGCGGATTACTAATTACCACTTAGTAATCCTACGACCAGGAAATATTTAAGTTCAGAGTTATCATCTTTTAGGTCTCATTATTATGATCTCATCATAATCCATAAAAAACTTTACTCTAAACTATGGTATATCTTATTTAAACACTTAAATAGAAAAAGCCCGCAATAAAACCAAAACAAGTCTTTTATTAATATCAATGAAATCAAAACAGATTACATAAAAGTTATTCCTAAATCATCATACATGATTGGACTTAGGACACATCTCTTTCAATCTCCCACTTGTATTAAAGCCAATCACTCTGGTATCTAATACCCATCTTGTCTTTACGACGATTAAAGTGACTTTGAGAAAGTGGCTTTGTTAAAGGGTCTGCTATGTTGTTATGTGTGTCAACTCTCTTGATGTTGACATCTCCTCTTTCAACAATCTCCCTAATTTGATGAAAGCGTCGCAAAACATTTCTTATAAGAAGTATGTCATCCGCATACAATACAAGAAATGTTACCGCGCTCCCACTAACCTTCTTGTAGACACATGGTTCATCTATGTTTTTGATAAAACAAAATTCTTTGATTGTCTCATCAAAACGGATGTTCCATCTATGAGAAGCTTGCCTTAAACCATATATGGTTCGCAGCAGCTTACACACTAGGTGTTCATTTCCCTTGGAAAGAAAACCCTCTGGTTGTGTCATATACAGTTCCTCTTCAAGTTTCCCATTGAGGAAGGCCGTTTTCACGTCCATTTGCCAGATCTCATAGTCGTAGTAAGCAGCAATCGCAAGCAAAATCCGAATTGATTTTAACAGGGCTACAGGCAAAAAAGTTTCATCAAAGTCAATCCCTTGCCTTTGTCTGAATCCTTTTGCCACGAGCCTGGCCTTATAGGTCTCCACCTGCCCATCTGCTCCAATCTTTCTTTTGTATACCCACTTGCACCCAATAGGCTTAACACCTTCAGGCGCCTCAACCAGAGTCCATACTTGGTTGGTATACATAGATTCCATTTCGGATTTCATGGCACTATGCCATTTCTCTGAGTCAACACTACTCATAGCCTCATTATAGGTCACAGGGTCATCATCATCAATGATTGACAACTCAATGTCATTCTCAATGACAAGGCCATAATACCTCTCAGGTTGGCGAGACACTCTCCCTGACCTACGAATGGGTTGTTCCACAGAAGGTTGTTCAGTATGAACAGGTGTTTCCACTTGATCCGTAGTAGTTTGTGCTTCTTGAACTTCATCAAGTTCAATTTTGCTCCCACTGTTTCCTTCAAGGATAAACTGCTTTTCCAAGAAGGTAACATGTCTGGAGATAAACACCCGATGATCGGTGTAAAAGTAGTACCCTAAAGTCTCTTTAGGATATCCCATAAAATTACATTTTACAAATCGAGATTCCAGCTTATCTGGGTCAACTTTCTTGACATAAGCTGGACATCCCCAAATCTTAACGTGTTTAAGACTCAGTTTCCTTTCTTTCCATATCTCATATGGAGTTTGAGGAACAGATTTGGAAAGCACCTTATTCAGTAAATATGCTGAGGTTTCCAATGCATAACCCCACAGGAATACTGGAAGATTCACATAGCTCATCATGGACCGAACCATGTCTAATAAAGTTCGATTTCTCCTTTCAGATACCCCATTCAAGTGTGGAGTATATGAAGGAGTCCACTGGGAGACTATACCATTTTCTTTGAGATAAGCTAGAAACTCTCCATTCAAGTAAAATCATGGATCTGGAAGGTATATATGCCAATCATGGATCTGGAAGCAAAATCTGATGAAGATACTAGTCTAATTTTGAAGAAAAAGAATATTCAAACAACCTCTGATATAACTCATGTTGTTCAAGATCAGGACTTAGTAAATTCTGATATTACAATGAAGCAAGTAACCTCTGACACAGCTCAAGTTAGCTTGATATCAGAAGATAAAGAAAAGGAAACCTCTGACATTGGTCATGTTAAACCTTCAAAAATTCTACTACCTGGGTTTACTAAAGCTCAATAATCTACACAACTTTTGAAGACTACATCAAGTGGTTTTGAAGCAAGAGTTATTAGAGGAAAGGAAGCTATAGACAAATCAGGATTGGGTAGTTCTAAAGAAAATAGAGTAAATAATACTACCTCTGATCCAACTTCTTTGAGTGAACCAGGAGTAGGAACAACTCCTGAAAGATTGAATCAACTGGAGTCTGTACAAATGGTCTACCACTCTGTATTGAAAGAAGATATCATGTTATATTTCATGACAGATGGAAGGGTATTCCAGATTAGAAAGAATGCTATTCGTTTGAAGTACTTTGAAGAATTACAACATGTGTTGTTTCTACTTCAAGTGAAAAACAGGTTAACAGATGGTGCTGCCAGTTACTTAAAATCTGATATTCAAAGGCAGAAGAAACTTTACTCTGTAAAGTCTGACAGGCCATACTATCCTAAGTACAGAGCTCACAATGGTGATATAGTTGAGATGAAGCCTAATACCGCCAAAATCATCACTACATTTCTTGGTATTAAAGGTCTTGAATTCAATCTAGAGTCTGATAAAGCCTATGTCATCAGACTGGATCAGGATATAAGGAAAGCAAAAATAAATGATCTCAGGGCTGCTATCTTCCAGACAGGTGAAGATACAGTTGAACTTAAAAATGCAAAAAGGAGGATGCAAAATGAACTTGAATATGCTGAGAGAAGTCTGTTGAAGAACTATCTCAAAATAACTCCTGACATTAGAGAGATCACACACTGAAGCCAAGTCAAGAACTACAACTATTAAATTCTGAAGGTTATACAGGCTAAAGCTGATATCATACTTTAAGGATGGTAAAAGCTACAAGGACTGTGAGTTGTAGTTACTTAGTCAAATTCTCATATACATTTGTACTTAATGTTTTTGACATCATCAAATATCTATTGAACTTGTATATTATGCTAATTTACAAGTTGGGGGAGATTGTTAGATATATTTGTGATGTCATGTCTAATAATGATCTGTGTTTAGTTTTAGATCTTAACTAACAGGACAAATCAGGACTTAACTGGAAATCAGTACTTATACTGAAGTCAGAACTTAAGATATTAGAATTTAAGTTATCAAAACTTAAGATATCAAAAGATATTTATCAGGAGATAATATCAGGACTTAAGAAGACGTTCAGATAAGGAAGACGGTTGATTGAAGGAAAGAAGATTAAGGAAAACATAAGAAGAGATATGCATGGAGAAGAATTCTATGAAGAATAGAATACTTGGAGGAAAAGATAACTAGTTGATATATTTTAGGATGCAGATTTATGTTCGATATCAATTAGAAGATTATCTTGTAACTGTGTGTCTATATAAACACAACATAGGATTTACACTATAAGTGTTATCTTAATCGAGAATATTATTCATTGTAACCCTAGCAGCTCTCGTGATATTTGTTCATCACTGAGAGAGAACGGTTCCATTGCAATACTATTTCATTAATAAGATTATTCTGTGTTTCATACTCGTGTTCTTAATTCGATTTGATTGTACTAGACATAGTATTCAACCCCCTTTTTACAGTGTGTGTGACCTAACATACCCATTTTCAGAAAATACATATACCCGTACTTTTGAGAAAATAGGGTTGTCAGATATATTATAAAATATTTGCCACGATACGTAAAGAGGTTCCGCAAGGTACTTATTTATATTTATACAAGTATATACGTTCGACTAGTATCTCCGACAATTACAGGATACGTTCCCGTATTTCCGAATTTAATTTTCCCCTGAAAAATTGGGCAGCATTTCCTCTATTTATCGGTCTACCCGTCGAAACATCATCGACGTTACAACAACCAATCAAACAGGCAATTAATCCAACCGTCACAATTCACAGTCCAAATTATGTGACCAACTTCGATTTAAAATAACTAATTGTCGTACCGAAAGATAATTTTATGAACTAATTATTATTATATCGATTTAGCACTCAGAATTAAATTATCACCGTCCACCGTCAGCTCATCAAAATTCATCGCTAACGGCGGTAAAACCCGGAGGTACCCATATCAAGTTTCCAATCACGAATTTCACCGATTAAATTTCCTGAGTAATTAAAATAACTATTCGATTAATCACTAAAAATTCATTCGAATCTTTTCAGAAATAATTTTGAATAAACAAAATAATAATCGAATAATTTAATCAAAATCCATGAACCCCCATTCGGACAAGGAGGAGAGTATTCGATTAATCGAATAACTCGACCAAGATACAACAGAGAAAGCAACAGGGACGGCTACACCCACGCGCATACGTGCCACGCACGCACACATCACTCGCCACTGAGCCACCATCACCGCCTCGCCGGAAAAGCCGAGGAAGGGCGGCAACCAGAAGCAATCACAGAGCACCATTGATTATATACACATATATACTCATATATACGTATATATATCTGCTAGAAAAACAAAGCCATGCTAAACCAGAGAACGGCCGATGACCATGCTTACGGGAAATCGCAAAACAGCAGCGACCCAAGCAAGGAAATAGGAGAAAGAAACGGGGACAAAAGAAATAGGGGAGAAGAATTAAAAAGGGAAGAAGAGAAGTTTGAGATGAGGGAGGAAGAGAGAGATTAATGTTTCTAATAAAGAAATAATATTTACATCTTAGTTTATACAAACACGCCATGTTTCTATTTGCTTCATAAAAATGTCTTTATTCTGCCCGAAAGTGTAGTTTTTATTTCGTGTTTCGACATATACGAACCAAGGTGCACTTAAAACGGTATCAGAAAATCATGAAAACAGTCTTAAAATGTTATAAATATCCTGAAGTTAATAAAAACATAAATTTCGAAATTTTAAAATAATTTCTGAAATGTAATTTATACCCGCTTTTATCAATTAAACGAATCGACGCACGAGTGAAATTAATCCCAAAAGTTTCCAAAAAAATTTAAAATTCTCAGAATATTATAAACTTCACAAAATATGAGTTTCGTAATTTTTGAATTATAAAATCCCAAAAATAACTATTAAAATTATAAAATCATAAAAACAATTTTAGAGATAAACTAAATATTTATGCAAATAAATTTGCATTAAATCCTCTTTTAAAAGTGAAAATAAATCAGTATAACTTGATAGTTAATTACGCAAATAAACCTTGCACATCCTAATTTACACATAACTAATAATAAACAACATTCATCGGTCAAAACCCGTATACATATTTCATTTAATTAATTATTCAACAATTACACTCTTAAAATAATATAAATATACGAGTCGTTATATGGAGGCTCTACACTGATGCTCTGCATTACGGGCGTTGGCTTTATCGCGGACCTCAGCAACGAGGTCTAGGGCGAGCCTCATGCCTTCTTAAATAGGCCTTGGTTATCCGTGGGTGATTTCAAGGGGCAGTACTGTCTCGGCTCCGTAAGCCAACATGAATGGGGTAACTTCAGCTGTAACTTTGCAAGTAGTACGATATGTCCATAATATAGGTAGCAATTTATCCACTCAAGTGTTTCTTGAACGTTCAACACGCTTTTTAAGTCAATCAAAGATGATCGTTAGCGACTTTTGCTTGCCCATTTGCTTGAGGATGATCAACTGAAGTAAATCGACGTTCTATGTTGTTGTCATTACAATATTCCTTAAATTCTTCATTGTTAAACTATCTCCTATTATCCGTAACAAGGATGCGTGGGATTCTAAATTGACATATAAGATTTTCCCAGAAGAATTTGGAAATCTGTTTGGTGGTTATCTTGGTCAGTGCCTTAGCCTCAATCCATTTAGTGAAGTTGTCAATGGCGACCACAATGAACTTCCTTTGTCCCGATGCTACAGGAAAGGAACCTAGTATGTCCATTCCCCACATCACAAAGGGGATGTGAGAGCTAATGGATGTGAGCCTCTCTAGGGTCTGTCGAACTACAAGAGCGTGCCTATGGCATCTATCACACGTCTTCACATAAGCCTTTGCATCGGGTTATTTTATGATCGAGGGCCCTGCCCCCAATTGCTGCCCATAAATCCCTTCATAGGTTTCTTTAAGTGCCTTATCTACCTCGTTAGGTCTCAAGCACTTCAGATATGGGATCACGAAAGACTTTTGTACAATAGGCATTCGATCAGAGAATACTTTAATGCTCTTATTGATAATTTTTGTGCCTCTTGGGCATCGTCAGGGAGCTAACCTGTCTCGAGGTGGTTCTTGTTGGGATAATCTAGCAGCTATTTAAGCCAATTACTGCTATCAAGTTTATGACATGGATTGTCGGGGTCCTCAGGACTTGGAAGTATACACTTCTTGGATAGTTCTCTATTTTAGATGAGGCGAACAGGGAATCAACTGTAGTGTTCTCCTCTCTCGAAACATGTTCTGTATACCATTCATCATATAGAGTCGGAGTTTTTTTCACGACCCTTAGGTACTTGGCCATGGCGTCATTTTTAGATTCAAACTCCCCATTTATTTTGGCAATAATGATCCTTGAGTCTTCACAAATTTTAAGACTTTTGGTCCTCACAGCTCTAGATAAGCCTAATTAGGCTATCAAAGCTTCATATTCAGCTTCGTTGTTCGTAGTTGGGAAGTCCAACTTCAAAGAATACTCGATCATAAACCCTTCAGGGCTTTATAAGACTAGGTCTGCACCACTAGATTTTATACTTCTCTCCTTCTTCTGGGGTTACTATCTCTTGCCCCCGACTTCTTGGTCGTTAATGGTGCATTGGACCATGAATTCTGCTAATGTATGATCCTTGATGGTTGTTCGAGGCTTGTACTTGATCTCAAATTCATCCAACTCAGTCTCCCACTTGATGAGCCTTCCATTGGCTTTCGAGCTATGAATGATGTTTCTCAAAGGTTGGTCCGTCAAGACTTCAATTTTTTCGGCCTGGAGGTATGGTCGCAACTTCATCGAGGCTATTATTAGTGCAAACTTCTCAGTGGTGTAGTAGTTCAACTCCACTTCATGGAGCACCTTCTCACATAGTACATAGGTTTTTTAACCTTCTAAACTTACTTTACTAAGATGAGACTCACGACTTGCTCAGAGACTGCGAGGTACATGTAAAGTTATCCTCCGAACTCGGTTTGGCCAACAACGGGGCATCAGTCATGTACTTTTTCAGCTGTTCAAAGGCCTCTTGGCTTTCAGATGTCCATTCAAAATTCTTCACCTTTTTCAAGGCCTGAAAATTAGGGTAGGCATTTATCTCATGACTTGGAAATGAACCTCCTTAAAGTTGTAATCCCCCCAGACAGCTTTTGAACGTCCTTTATGGAATGTGGTGGTTCCATATCTAGGATGGCTTTGATTTTGTTGGGGGTTTGCCTCGATTCCTCTCTTCGAATGCCTCTCTGAGGTATTTAATATGGTCAGCCTTGGCTAGGCTTTTGACTAACATGTCGTCAACATAGACCTTTATGGTTTTTTCGATCGGATGAACGAATATCTAATTCACCAATCTTTGATAAGTAGCTCCTGCATTTTTTAGTCCAAATGCCATAACAAGATAGCAAAAGATACCAAAGTCAATTATGAAAGATACCTTGCGGGTGTTATCTTTGTGCATTTTAATCTGATTGTAACTGCTAAAGCCATCCATGCGTGCCCAGTAGTGGCATGGATCAGGGTGTCAATCCTTGATAGTGGGCAGTAGTCCTTAATGCATGCATCATTGAGTTTAGTGAAATTGATGCACATTTCCACTTCTCATTGGCTTTCTTGACCATCACAAAGTTAGCCAACCATTCGGGGAATTATACTTCCTCGATAAATCCAGCTTCAAGGAGCTTCTCAACCTCTTGCTTAATGGCTTCATGCCTATTCGGGGCATAAGTTCTCTTCTTCTGTTGTACGGCCTTCCGAGTCGGATCGACATTCAACCTGTGAGTTATAAGTTTGGCGTCGATCCCAGGCATGTCACAAGCTGTCCAAGCAAACACATCATTGTTCTCTTGTAGGAACGCTGTCAATTGGTCCCTCAAGGGTTTTCCCCAAGGATTATCTAATGTAGGTGACCTTATCAAGGTCTAACGGGTCTAAGGGAATTGGGACCAAGTCCTCAGCTGGTTTCCCCCGATGTTCATAGTTCTCACGGACATCCATGTCTTCTATTGGCAGGACCTGCCCCTGTTTCCATCGGGTCTAAGTGATGCTACATAGCAACTTTGGGCCATTTTTCAATCCAATTTCTCTTCTCCGACATCGTTTTTGGTTGGGAACTTGAGTACCATATGGTAGGTCGAGGGTACAGCCTTAAACGCGTGAATCCCGGTTCCCCCCATGATTGCATTGTAGGTAGAGGCTGCCTTGACAACCTGAAAGTTTAACATCTGTGTGACCTCTCTGGGCTCTTCCCTAATAGTCACGGGAAGTCGAATCGCTCCTTCTACTTGACACTCTACTCCATTAAACCCGTAGATGGGTGTATCAGAGGGGGTCAGTGTATCACATCCTTAGAAATGTGACATGAAATAGAATGTTTATGGAAGCTCCTTTGTCAACCAGGACCCTCTTGACAAGACAATTCCCAATTATTGAGGTGATAACTCGGGGATCATCCTGAGGGAATTTTAAACCATCATGGTCGTGGTTGCCGAATTCAAGTGTCATCTCAGTCTTAACACATTTAGGTGCGTCTCCGACTATACTCATCACCTCTCTAACATAAGCATTTCGAGAGTTCTTTGTTGTCCCGGCGGCCTGGCCCTCCGGAGATCATATTGATCACCGGCCCTCTCGGATGTGGATTTCGACTTTGGTTGGTACCCCTTGATCATAATCTCTCTTGTGGCCTCCGTCATCACCACCTTTAATGAATCTTCCACACTTTCCTCGTCGGATGAGATACTCGATCTCGTCCTTAAGATGTCTGCAGTCGTTGGTGTCATGACTAACATCCGTATGGAATATACAAAATTGGTTTTTGTCTCTCTTCTCGGGGTCTCCCTTTAGTGGCTTCGACCATCTGAAGTCTTTTTAATTTTCATCAATATTTGGCTCCTTGGCGCATTCAGCCTTGCGTATTTAGTGAACCTTGGTCCTTGATTCTTCTTGGAAGGGGGATCAGAGTCTTTACCAGTTCGAGGATATTTGTCCTTGGCATTGTACTCTTGGTCCGTCTTGTTGTCAGTTGGTTCATTGTGTATCACCATTTTCTTCATACTTTCCTCCACATTGATATATTTTTCAGCCCTATCTTGGAGCTATAACATGCTTTCAGGGGGTGCTTAGCTAGGGACATCTTGAATAACTCGTTTTTGGTTCCTTGCTGCAGGGCTATCATAGCTACCTTGTCATCAAGATACGGGACCTTCAAGGCTTTCTTTGTGAACCGATTCAGGTCGTCTCTTAAAGATTCCTTTGCTACTTGCACAATGCCCATGAAAGAAGCTGATCTTTTCTCATGCACTATGCCACTAATGAACTGCTTGATAAAGGCTTGGCTTAGTTCTCTAAAAGATCCAATCGAGTTGGGGGATAGACGACTGTACCACCTTTGAGCCATGACAGATCGAGTTTGGGGAAAGGCCCGACACTTGATAGCATCGTTCACGGGCTGCAATAATAAGACGTTGGAGAACGTCCTGACATGATTTCCTGGATCGCCAGTACCATCATATGTTTTGATGGAGGGCATCTTAAACTTTCTTGATATTTGGGCAATCATTATCTCTTCAGTGAATTATGGGTTTGGATCATCAGGATCTCCTAGGGGCATCAAGTCACTTGGATCGGCCCTTGGGGTCGCAACTCCTCTCCTTGGCATTAGACCTTTTAGGTCTACGATATGAGAAAAATCTCTAGGTCTCATTGTTTGTTGGGGTCTCGGTGTCTGATGGATCTCCATGTCACGCTTCAACCTTTGGATCTCAGGTTGATGAGCCCTAATCCTCTCTTATATATCTTGGGGAATTGTCCCTTGGGTGCTCTTAGGCTATTGATAGTCACACTGCACTGGCTCCTTACCAGGGCATCGACTCGATAAAATGGGCTCGACTCGATAAAATAAGCTCGACTCGACTCACACTCGTTTTTAAGCTCAAGCTCAAACTCATTTTCGGGCTCGATTAAAAAATTTGATACGCTCGAAAACCCGCGAACAGCTCGAACTCGACTCAATTAATTTATAGATCGAGTTTGAACAAAATTTTCAGGCTCGATTTTTTTTGGGATCAACTTGACTCGATAAAAAAACTCAAACTCAAATTTAATAAATACAAACTCGACTCGAATTACACACCTACGGAACCAAAGACATGATATAATAATTAATATCTCAAATTCAGTATAATAATCCAATTAGTAATCCGATTACTCGTTACAATCAATCGGATACCCTTTTCTCAACCAAACTACCCTTACACATTTACCCTCAGCAGTAGATAAAATTTAAAATAAAATATATATACGTAGATGACGTTTTATATATTGTTATTATAATTATAATTTTGAGAGAGATTCAGTGTAAATAATTTCAATTTTATAATTGTGCCTTGTTAAAGAAAGCTCTCAAGCTCGTTCACAAACACACACTCCCCTAACAAAAACTCTAGAGAGAGAGAGATACACACCCCCGAAGCTTCACTGCACGACACATTATACACACACATATCTACCGTACGTAACGCAAATCGCTACCGTTACGTTGCGCCTAGGGTTTTAAAATGATCTTCTTATCTTAATTTCACTATCTTCCCCCTTTTATTTCATCTCTAAACCCTAATTTCAGCGATCTCAATTGCTCAATTTGGGCGAATTAGAGTGCTAATTGCGATTCGCAGGAGTGGAATTGGAGGTTGTTATGGGCGCACAGGAGAAATCGCCGTCTGCGACTAGTTCGATGCAGGTTTGATGCTTTTATCTTGTTTCGAATCGTTGATTTTATGTACATGTGTGTTTATATGTTGTAATTGAGCTGTTTTAATTGATTGAGGTTGTTTGTTAGTGTAATTGATGATGTTGTATGTTTGTGTGTATGTGTATGTATAGGTGTGTATTGAATTTGGGATTAAGTAGTTTTTTTTTGTACTGGAATGAGTTTTTTTGTGTTTGCGGGTTGAGATTTTGTGATGCAAGTAGTTGATGTGGAGTGGAATGAGGTTTTTTGTGGTGTAGTGCACGTTAGTGTAAAATTAAGGAAGTTGGGGGATTTTGGACGGTTTCGATGTGTTTGTTGTTAAAGGAAGTTGAGTTGCGTATTGAGTATAGAGCTCCTTTACTTTTTTCTGTTAGTTGAGCTAAAGTTGGAGATTCTGATATTGTCATTTTCGGCTATGTGGGGATATTTAGTTTATTTTTGTTTGTCATTCATTATTTTGCGTGTCAAGTTTTTATTGTTACTTATTTGGTAGTGATTTGGTTCTAGCTGACATTTACTTCATTTAGGCGGCGCCCCCCTCTCTCTAAATATTTGCACATAAGGTATATGTGATTTACGTATAGCTTGACTATTGTTTTCTAAAATCAACTCTTTGATTGAACTACTGATATCATTGGTCGAGTGAAACAAGTACTGCTGCTTGTGTTTTGAGGTTTGACCATTTGTCTTTGATATTTGATCCTGGAAAAGTGAATTTTTTTAGCACATATAGAAACCTTTTTCGGCCACATGCTAAAGTGTGCATGTGTGTAAATCACAGGCGGTGAATAGAAAAAGGAGCAGAAATTTTAAATTTCCTATAGCGATTAAATTGGTTTTTTGAGTCCACGCTAAACTGAATGCAGTGGCATTTAAGAATTCAATTATAGCTTTGGCCCATGAATGGATTTCTGCTCATAAGGTCACTGGTTAATCTATTTTTCCATCTGAACACCTGTAAAACGAGTATTGCTAACCTGCAATGAACTTAAAAATCAAAAATTGAAGTCCAGTCGGATGTTTAATGATCTTTCGTTTTAAGCAAACACGTGTTAGGAAGAAAGAATGTTTAACAACTTTCCAAGATAATTAAGGAAGGATAATTGGTGAAATCAAATATCATTGTAAAATAACTCAAGATTAGTAAATTTTTTGAAACTGTGAATGCAATGTTTTATTTACTATTAGCTAAGAATTAGACCTCTGCTGCACGTTTGTGATAATCCATTTGTGTAGTGTTCATACTTGTTTTAATGCCCTTGGACTGACAATGGCAATCTGGACTTTGATGCTTGTTACAACATTTACTTAGTGACAATTGAAGACATTCCCTTTGGTTTTATTACCTAACACCTGCTTAATAATTAATACTAGCTCTTATGTGGAAGTGCTTTTCCCCCCATTTTGAAGATCCACGTAATTGTATAGTAGATTGCATAATAGTTGCTGCTTTAATGACTTCTGAATTCCATATATACGTATTCACTAGTCTTATCAATATAAATCGTATAATTAAGAAGGGCCTAAATTGGGGACATGCATACTGACAACAACTGTAGAAGGCCTGGGAAGAAGGCTGTTTCAAGTCCCACAAAAATAGAGACACATCTTATTGAGTTGGCAATAGCTGAAACCAAACTGAAAAAGTGAATATAATGAAAAAATTGAAAAGAGAAGGAGAAAATACCTGATAATGTCAAAGTAAATATAAATTTGAAGGTTAGAGTTCTCTTCTTTTTGTGTGATTTCCATACGAATTTAGCCTGATTTTTCCAGGGGGTTACTGAAGAGTTGCTAGTAATAGGATTGTGAATGCTTATTTGCAATCATTTAGTCATTGATTTTTAAAAGATTTCTCACATCAGTGGTCTCAAATCTAGATTGTTTATAATTTGTATTCAAAGATTCTGGCATCATTCATAAATGCTAACGGATGCGGCTAGATACTATGGGCAGCATATCTTTACTGGGCCGCATGGCTATAAATATGATGCATGTCTTTCCTCTCGGACTTCATAATTTATTTTTTAGCTTGATGGTGCCATAAATTTAGGGCAATTAATTGAATTTTTGCCCAGCTGTTTTTCCTTTTCTATTAGTGTTCGTAGTTTGATCCATGACTCCAACTCTCCTTGTGATGGCTTGAACGGACTTAGACTAATGATTGTCTTGAACTCAGCGTGTAAAGTATTATCGCCTGAATGAGGATGGGAAATGGGATGACCAAGGAACTGGGCATGTTACTGTGGATTATTTGGAGGTCTGACCATTTTTTGCCCTGTCTAAATGAATGTTAAATCCTCAACAATTGTTTGTACAAATATTTTGATTAACTTCTGGAATTCTGTTTCCCAATTTCTGTAACACAGAGATCAGAAGAGCTGGGTTTATTTGTTGTTGACGAGGATGACATTGAAACATTGCTACTGCACCGCATAAGATCGGATGATATATACAGGAAGCAAGAAGGTTAGACTTTCAGCTTTACCAATGTGTAACATGCATTGTTTTTTGGTATTAATACTTGGCTTGTTGGCCGTCTTGATTCCAATATTCAGATACAATAATCTCTTGGAGGGATCCTGAGCATTTGACCGAGGTAGCCCTTAGCTTTCAAGAAACTACTGGATGCTCATATATATGGTAACTAGTGTAGTTATACTATTTACCTTTCTTATGTCTGCACATGCTTTGCTTTCCTCTTATAATTTCGTCCAGGCTTAAATACTAATCCCAACTAACATCATCTTAATTTATGCAGGGATCAAATTTGTAGTGTTCAAAGGAGTCTGCAATTCAGTACTCTTACTAGTAAGTGGATTGCTTCCTTGTCTATAGTAATGTAGGCATGCCTTAACATAGTAGTCTTGTAATGTTTTTTTGTAACTAATCATTGCAAGTTAATATTTTTTCTACAAATTATTATCTGTTACAAGTATAACTGATAGGTTCTGAAATAAATTAGAGGTCAGCTATAGTGAGGATAATATTAATGTTTGTCAAATGAAGTTAAAATTCTTAAGTATTTATAAATGACTACTTAAATTATGCCTACAAAGTAGTTTTAAGTCATGAATGAAACTAACTTATGTTGTTACTTTTGACTTGTTGAAAATTACTTGTCATACTAAAAAGCACCCCTTAATTAGATTAATTTAAGCATGTCCTTTTTTGGGATAATTAAATAGTGTACATTGTACCTTCTATGTGGCTAATCTGGCATTGGGTTCAAAATTTATTGCATACAAAAGATCTTGACATGAAGAGTGGGATTCTATTGCCTTGACAAGTTGTGTTGGGGTAAAGAGCAACCCCAACGGGTTACCTATTTTGGTCCCCTAAATTATATTAAAATAATGATTTCCTAAAATATAGAGGACGGAAACACTTTTTAACACCAATGGTGTTCCCTAAATTGGTTCCCTATATTTTAAAAGTAATATTTAATTGATATTTTAAATTATTTTAATTTATAAATGACAAAAATTCCTAATTTTAATTATCTTTTTAATCTATTCATCTCTATACTTAATTATTCAAAAGAACTAATCATATAAATACTATAATTTTACCATAAGTTAAATGATTTTTACAACTATTTGTGTATCTATATTAAATTTTAATTGATTAATTTATCAGAATAAAATTATAAATTAAATAAAAAAACAAAATAAAAATGCACAAACACACAAAACACCGGCACAATTTATACAGACAGACACTCGTAGGCACAAATTATGCCTACAAAGTAGTTTTAAGTCATGAATGAAACTAACTTATGTTGTTACTTTTGACTTGTTGAAAATTACTTGTCATACTAAAAAGCACCCCTTAATTAGATTAATTTAAGCATGTCCTTTTTTGGGATAATTAAATAGTGTACATTGTACCTTCTATGTGGCTAATCTGGCATTGGGTTCAAAATTTATTGCATACAAAAGATCTTGACATGAAGAGTGGGATTCTATTGCCTTGACAAGTTGTGTTGGGGTAAAGAGCAACCCCAACGGGTTACCTATTTTGGTCCCCTAAATTATATTAAAATAATGATTTCCTAAAATATAGAGGACGGAAACACTTTTTAACACCAATGGTGTTCCCTAAATTGGTTCCCTATATTTTAAAAGTAATATTTAATTGATATTTTAAATTATTTTAATTTATAAATGACAAAAATTCCTAATTTTAATTATCTTTTTAATCTATTCATCTCTATACTTAATTATTCAAAAGAACTAATCATATAAATACTATAATTTTACCATAAGTTAAATGATTTTTACAACTATTTGTGTATCTATATTAAATTTTAATTGATTAATTTATCAGAATAAAATTATAAATTAAATAAAAAAACAAAATAAAAATGCACAAACACACAAAACACCGGCACAATTTATACAGACAGACACTCGTATATACACACATGCAGTCATGCAGAGAAGAGAAAAAAAGAAAAGAAAAGGCAGGGGAGGGAGTATTCGGATGACATGGCATCATATAGGGGAGGAGTTTTCATCCCTCAAATAAGAGGTTTGATTTTCTCTCACCTATAATATTTAGGTAAGGGGAGGATGGTTGGAGAGGGTTTTTTGAGGGAAGACCCCCCCAAATTCTTCCACCTAAGCATATTATTGGTAAGGGATCTCTCCCCTTGGAGATGCTCTAAAGCATAAGGTTTTGATACAATATTCTTGATTTATCTTGAGGATGGAAATCTGTCTTTAATACTTCATTAGGGCCAAATATTTATTCGGGCAGGATTAGGAACAAGCAGGACTCTACTAACTAATAATGTGAAATCCTCTTCACTTGAAGAATTTTAGGCTGTTAGAATATATTAGTGGAACACAAAATGTGTTGTTAAAGATCTTATTATCCCAGTAAGTATCAAAAACTAATACCTTGTTACTGATTTTTTTTTCAGACGAGACATATCATACTATCCACAGTGAACTCAAGGATTTACCTCCAGTTGAGCTGTCTACGCTTCCTTCAATACTAAAGGTTTATACTCATGCTCAGTTTGAAATTCATTAGTTAGTGCCAAACATTTACATGCTAGTCTAGCATGTATTATCATTAGAGTCCCTGCCTCCTTGTAAAGAACATTGAAGTATTTTTGATTTAAAGTTCCCTTTATGTACAAGTATCACAGTGCTCGTGGGAGTCTATAATGTAAACAAACCATCCATCAGAGCATAGTCTTGATGGTGATGTATAACCTATAATCTGGGTTCCTTACCAGTGAGAACTTAATATTGTATACCAGTGGTCATTATCTTAATTTTTGGGTGTGGTAAGATGTTTCTTTATATGACCTCACATGATATGCTTTAAAATTAAGTTACTACCAATCCTTCAAAAATTCGTCTATATAAAGTAACATATAACACAATTAAGAATCTAACTTCGATTACACAGATTATAGATAAAAATGAAAAGTAAGCAGAATAAGTAAAATAAACCAATTTTATTTGAGATTTATGTTAAAGATATCAATAATGTATTAATGTCTACAACGCCGTTGCTTTTCCAGTTATGACATTTATGTTAACGATATCTATGATGTATTAATGTCTACAACGCTGTTTTATATAACTCTCATATATGGAAAGAAAAGTGAAATGAAGGTATATTGTTTTTTTATCATACTTCTTCTACCTCAAATCTCTTGGCTGCTTTTAATTCTTTTAATTATAGTGTTCTCTTTAAAAAGTTTTTATGATTTGCAAGTTTCTCTTGGTACTAATTTTTTTTGTTTACAATATTGTCGTTATATATTGATAATTTGTCTACAATTTTACCAATTAAAATCGTTATAGATATTAAAAAATATTTAATTGCTCCATACAGAATTTATATGATATTTTTTTTTTGTAATTATACGAAGTTTTATATCTATTTTATAAATATTCTTATGCCTTGCAGGGGTCTACACCTGCTTGTATTTTATTGTAGAAGTAGATTGGTAGTTGAAGCTTCTTTACATTACTTAGATAAAGGTGCATTGTTTCGAAAAATAGAAAAATGTGAATTTTTTTTATAGTTGTGTAGAAGTCAAGTCAGCCATTTGATCTTTCTGGACAGATGGAGTATTATTTAGTATAAAAAAAATTTGTTCAGCCAAAGAAAAATTAAGTCCCTTTTATGTATCCTTTGAGTGGTTGTGCCAGCGTATCTTTGACTGTCATGATTGGAATTAGAAATTGAGTTTGGATGGTGAGTACTCCCCTATCTTTGACTGTCATTGGAATTAGAAATTGAGTTTGGATGGTGAGTACTCCCCTATATTCTAAGGCCATTTGGTTGTTTTTTTTTGAATCACTCAGTTACTAATGGAAGTACCCTGGATATATGGGTCAGTGCATGATTGTCTTTGTTACTTTTGTCTTGATTTCTTTTGCTGTGTAGTTTTTCATTGTCCATCCCCTGAATACAGGTGTCTAACCAGCCTTATGTGAATTTTAGCATAGGGAAATAGTTATGAGATAAACTTCTTATTTTTTAATTATTTAAGTTTACTAGTGAACCTTTTCTAAGCCTGCTTTTCGTTACTATCGTAAAGATTAGATCCACTTGTGATGTATTGATATTATATTTTCAATTTTCTACGTCTTTTACTATTGTATTCACTTGCCGATTAAGATATATTTTGTCCTCTTTAACTGTTGAAGTGTAGTAGTTTATTTATTGTTCTGCACCACCTAGAACTTGCACTGGTATGCATTCACCGCCAGCTCCATATCTTTTTCTTTTTCATGCCGACCTCACTTTGACAATTTTTTTACAGTTTCCAATGTGAAATCAATCATTTCCAAACTAATTTCGTTTAAAATATATTATTACTAATGGTAGACAAACTTGTATGTTAAGAAGGATTACATTTGTTTTTGGACTCTTAAACAAAATAAAGTGGGATATTTTTTTGGGATGGAGTCGAATTATTTTGAATGAGTAATGAAATGCACGTCTTTAATGGCAACTTGTCTTCTCAATTGTTTATTATTATATCAATTTTGTACTTTGCAGGCTGTGGTTGAGAGCAGCAACGCTGACCAGTGCCGCGTGGCAGAACTCATATCACATGATGTAAGATATGTTGATTTTTATCATTTTGTGTGGATCATAATTTACCATCTTAATTTAGTTACTGGATCATTTCATCTTATTGCGGTTCATGTGCCTGCTAAACTTATCTTATAATATTAATTAAAATATAAGTAGATTATGGATCATTCCATTTCAGTTGATAACTTTCCAGTAATCAAGGTTATTGTGGTGGTGGGGACTGGGGTCCCTAGTGGATATCCAGGACTATATTTCGGAATGTGGGTCCATGGCTGCCAAATCATGCATCTGATGTTCATATGTAAAGTTTGATTAATGTTTATATATAAATATATGCATCTACATATTATAATAGATACTATTGCAAATTCTATATTTTAGGTAGACAAATAAAATACATGATCTATGGATTACTTGCTGAATGTTAATAGTGAATGCAATATATCTTAAGTATATGTTACTCCACCTTTCCGCCTAATTAGTAATATTTGGGTTAGGCACGAAGATTAAAAAAAATTGAAGAAAGGAGAATGAAACGTTTATTGGTCGTAATATGTTGTTCTAGGGAATGTTAAGAAGTGTTTGGGACATACTAGAAACAGAAGTTCTAAGAGATGGGTGGGAGTTGGGACGGAGGGAGTACCATACTTATGATAATCTTGGATTATTATAAATAAGAAAGAAGTACATTATTACGTAAAATACATAATTATATATATTAATCGAATTATATCCGATATGTATAAAAAAATTTATCTGCAGGTCCGCTAGTATTTATGTAATCTGATAATTATACACGTACTTATGTATAATCAAAATTAACCTGTGGCAACACCCAAAGAAGTTTCTTTAAAAGGTAACCGTCGCGGTGCAAGAATAAATATAGCTGTGATTGTTAAGATACTTCTTAATTTTTGTTTTATTTATATCATTTTGGCACATAGTTCAATGTCAAAAATTATAACAAACACATATAAGGGACCATTGTGACAAAACTTACTACGTGACCTCTAGTTTAATCAATTTCAGTCTGACCATACTAGTAAACATGGATTTAATAGATTCTTTCCGTTGAGTAATACATGTTCCATATGAGGCTTTGCTCTATCACCTTAAGGTTTTAGATGAGTTTGTTACTTGACATTAAATTAGAGCTTGGTTTCTCAGGTTTGAGTCCTCCCACCCCGAATTAAATTGTTTTTGTCTGTTCTGTTTGGGTACGGTCTTCCGTGTGCTGTATGTCCGTTTCATACGATTGAGATGAGTGTTGTATAATATATGATCTATATAAGGCCTTCATAACACATCAAGGTTTTAGATGATTTGATTACGTAACAAATTTGAAGTGTCCTCGTTATTTAAATACCTAAATAAACCGTTAATTCTAAGTAGGTATTAATGTAGTTGATGTTTATATTTACCCCGAAAGTCAAGATTCAACAAATAATGATCTCAGCAGGATGTTGTAATTCTCTCACCTGTTATATCCCCACCTTCCTGTATGTTGTCACTTGTTATTAATGACTCGGGTGTTTCTAATGAATTACTATTTATGCAGCAAGATTTCTTCCGCAAGCTAATGGACCTATTTAGGATCTGCGAAGATTTGGAAGATGTTGATGGCCTTCATCTGATATTTAAGATAGTCAGAGGGATCGGTTAGTGTCCTTATTCTCTTGCATCTGCTCTCACACGTTATGAATATATCTCCATACACAGACCACAAAGCAGGTTACTCTTTCCTACAAGTGATATTAGCATATTGTTATTTGCAGTTTTACTCAATTCTGCTCAGATCTTCGAGAGAATATTTGGGGAGGAGTTGATCATGGACATCTGTGGATGCCTTGAATGTAAGTTTTTTCACTTTGGCATAAAAATTCTTTCCTACAATTATTGTGGTCACGACTCACGACTAGACTATATATTTCTAATTTTATTATATAAGTATTATATATCTCATGCCCTAGATGTCAAACATCTTCTGAAGTGGTGGCAAAAATCTTAATTTGATTATTGGTAAAAAAACTGCTTTTTAGATCAAGAGTCCACTGGATTAGCCACCATTTGTAAAATGCCAGGCCCAATTCCAAGCCTGAACCCCACAGGCCTAATGTGTACTTAATAACTTAACAACCCACAACATGCTGATCCAAAATTTCTAGCTACTTTGGTACATAAAGTTCAAGACTAGTACTTATAAAGTTATGCAGACTTAACCACTTAATTGAAGTGGGATGTTACTGGAAGTATTAAAATTTTCGTAAAATGACAATTACTATTATATTTGTGTGCATACTATATATTGCAAGTTTTAGGCCGTGTTTAACCCAATTTTTTGTTTTTAAACTGTGGTTTGTATTGATTGTTTTCTGCAGATGACCCTGAACTACCTCACGTCCATCATCGTGTATTCTTAAAAGAGCACGTGGTATTCAAGGAGGTACATGCTTCTTGCTTCTTTTTGTTCTCTCTTGTCCTATTATTTGTGTGTTTGTATGTGCAAGGGCCAGCTATGCAATTGCATGTCTTAATTTAGCCATCAACTGTGATGTTGGCAAGTGTTGGAACAGGGTTAATATATTGTAGAACTAACAGTATCACATCTTGCTGTGTATACTTTCATCTGTTTAGGCCATACCTATTAAGGATCCCCAGGTCTTGTCAAAGATACATCAGACATACAAAATTGGTTACCTAAAGGTGAGGAATATAAACATTTTTATTATTGTTTTCTGACATACTTTCCAGTTTGTCCTTGTGACTAGATTTCACCGTGCAATTTCTCTTTTAGGATGTTGTTCTATCCAGAATATTAGACGAAGCTACAACTGCAAGCTTAAATTCCATTATTCACTCGAATAATGCATATGTAAGTGCCTCATTTTTTTTCACAAGGCGTGGCCTTGGTAGTTTCGATCCTAATTATTTTAGTTATGTGTAGGTTGTTTCTATGCTGAAAGATGATAGTACCTTTATCCAAGAACTGTTTGCAAGAATGAAATCCCCTGAAACTCCTGCTGAATCAATGAAGGATTTGGTAGGTTCTGATCTTTGTTTAGTTAATTCAGCGTGTTCTCCTGCAATTAGGACTAACTGTACATGAAAATTTCACTTCTAAACATCTGGTTGTATTTCAACATCTCTAGAATGAGCTAGATTTTTCATGGTATCTGTGTGCTTGGGATTTGGCTAAGAAAATTATTAATTGGTTTAAATAAACTTAATTATCCATGGATGGGTTTCGTATCCTAGTTACACTAGGGTGTCTTCTTATAATAATGCATCCATTAATGTATGTCAAATTTGATTTTGCTTGATTGGAGCTTGTGCTTATTTTTCCTGTCCTAATTGTTTCTTGCAAGAATGAAGAAGTCTTGGTGCTAAAAACGGGAGAACCAAACTACTGTTTGATAGACAGTTCATTTTCTTCCTTTTACTTGAACACTTAGTTTTCTTTTTGACTGTTAGCATCCCAGTAAATCATAAATCAATAACATCTTAATCATCGGAGATATGAACCTAGTAATTTAGCTTTTGCTCAAATATCAATGTAACACTTTGATTTGTTTCAGAATTTCTGTTAGCTTGTTTGTTTGTTTCTTATTGACAGTCATGTGTATCTCCTAAATAATTGACTTTAGATGTTCTTGACAAATAGCAATGTGAAACTATCTGCGTGGTTGTTAAAATGGAAACCAATTTTCTATTTTTCATTGTATATCAAAAATCTGTTCTCGTGGCTTCTAATACGTCTATAGCTTGTATGCTTTTGCTGAGAGTGATTTGATCATTTAACCGCAGTACTGCACCGTTAACTTATATATATGATTTTTACCATCTTGCTGTATATTACAGATCATGCTAACATAATCTTGTTGCTACACTCTATATTAATTGTTGCAATTGCACAATTCATAGCTATAGCACCTCTGTTACAGTGCCTTGGCTGGGAATGTCCAACATGGATATGTGACCAAGTTTTGGAGTCGTGAATGAATGTTGTGCATGCTTTTGGTCTTAAATGATGTGTCTTGCGTTAAATAATTTTAAAAACATGTCCATCAGCTGTTTTCATGACTGGTTGCACAGGAAATGTTGTACTTGAATGTTTGTGAGTAATGTAATAGGGTGCACTTGATGGCATTCTTGTCAGTAGTATCATATGCTCAATAGTAGCAAGCAAACTAAATATATCACTTTAAGGCACTACTGTGTTATTTCAATGCTGCTACCAGAAACTTTACCTTTTTTAGTAGCCAAGTACGGCCTTTTCTAGTGTGTAGTTGGGACTTAATTTAGCTGGCCTGACTGTGTATTATTAAAATAGTATTCCCTTCATTCCAATAGATTCTTAACATTTGAAATGGAGTTATCGACACGCATATTAAGGCTATTATCTAGTATAGTTACATACATTATTTTTAAAACTTTTTTCTTCTGAATGAATATTAAATGTTTAAATTTCAAATTAAAAAAAGAAAATTTTCAAAATAAGTTATGGGACTATACTAGATAAGAGCTGTAAAATGTGTGCGGAACCCTCTCTTGCAAATGTTAAGAATCTAGTGGGACGGAGGGAGTAATGTGTTTTATTTCATAGAACATGCAGCAGAGGTCTGTATATTATTGGATGTGGCTGGATGCACAGATGTAACTTTGTGGCTAACATTTGCTAGCCTGCTCCTGTGTCGTCTGTTGTAGTATGTAGATGATTGTGTCTTTTCTTATCGTAGGGAAGTCGATAATCTAATATACGGTTACAGGTTTTGTAAATGGTCTGAATAAGTCTACTGCTGTTACATGTTGATCAAAGTCTGCATTACAACCATAGCATGATATCTCTAGTCAGAAATAGTTTCTATTACTAGCACATTTGACATTAATACTAAGAATATTGTGAATTCTTGTTTGTTCTCATGGAAATAGGTGCTCTTCCTGCATGAGTTTTGTAATCTAAGCAAGAGTCTGCAGATGGTGCACCAACTTCGGTTATATAGGTAATTTAGGTTATGTCTGCTTGTATTGCTTTCTGTTTGTTATCTGGTGGATTAAAGATTGCTATTACATGTTTCTTGATTTTCGAGAGGTTCTGCTTTTGCTCATATATATAACGCTTATATTTATACAGATTTAAATGTTTTTGGTACACACTATGTGTATGTATGCATCTTGATACCTGTACAATATTTCTGATACATGTGCAATATTTATATCATTGTAGGGATTTCTTGAACGAAGGAATTATCGACATCATTACCAATATTTTGCAGAGTCAAGACAAAAAGATTATATTAACTGGGTAATGAATATAGTTTCTCTCTTATTATTTGATTATTGTATAATGTCTTTTATGTGTGTTGGCCAAATTAGGCAACTAATGGTGAGTGATTCAATGGATGCAGGACAGACATCTTCATTCTTTTCTTGAATCAAGACTCGAATCTCACTCGTTCTTTTGTCACTAGGAAGGAAGGTGTCCCTCTTCTTGGACTTCTGGTATGTTTTTTCATTGCTAAATTGAAGTAGCATAAGTTTGTTCCCATAATCCCAAATGATTATACTTGGAAGTAGTCTTCTCGTGCCCTGATGTATTCATGGTCGTAGTATTATGTTCCCTACATACTCTGTAATCACTTAAAGAAATCTTGGAAATGATCTGCCAGAAAATTTGATAAAATCTTACTTTTTAGCTTAATGCTCTCTTTGAATCACGAGTTAGGTGCATGTAGTTATACTTGTCATTCTAAGATGCCCTTAAAATACATAGATTTAGTGATCTCTTTCAAGATGACGGTCCTGCATGAACTTGTATATTAGTGTTGACTGAAAGTCTGAATACTTCAATAAGGTTGAGTGTGTATAAAGCATATGTTTAAGGAGTGTGTATAAAGCATATGTTTAAGGATTAGTTATTATTTAGGCCCAATGATCTATATATATGAAAATATAAATTTTATTTATAGGATTGTCTAAAGTTCGTAAACCTAAAGAATGATTTATGAGTCGGTGAAGGCTTGTAAAGATGTATTATGTATCTTTAGAGAGAAGTGACCAAAATGGAAAATGAAATACTTGAAAGCTTAAATCTTTGAGTGTCAAAATAATTTTACGTATTGCACCGCATGGCAGCAATGTAGATAAGTAGGTCTGTAGATGACTGGCATTAGTTTCTACAGTCTACACTATAGCAAAGGTGGGGGTCCTTAGCTATTGACACATCGTATTTATTATGTTTAGACTTTAGAGTATTGCATTTATGCTTTTAACATGAAAAAGTGAAATTGCATTTATGTTTTCTCCTCGGTAGGTAAAAGGGATGCTTACAGATTTTGGTGATGATATGCATTGTCAGTTTCTCGAAATTCTACGCAGTCTTTTGGACTCATATGCCTCAGGATCACAGGTGCCTTTCATTTACTCCTTTAGATTAAGTGGTCGTAAGAAGTTTTGAATTATATATAGATGCCACTTATTTGTCATGATTTTTACGGGAAAGTTTATTATAAGAAACTGGGAAGTGGGGATCCACAAGTGAACAAAGATTAGTTGTGTTGACAATTAGGGCCAGGCTTGCCTAGGTGAAATACTACTACCAGATTAGCAAATAATGGTATGCTTGGAGGCAACTGTGCTTTATTTGAGTAATGAGTATTGCTGCTGGAGTCCTTACCTAAATATGCTTAATTCGCCACCCCAGTGTGAAAGTAACAATTATTTGTTGGCACTATAAACAAAAATGATTTTCTAATCGCTTATGAGATTATTTTTCTTTCTCCTGGGTAGGGAGATCTGCTACTCCATAAATGAAAATGATGGCTTTGAGTGCTCTAGTTGCCACTTGCCAACAGTATTGTATTCTGATAAACCAGTATCTGCATTTGCCATTTGTGCTGTGATATTTGACATGCTTTTGTTCAGTGAAGTTTAAACTAGTTTAAATTATATTATAAACCAAGTTTCTGTTATACTCATTCACCATTAGAGGCCTTGTTTATTGCCTCGTGAATTTCTTCCGGACACAATTATTGTGATTAGTTATATCTTTATAGTATTTGCATCAATGCTCTTTGTTCTTATACTATTGGTACCACAAGTTTTGTTGGTTGTACATTACCTTTTAGGCCATTAACTTTTATTTTACTTTCTTGGATTATTTAGCGACATTCAGGTGTGGCCATGTGGTAGTTTTCAACATTTTTTTTTTGTGTTTAATGAGTGGTATCTGATCTTTGGCAGAGAGATACAATCATTGAGATTTTTTACGAGAAGCATTTGGGTCAACTAATCGAAGTGATTACTTCATCATGCCCTCCGAGTAGCTCTGGTCAAACCATTAGCAGATCTTCTGTCTCACAATTTACCAGTGCGAAACCTGAAATACTTCTAAACATCTGCGATCTCCTATGCTTCTGTGTTTCACATCATCCATTTAGAATCAAGTAATCACGTGGCTTATTGTGTTTTTATGTGGTTTTAAAAGTTTTAGCAGTAAAAACTAATAAGTAATGTTTTAACATTTTTCCATTATTGGCTACAGGTGCAACTTCCTTCTTAATAATGTTATAGACAAGGTTTTGTTTCTTACTCGAAGGAGAGAAAAGTACCTAGTAGTTGCTGCTGTTCGATTTGTCAGAATTCTGATCTCTCGCAATGTAAGTGTGACCTTCTGCATGGTATATCCCCTTCCCCTAATTTTATCTAGGCATATGATTCTTTCATCTTTTACATGAAAGTGGTCTGTATCTTGTCAACTTTGATTTCATTTAGTTAAATGTCATGGGATTTCTGGTTAGAAACGAACGTGAGTAGTACCCCTTCCCCCTTCCCCCTTCCCCCTTCCTATCAAATTCCCTTCTGAGGCCACTTTTTGTGTCTGTGAAGTGCTCTGTTTGGTTGACAAATCTTTATTACTGCCATTTACTTTAATGAGTTATTGTGATAATTACTAGTTTATTACTAGATCCATTCTGGTCTTCGTATGAAGTCAAGTTGATTTAGCTCATTGTGATATTTTGCAGGATGATCATCTATTTAATCATATTGTGAAGAACAACCTCTTGAAACCAGTTATAGATGTTTTTGTTGATAACGGCAATCGATATAATTTATTGAACTCTGCTGTGCTGGAGTTGTTTGAGCATGTCCGGAGGGTAATTATAATATTTACCTAGTTGCAGATTGTATTTGATGAAGATAGCAGGAGGATGACTTATACCTTGACATTAAATAATTTTCAGGAAAACTTCAAGATACTAATCAAGTATATAATCAATTCCTTTTGGGGTCAGTTGGTCAACTTTGCAAACTTCTCCTCAATTCACTCCTTAAAAGTTAGATATGATCAGGTAATCGTCTTCCTTGTCGTCTATTTTACTTCTATGTTTTCATTGCCCTGGTTTCTTAATACTGGATATGTAGTCCCTGGAGAGCTTGGGTGAAAAAGGTCCAAATGATGTGTTGGAACCAAGAAGGCGAATAGATGAACGTGCTCTGGAGAAGGAAGAGGAAGATTACTTCAATGAAGACAGGTATTAGGTTTTTCTCGTACTTGTTAAATAGCTACCTTTCCTGGAACTCCACAATCGTTTTGCGCAAGGATTTTATAATTAAATGGTTAAACAGTGATGAAGAAGATTCAGCAACTGCATCTGCATCAGCATCAGCATCAGCATCAGCATCAATATCTCGTGGGAACACAATCCGTGTACAACCTCATGTATCCAATGGGTCTGTGCCTAGTCCAGTGAGGTATATTTTTATCTACCAGTTTTAGTTATTTCTTCAGACATGCAAATGTAAAACTTTTCCTTCATATTGTGTTTATTATACCTACGTAGTTCAAGAGTTGGGGGACTTGTTGACTATGATGATGATGAAGATGATGAGGATTACAAACCACCACCTAAAAAACAGTCAGAAGTGACTGAAGAAAATGAGGGAATACTGGATCCCCTGAGGTTGAAGAGAAAATCAGACTCCAAGGAGGAGCTTGAGCTGGTCAAAAGGCAACGGTTGAACAGAAATTCAAAGGCGAAAGAAGGAGTTTTGGCTGCTCTTTGCTCCACATTAAGCCAGTTACCCAGTAAGAAAATAGCCAGTGCTGTGCATAATTTTCCCCAGTCTCCAAACTCAAGCAACAACTCGAGTGACATTAATAAAGAGGAGAAAGGATCTATGGTCTGTTCCAGTGACAGTGTCGGTTCAGATGCAGAGAAATCCGAAGATCGACACTCAGATGTCAAGAAAGTGGAAAATCATCCAAGCAAGGAATCGCCTTGCCTGCAAAGTTGTGATGATAGCTTGCATAGTACCCCAGGAAATGGTCATCAGAATGCGGAAGACTGCCCTTCAATACCATCAAAACCATCAGCTGAGATGGCTGTTAATGGATCTTAAGCTAATTCAAAGCTTGTGAAATTTCAACATGTGGTATCTAATCTGGTTATGTGCATGGTGGCTGCGCTACTACTGATGCAACCCTCTGACAAATTGATCAGTTATTTAGAGGAAAATGATGCATTCTAAGTTCCCACCTCTGCTCAGTGATGATATTGTATAGGGAATTATTAGGACGGTCGAAAAGCATGATCCAGATATATTCGAGTCTGTCATCATTTAATCATCTGAAGCTTGTAGCCTTTTAGCATATGTAAACCTGTGGTAGCAGGACTTTTGAATTTTGTCAATTCTCATTTTCTATGCATAGACAGATAATCTCCAGTTTTACATGACTGAATATGTGATAGTTAAGAGGGCAATCCCTTTAAAGTTTTTCCCTTGTTGCAGTTTCTCTTTTGGTGGCTGTCCTTTGTGTAATTAGGCGTAGGTAAACTGAACTGATCTGAGCTCAAATCTTCAGTGATCCCTCACTGTAGTCATTTATAAACAATTGTACATTATAAATTCAAAGACAGGTCATGTACTGCAAAAAAGGATCTTGGTAGCATTCCCTTTTTTCTCTTTGTATATTTGTGTGTCTTTTGCAGTTTGCCGAGTTGTTTTTCAGTACTTATGATTCCCCATAGGATTGGGAGCCCGTGTTCGAAAGGTAACTATGGGATATAGTTTTAGAGGTGCAGACGCCCTAAATTTGTTTTAATTAATTTTGAATGTGATTTGGTGACATTTAAATCTTGACTTTAATTTTAAATGATCTAGATGGTAATCGCCTTTTAGTTTTAGTGTATTTTCGTAATTTGGAAATTCAGATTACCTCACTTGTTGATGGAAGTTAGCATCTTGTGTTTGGATATGCGAATAGATAATTAAATCTTATTCTGCAAAGATAAAAACCAACCAAATTTTGACTAGAGAAACTGGATGATTTTTTTTTTCAGTCAAAATATCGGGGGCAGCAAAATGTTTGAGAAGTTCTTGAGTTGTGTTATCTGTAATTACTAGTTAGGATGTACGATTACAGTCGTTAAATAATTAATATTCATCCAATAAAATTTTTAAAAAATTACATATAAGCATATTCATGACTGATATGAAATTCATTTTGGAATATAAAGGATTTTTATTTTAAATATATTAATCCACTTCAAGATCATATATATACTAGGATTTTTTGCCCGCTTCGCATGGTGCGAGATAAGATTTTTTATAAAAAAAATTAAAGATTATGTTAGTGAAGATTAGTAATAAATAATTATAAAATTATTTTCGTTTTAAAAATGTGCTAACCGGCATTAAATTGTTAGTGTTACATAGAAATATAAGACACGTTTAGTTAAGTTAAAAAGAAAGTGCCTACAAAGAAGAAACTTTTTTTTAAAAAAAATATGAATTATATTTAAGGTGATTATATATAAACTTATTTTTTTTTTTTTAGAATTATACATGAATGGTGCCACTCTATTTTGAATTATCGAAGATAGGCCATAATTGTATTAGGCTTTCCTTTTAATTATGTCTGAATATGGTATGTTAGATTGGGTTTTGTCCTAAACTGACATAGGTTAACCCATTTAGGTATAATTCACTTTCCCCTTTTGGTTTGTAGAAAAGTAACCGCTGTCTTCATTTCCTCTTGTTCTTCTCCTTTGTTACCGCATTCATCAAACTAACTGTAGGTATGGACTCATGCAACTATCTTCTTTCTTGTATTGTGGCACTTCAATCTTCCACATTTTTTAATGTTTTGTTATCATTGTTGCATTTTAGGTATGGATACTATTCCTACTTTTGTGAAGCATTTGAAGTCTTCTGACTGTGGTTCGAACAATCTGGTAAGTTTTTTGTACAACTTAACTATCTAATCTGTATAGGTGTGTTTGTAAAAGTTTGATTTAGTGGAAGTATTGTATATGTGTTTGTTTTTGTATAGATGTTGCCTCCTGCATTATGTCATCGATATGGTTCTCGTATTCCGCGCGGAGTGAAGTTAGTCCTTCGTAATGGGTATAGTTTGTGGTTAGATTATAATAGGACCGAGCAACGTCTCGAGGGTATGCATTCGTTTTATCGATTCCTGAACATCATTGATGGTGAGACCTTAATGTTTGAACATTGTGGGGGCTTCGAATGCAAAGTAACCGTTTTTAGTATGTATGAGGCTGAAATACAGTATCCTAATATGCCAAACTTTTCTTAGACTCACAACGGTATGTAATTACTTATTCACCAATTTAGGCTTACATTCCTGTTTCATAATGTAGTGTATGGATTTTTTTTGTATTTATGTTTTTGTTTGTCGAAATGCTTAAAAATGTAGTTTCAAGGGAGAATGATCATTGGAGTTTTCTTGAGCATCTGAATTGGGGACGTAAAGTATCAGATTGTATTGTAAGTGTTTTTGTTCATATACTGAAAAAATGTGCCGTATTAGTGGCAATACTAATGTATGTTATGTTTATATTAATTTATTTAATAATATAGGTTGTACCGTTTGATTTTCTGGATGTCAATGGTGTTACCCTGCCTCCGAGAGTTTATTATGAGGTTTCTAGTGAGCATGAGATTGTTGGGTCTTATTCTGAAAAAAGGGGTACAATGGTAGGGTTGGCAAACATCTGCAACATGTTAGATGTAAAAGACTTGAACGGATTAAGTATGATGATCTTCACTTTTGATGGAGTGTCGCGCTTTGCAGTAAAGGCATTTGCGAAATAAAATATTGAAACTCGCATTGGCCCTTCACTCCCTATAGTTGGTAATATTTTAATTAAATATTCTGTCTTATTTTAATATCGACTGCATGTAACAGAACTTGTAATGGAGTGTCGTAACTGTTTCCTTTTTTTGTGTAGATGAGTCATCTGCATCAAATAGAACTGCATTTCAGTTTGTGGTTCAAGGTTTTCAGATGCTAGAGTATGAGCATGGAGTGGTATATTCGACTCATTCTTCCCTCTGTTTTGTGTACATGTTTTCTCAATTCTTCTCTGTGTTTCGTTTTGAATATCTTTGTAAAAATTAAAGAATGATCTTATCGTAATAACAATTTTTTGTTTAATATTCTTTATGTAGGATATACCTGTGGAATACCGGCGGTTGTGGAAATCTTGGTTGAAGACTGATCAGATTACGGCATATGTTGGTATGCGTTGCTGGACGTTGGAAATTCGCCATCGACGCGATCGGAAGCGATGCACACTCAACTCTGGGTGGAGAACATTTCGCACGGATTTGAACTTGGAAGAGGGAGATGTGTGTGTTTTTGAGTGGATGAATGACACGATAAGGAACTTCAACGTGCGCATTGTGAAGAGTAATGTTTCTGCTTAGAAGTCCTTAACCACAATATCTTTTCTAGTCATGTCTGAACGTTATTACAAACGCTGTTTAATCCTTTTCAATCTGTGTAACTCAGCTGAAGTTATTATGGTCTGTTTTGGTACATTGATGTATGGAATGTTTGCTTGGTTTGTTATGTAATGAAAGTATGAAGCCCTGTTTCTTATTTTGTTGGATAAAATATGTTCTGTTCTTTGAAAATATTTAATATCTTATTTTGTATAAACTGAAGAAGTGTGTACTGAATGTAGATATAGATTGTGCATACTAATGACTGGAATAAGATGCATACATATATATGGAATCAGTTATAGTTTACTGAGTACAAAAGTTTTTTCGATAATGAACAGAAGTTGGATTGTAAGCAAAAATGCTGCGTACTTAGTTTCCTTACTGCTTGGCATTTGAGTAGATGAACTCCTTAGTTGTCATAATCAAGTTGGGAAATATCATCAAGATGGTATGATGCTCCCCTTGGCTGTAATATTAATAGAGAAGTTGTAAAAAATAAACAGAGACGATATTGATGTTAATGATTGGAAATTACCTCAAATGTTGAAGTTGATGTATTAGGCATTGGTAGTGATTCCTCTTTGATCTCCTGTTTCACAGTCCAACCAACAAAAATACCATTCACTTCATAGATTTTGTTTTGGTTTTCTATATTATCCTTGGTGATCAACATTTTCATAGTGTAGTCCTGTGCCTGTAGCATTTTGATGGCTGGTGGCAAAGCATCATCCTTGCATTTTTTGAGAAATGAAATATTTAATATATTTGTTGTTAAAATTTATGCGAAGAATGAAATTGACAATTACCTGTCTCTCTAGCTTGAAGACATTTTTCCCCAGCAAAGTTCTTACTTCTCTGTCGAACAACACAATTTCACACTGTCCGCTTGAATCAGAAGCTGAAGCGTAGATCCTAAACCTGTAACATAGATTAGTTAGTGTATTGCAAGAGACTAATAGGATTTATTATTGTACGTAGACACTGTTAAATGCAAATTTTACTTTTTGTTTGGGTACGGAATAATTCTTTTGCATCTACTGCATGAATAGTTGTCGTTGTCTTTTTCAATCTCTTTGTAGCAAGAGGTGCAAACAACATATTTCCAGCCTTTTGTTTCATGTATGTAGTTGATTGTGGCTTTACAAATCACCTCATCCTACCAAATGAAATTTCCATTAGAGTACAGAAGTAATTGTCATTAGTAAATAAGATTATGATGAGCTTATCTGACCTCAATGTATTCAGCTCCTAGTTCAGTGACATCTAGGAATGTATATTGTCTGTATGTTTTCCTCTTGACAGAGGATTGTGTGTGAGAGAAATTAGGTCCTTTTGACTTAACAGTAGGAAAACTTTTATAGTTGTACAATAGGATTTACATTGTAAGTATGATACAATAATTTAAGATTTGGCTTACAATTTTCGTAGTTGATTTACACTGTGATGTTCATAGTTTAAGAAGAACTTTGTGGGCGAGTAATTGCAAATATCAATCTCCTCTGATATTAAAGTCTAAATGCTATAAAATTATTGTAGAATGCACATATGAATGGAAATTTAAGAATGAGTATAGTTAGAAATCATGAATACCATGCCAGGATGTCACACGTCCACTGGCAATTATCAGTATTTTAGTGTCCTCTGTCACATTTTCAATGGCTGTTGAAAACTCTTCAACCATTGTGTTCCAGAATGTTACATTGATTTTCCTCCTTCACAAAACACATAAATTTCATGGATGACAAAATTTGCATATTCTGTACTTCATTAAAGCATGTAGATGGAATGTTTACCTTCCATCAGTAATTTTGAACTTGAGGAAAGATTTTCCTTGCTGGGACTGCTTAATTGTTAGTCTGTCTGCATCTTGGATAACAACTATTACATCTATAAAATAATTTATTTCATTGTCATTTGCAGTGAAGATCTACTTTGCATAAACATGGTAAGAAGGTAGTAGCAAAAGTTTTTTACCTACTAAATAGTGGACTTGCGAGGTCATTTTCTTGAGGTCTGAGTAATCATAAAAATCAAAAGTGTTTTGAGGAATGAAAACTTTAGTTTCTGCGACCTCTTTCACTTTGGTATCAACTGTGAAGTTAATTTGCTTCTCCATCTGAACAGGTCTAAACTTGTCCTTCTCAGTGTATTCCTTGACTTCAAAATTTAGGATCAAATAAATTTTTCTCACTTCGAGTATCCTGGCCATCGTATCAGACATGGAGGCAGGTACATATGCTTGCATTCTACAATTCTGAAACATTTCATAAATTTTAATAATTTTACTTTGTAGTTGTAAACACAGATTTGTATGAGTTTGAAGATACCTTGGCATCAAGGAGTAATAAATTCCAGCCTTTAAAGATCTCCCATGTTGTACTGACCCCTCTCCATTCTCTTATCACTCTGCATTTCACTTTCCAATCTGTTCTGCCTTTCTTCACATTCCTTAGAGATTCACAGGTGGTAGTTGACATTTTTGAGCTTTCAAATTGTTAGATAGTTTTTTTTACCATGTATGAAGTTATGTGTTTGTTGGTGCTGGTACTTAAAGCAAGTATGGTATTAAATATAGTTGTTGGATGGGATTGTAGTGTAATTAGTGTGTAACTTTATCAAATGTCCTTTTTCTAATGCTTCCTTCTTTTACCCGCCAATTTGTACTTACAAAATTAATGTGTCCTACTTTGTAAGACTTGTTTGCACTTGCAGCTATCAACACTTATAAATTTTAATGGTTTAATTTTGTTTAGTTTGAAATAGCTTTGCCCACAACTGGAATTGATAAAGAAAATGACAAATTTTAATATGGCCTTATAGGTAACTGAGTGTTAAATTTTAATACATCTACAATAAGTTATAACTTTAGTACATGCCATAGAGTTATACCAAAATGCAATAACATGAAATTGTATTGTCATACAAAATAACAAATTCAAAAGTAGTAGTTCCTCTGGTGATCGGAATTACATCCAGTAGAGCAAAAGTTCAGTACTTTTTAATCGAAAGTAGTTGTCCAAAGCAGTTCCAAATTACTCCTGCAATTTAAAAATATATTAGATAAGTTCAGTAATTTTGAATGGTATTGTAGATTAGATATTAGACATTAGATATCTAAGTAAGTATCATACTTTCTCCAACTTCACATCTCTAAGCTTAGGCTGCTTGTTTTTGCCTTCCGTTTTTGTTTCTACTCCCAAATTAATTCTAGCCCTGCTTTGTTGGATGATTTTGCTGTCTGAGGAGTGTCATTGTTTGTTTCGATAACCTTTGTAACACCTTCCTGCAATTTGATTGAGTACATCAGTAAATAATACATATGTTATAAAAGAAGTGGTAACATATGGTATAACAAAATGTTTAAAGATACTTCAGAGTTACATTTAGATTCGGTGACTGAACAGGAGATATGTGTAGTTGCGATTTAAGTGAGACTTGAGATTTTTCCACATTAGTTTGATTGACATCACTTTCCTGCAGAAATAAACTGTACATTAATAAAGTTTTAAACGGTTGATGGATCAAGAATCGTACACTTACAATACTCATTTCTGTTTGCACTGCTTTCAAACTCTATTTTACAGGTGGTGAATGGCTGGCAGAAATCTCAACCTCAGCTATTTGTGATACTTTGTACACATTTGATCACTCATGGACATTAGTCTTACCAACCAACAAAGTGAAATCATAAATTTTCTTCTCGCAGAATCTGAGAATGTTTGGGAAAGTAACAACTTTTTGTTCAACATCGTCATCAACTTCAAGGTCGTATACCATTTTCCCGGTTATACGGCATATCTCATCATTTGGCCACACAACTGGAATGTTTCCAGTTTCATCTCCACACAGAGTGTATAGTTGGAACCTATTTAAAAGGTTACATGCCATATTTAAAAGCATTTTCAGTGTACTATTGTGTATTTAAATAAAAGTGTAGTAAAAAAATCTGACCTACAATCAGGATATGGATACACTCGATTACATTCTTCGTTAGAGCATTGAAATTTCTTATCAACCTCTGCAACTTCTATATCACAGTGAGTACATACTGGAATGTACCAATTCATTTTTTCATCAACTTTCCTAACCCTCAGTTGGCACTTAACTTTTTTCTGTATAATATTCATGAGACCATTAAAATAAATGTAAGCATTACGTAGTAATGAGAAGTATAGAAAATCATATACCTCAATGTAATCGTCTTTCAAATTCCTAATGTCTTTAACTTTCATTAATGGAATGGGGGCATCATGTTCCTCGTCAATATCCATAACGTAAAAATTGGGATCATTAACTCTAATAAAATGCAAAAATGAATTAATTAATTGTTTGTAAAGAAGACTTTTCTGCCCAAACTGAGAAGAACGATTAGTATATCACCTTTTCCTAAACATTGGCACACTATAGTGATCTGCGTTTAAGTAGAAACGAGTTGAGGGGAAATTGGTCAAGTAGAGGGTACCTGTATTGGACGGAGAAAAAAGCACTTATTTCATAAACCTATAACTGGTTAGTGATGCAAATTCCAAGTAGTAAACAAATAATATAAATTTTCAACATACCTTTCCAATCACTAACTTTAACACAGCATATAGTAATGATGATTGGTTGTTCCAATTTACTGTCCATGGCCTTGAGTAAAGATTCTCCAAATTGATTGAAGAATGTAACATTAATTACTTCCCTAATAATGACAGAGAATATAGTTGAAAAAAGCATGATAATAAGAATGTGTTAACATTAGAACTAAATGCAATAAATGGATGAAATGTACCTCCCATCAGTGATGGAGAAATGAACATGTGATTTCTCCTGAGAGTCTTTAATGTAAGTCATTTTCACTGGTTCCTGTTGTATAACAGCCACCACATCTAGTGGGGAAACAAATGCCAAATAAATTAATATTTAAGGGGAAAGTTTACTCTATTAAAATACAGTACCAATTAAGAAACGGTTGTCCGACTTCATTGCTTCCAGATCTTCCAAAACAAACAAATCAAAACTGTATTGAGGAATGGTTAAAGTAGAAGTCTCATCCTTTTCCATTATAGTGTCGTTAGTGAAGTATATATGTTTTTCATTCCTAACAGCACGGTTTGTTTCATCGCCACTATAATATTTCACTTTGAAGTTCTTCACTATATAGACTACACCCTCTACCATGTCCTTCTCAAACTTCTCTCCAATTTGAGGACTGATGAAAGCATGAATTCTTTCACTCTACAACCAATTATAAGAAGTATGAGTAGTGTTATGAGTAGAAGAGTGAAAGAAAGTATGAGTAGTGTTATGAGTAATGTTATGCTCTACAACGTGTTCTTATAGAGTCATCCACGAATATGATGTTATATCCTTTTAGTTCCCCTGTCTCTCGATTAACACCTTTCCAAGTGGACTGTACCCTAACACGGATATTCCAATCTTCAGCAGAGTCATTTAAGCTCATCAAACTGTGATACTTGTAGAAAGACATTACACCTGGCATAAGTAAGAACAGTTGGATGAAAATTGCTTGATTGTCAAATATTGAATAAAAACACATATGGAGCATAAAGTAGATTCATAAATTTTGGTACCTGTAAGATTTAGATGGATGAAGGATTTGGGAGTTCACAAATCTGTGTGTATGGTTAGAAGATGCTTAGGTGGTTTACAACCTTCTCAATTATTGTACTTTCTCTGATTAATTAAAATTATCTGCATTAGGAGACCTACTACCTATATTTCAGGTCATTTTGCTTTAAATATCACACAGTAACAAACATGTGGATGCATAACAAAATAGAATAATATTAGGCCAATAAATTACATTACACACACTTTGGAAACAATAAACAAACAAATAGAAGTTAAGTATTCAAAAAAAGTGGTGTCTATTATACATTGGTAGAGATAAATAAAATCAGTACAAAATATGTGGTAGACTGCACAACGTTACTGAAATATACAAAATAAAGTTTACAACACATTCAAGCAGTCCTTAAATTATAAAAGACTTTCTTGAAGACAATTTTTTGTGTCACAAATATTGGATTCCCCATGTCATCATCAATGAAAAATTTAAGGCCCTCCGGAGATGTCACCCGACTAATAGCCATGTACAGTTGACCATGCGTAAAAACTGCTTTTGGTAGATATAAAGCAACCTTCTGCAGTGATTGTCCCTGAGCTTTATTTATGGTCATAGCATAGCAGACTTGTAAAGGCATTTGTTTTCTGCACAGTTTAAACAGTAATCGCGTTTAAGTTGGAGATAATTCCATTCTGGGAATGAAATGTCTTGTTCCTTTATATGACCCTGAAAAGACTTCACACTATACGCAATGCTTAAGACACCTTGTTACAATCATTCGGGTTCCATTACACAACCCTAGAGTTTGATTGAGATTGCGCGTCAACATTACTACAACTCCAACTTTGAGTTTCAGCTCATGAAGAGCAAGACCGGGAATATTTATAGAATTGAGGTACTCTGGAGGAAAAGATTGCATTTGATCCGTTTGTGAACCTGGAAAATCTTCAGCTGTGTCAACACTGAAATAAGAAAACATCTCGCCCGGGATTCTGTCAACTATTACGTTGTTAAGATTTCCAACAGTTTGGTTTGTTGGACTTAATATGGCTCTCTCACTCAAATAATCTGCATTCTGGTAATTTTCCGTAAAATCTGGGAAGGTGCTTTCTATCATTTCGTCGACGGAGTTTATACCTTGCAGATTGCAAAATTCCCTAGGAATACAAATGTCATCTTCCAAAAGTGGAGAAGTTGAATTAACAGGAGAATGTACCTTCCCATCACCCACATCCAAAACCCATTTTCCAAATTTGGATAGGCTTTCTACCTCAGCTCTACTTCTCCCTTTGGTAAGGCGAATGTTGTGAATGAGCTTGAAAACAGTAGCAATTCTCCACAATTTTGATTTGGTTATACATGCTGAGACAATCTGACCTCTGGTACCTTGTGGAATGACTGGCAAAATTTGGCGAAAATCACCACCTAAAACGATAGTAATACCACCAAATGGCATGTGGAAAGGCTCCGGATGGACATCTTTCATTATATCACGAAGTGAACAGTCAAGGCATTCAAATGAATGTCGATGTTGCATGGGTGCCTCGTCCCAAATTATCAGACTTGTACTCTTAATTAATTCAGCAATGTCTGACTTGTGTGATATTCCACACATAGACGTATCATCTAGAAGAATGGGGATTTTGAAACAGGAATGAGCAGTCCGACCACCGGGCATTAGCGTTGCTGCAATGCCAGACGATGCAATAGGAAGAACTATCTTACTTTCGGATCGCAACTTCGATATAATTATCATCCACAAAAAGGTCTTACCACAACCTCCACTGCCGTATACAAAAAATAAACCTCCTTTTCCATTGTTAACAGATTCCATGACAGAGTGGTACACTGCCAATTGCTCTTCATTACATTTAGAAAACAACTCAGTGTGTTCCTTTTCCATTTCGGCAATGTTATAGCTTGTTTCTTCTACAACCAAATTATTATCACTAAAATCCAAATACATGCTAGGCGGTTGAGGCATTTGCTGAAAATCTTTTAGAGATTTACCAATGGACTTCAACAACTTGTGGATTTCTAAAGAAATGCAATGGATTAAAAAAATCAGTTTCGGATACTGGAAAATAAAAAACTTAGTTAAAATTAATAAATCAAATTCAATTTTACCTGCCAAAGCATAGAATTCAAGTTGATTTTGGTTAAGTAGGAGAAGCGGATTCCTTGTGAGCTTGCGTTGCGTTACCAAAATGTCATCAACCATTTCTTTCCAATGCTTGTCCCACAATAACTTTAGGTCACTAACTTTTCAATTGACCATTATGTGGACAAATAATTGTCGAATTTGTGGTGGAAACCCGCAAATGACACATTGTTGAAGGACTTCATCCCACTCGTTATCATCATCAAGAAGGCCGTACTCTTTGCAAGCTTGTTGATAGGTGGGGAATAATTTTCCATCCACAGTACGTAAACTTTCATACGAAGTTGGACCGCACACCTTAGTCAACAGCAATCGCAAATACCGTAGTTACCTGAGCTATGATGAGTATAAGATAAGCGGCCAATTTACTTGCCTCTCTTTCTCAAATTCCAAATTCTATCACTTTCATTCCACACATAATATTGAGGGATTTCATCATATAAATATTTCCTCGCATTACTGTCATTCACATTGAGAAGAAAAAAAGCTTGAAGCTGACTCAGTTTATATTTTTCTCTAGCAACAACTTTCTACAAAGGCTCGTTGGATCTGAATGTACAGTATTTGTTCCCAGGTAAATGAAATGAAAGACGAAGAACAGGCACGGACCTGTAATGAATATTAAAACCGAAGATACGATAAGCCGCCTCAGCTGCACAAATATATCTCCCATCAAAAAAAGATTGAATTTCATCTTCACCCGCATCAGTGTTTTCTCCATTATCACTGCGTCTTTTTTTCCCTCTAATTTCCACCGTTGCTCTGTCGTGACCTTTGAGACAGTATTTGAATAGGTACTTTAGACTTCGCGCATGATAACAAATCTTCACATTAATATGGCATTGGTATTTAACCAATAAATCTGGGTTATAAGGGACAACCCATTGATTGTCCAAAATTGCTTTCCCTTTGGTGACTGTATTATTCGTTTTCCGACGTCTATAAATTGGAAAGCTGGATTGGTCAAATGTGGTGCTCAGAGAGTACCTACATGTTAATTATGATATCAGTCTATATATTTATTCAACTTCAGAATGTAGGTGAAAAATGACATGATATATTTACTTCTTAAGAAAGTGTCGAATACACTTGTTCTGCTTCATGCATTTTGAATTATATGTATCTGATCCGCAGGGTCCGTGTATCATGTGAGCCTTCACAGCTGCGTAACCTACAGGGTCTTCCTTCGGATCAGGGATCTCGGCAGATACATATTTATCAACATTGGCCTGAAGGTGGCGCTTTGATGCTGAGTCCAACCATATCAACATATGTACGTGTGACAAACCGCGCTTCTGGAATTCCACTACGTACATGACTGTGTATATAAATAAAATAATTAAACATCTCATTACACAAATAACAGGAACAATTTATAGGATGCAAATTATTACCTGCAAGACAGGCACCAAAGTAGTTTTTCTTCTTGATGTCATCTACAATTTGGTCAAGTTTTAACTTGAAAACACGTGCTATCACGTCCAGAGAATTCTGTGGAGAACACTGAGGAATGTGTTTCATCATTTGAATGATTTCATCCCAAAGTGGATTTGTTTTCATCGTAAGGAAAATGTCCGGATGTCCAATGTATCGACACACTGCCAGCGCATCCTGGAAATTTTGTTGCATGTACCTTCGCGAACCAACAAATCCGGCTGGTAAGATGAAACTTTTCCCCAAATTATTACTATCAGAATCCCCTGTCTGCAAGGAGTCTCGTATATTCGTATAAAGATCACTACGGAGTGTAGTCTGATTTGTACGGAACCAACACAAACGGGCTTGCTCTATAGTAGAGAATGCATCAACAATATATTGTTGGTAGAGGCGCCCACCGAGACGCGAAGTGATACCTGCAGAAAAAATAAACAAAACCCAATTAATTAATACAGTTCTCCAATATTTAATTTTTCAGTATATATTTGACAAGTAGGCAATGGTTTTCATATAAGGAAGGACACTAACCTTCATTTGTTCGAACCTGAAATTTATATGAGTAATACTCCTTCATTGATATCATTTCCCTTATTTTTTTCAAATATTTCTCTGCTCTCCCAAATGGTACATTCTTATGAAATCCATCACCACCATGAGGAAATATAAGAGGATATTGTAGAGCCATAAGTTTTGGATGAATATCAGATATTCTTTCCAGACCATCGATTTTTGAATCAATAATAATATCGCGTGAACCGTCTTTTTCGTCAAGATCTCCAACCATGATGCCAGCAACCTCATCTGATGTACCAATATGATTCTCACGACCACTGTCAGCCCGGGAAACCTTTAACACAATTTCCAAATCTTCCACACCTTCATTTTCGAAACGGTCCCGGGCAGAACGGAACTCTTTGACCAACTCATTTGTTTCATCCAACATTTTGATCAAACCATCAACTATCTCCACATCAATGGAATCGCCATCAGCAACATTAACCCACCTCAAACGATTACTAACTTCATTCACTGTGTCATAAATGTAAAGTTGACAAAACTTCGGATCATCACCTTCCTCCGGTATAAGAGAACCAAAGACATGATGATTCTGGCCGTTCAAACGATATACATATGGCGCACCACCACAGTTGATTGAGTTGTCGACTTTACCACCCATGGATGTGAATGCAAAAATACTATTGAACAAACGAATTTCATAAGTAAAACGCTTTGATTTAACTTTATCATTAAGCAGTTGCCAAATGAAAGAAGTAGTGGACTTCTCCTTTGGAAGTTGAATTTGACCCTTGGCACAACATAGTGAGAAAACAGGAATGCCACGCGTAACACTTTTATTTGCACGTTCTTCTTTCCACATCCAGGCATGACAGTGAACATTGCACATTCGGGGGACCTAACGAAGCATATTCTTCAACAACTACACACATATGTAAAACCATAGATTAGCATATTACATCATTTATAACTATGGATGTACTAAAAATGTGCCATTTTCTTTACTAACCATTTTCAGCATTCTCCTGCATTTCATAGGCATCGTAATTCAAATCAGCCGTAAAATCTTCATCCTCAGATGAAACATCCATGTCATCATGCTGGAAATCGTAGAAGCACGAATCCTCTGGTATGCAGTGTGTATTAATAATAAGTTCACTCTCCCAAAATTCAAAGAAATTGATTTTAATATTGACATCACATACCTATATCATAACTGTCATCCACTGTCTTCTTGTCTGGTAACTCATCAAATTTTATGTTCTTCATGGGCCATGAAAAATCTTCTGTCATTGGCCTTTTTCTTTCAGCTTTAGTACCTACGAATGGACAAATTCTTATACTTGACATCTGCAAAATATTCCCAACAATATATGTTACCACAATCAGAAGTGTATTTATACTGACCTACACACGCAGCTTTCACATTGGTGGTAGGTATTTTTGCAGATGTTCTTTTTCTGGAAAATGGAGGTGGTTGGTTCTCTTTTTCAAATGGCACATTTGGAGAGTAATGAGTTTGTGGGCTATATGATAAATTATGTGAAGGCAGAGTATTAATCAACAATGAAGACAATGCCGGTCTTCGAGAAGACAACGTAGGGCGCGGTGTGATTGAAGTCATTTTGGAGTTGCCATTTTCATTGTCATCACGTTCAATATTCTCTGCATTGAAGTTGATCATTTCAAATAAAAAAACACATTTGTAGTAATATGTACTAATTGGTCAACATGACTCGGCGGTTGGATATTTTTTCAGTGGAGCCATAATAGCTTTCCTCTTCTGTGGTCTGCACTCAACTACATTTGAGAAGAGAACCAAATTTAGAGACATGATCAATTACAATTCCTCAAGCAATTTCTTGTAATACATACTTGTTTCATGTCTTGCTTTATTTTTCGGGACTCTAGTCTGTGGATTTGCCCTTTCATATATATCTACATGATCAAAAATTTACGCCACTTATGTACATCCAAAGTTGACCTCATAAAATAGAGCGGTGGTATTTAGAGGCAAGTTGTGTTACCTTTTTTATTAGTACTGCATTTCTTGAAGTGTGTAGCACTGGTGGAATTTGATGAAGGACCAAACGGCGTTTCCACATAACTCTTACATAAATCAGATTTTTCAGAAAGAACACTCATGTCGTTGTTCACTACACATTACAACAAACATGCAACTGTCATCATTGTATAATTCACACACACGAGAAGAACGCAAATATGAAAAACATATATTCCACTATTTTAAGCAGTCTAAACATATATTCCACTAACTGGTATCATCCAAATATTACATGGTGGCGATCTAACTTCATGATGCGGTGACATTTCATGAAAAGAAGATTCCAGTCGCTGAGATTTTGACCTTATAAAATTTTCTTTGTCCACTGTACAAAGCATAATTAAGATATTGAACAAATGTTTCATTTTAAGATTAAACCAAAACACATGAACAACTTACCTATACCCGATAAAGGTGACGTTGACTCTTTTTCCTTTGAATAGTCCCTCATGAAAGATATATCATAATTCCCTATAAACGGTGATAATTACTTAAACACTTACAACAAAATGAAGCAACAAACTCATGAATTGCAATAACTTAAATTACACTCACAAACTCTAGACAGAAGTGAGTTGCTGGTAGGTTCAATGCCTGTCTGTAAAACTTCACCTATCATTAAAAAGTTGAATAAGCAACATTTGTCATGATCATAACTCCTGATCATAAAATACAGTTATTCAGTGCATACATTAAAAAACAATGACAGCCATGATCAATATGTAATTACATATGACAAAAAATACAGTCGGCTGCGGGTGAGAATTACCATCATCATGACTAAAACTTGAACAACTATTACATTTCCTTAATAAAGCAATACAAAATCAAATTACAGACATAAACCGTAACCACTTACACGACCTAATCACTTTAATTTGAAATTCAAATTAAGGGGGAACAATGTAAAACGCAGATTATGTATATATATTATATATATTGTAATCAAGTACAAACTAACCAACACAAACCCAAGCTCATGACGCCCCGAAACGTAAGCATCAGTTGGAACATAGTTGGAGAAATGAGCTCGATTTAGGGGAGTGAATTACTAATTTGAAGTCATGGTTGGAGAATTCAACAACTTCTACTTGATCAAGCCGACAACAACTTGGATGACTGCCACGTGTTCTGTGGAGAAGTATGTATCAGTTCAGTGTTGTGAAATCAGTGGAGAATACGTATGTATGCGGTGGCAATGTACTGTTATTTTTTTTTGGGTTGAGGGGCTTGTGGACAATTCATCTTGAAACAGCTTTCACGCAATATACTTTTAAGTAGATATATACCCTAAGCTAAAAGTCCTATGTTGTAAACATTATAGAATATTTGAATCAGTTTACCTCTCGAATGGCACTGTCTTAGTCCATCTCACTATATTTATCATATTGTTAAATTTTTAATAACAAATTCATTAAAATAATGTTATTTCCAACGCATTAAATTTGATGTAAAAGGACAAAAGTGTCCATAAAAGCACATACAGTAAAAATTCCATAAATAAATGTTTGATAAATGAATAAACTTAGTAAATGGATATTTTTTTCCGATCCCGACTTTGGAAAATGAGCTTAATGAATAATCTCGCTAAATGCATACATGAATTGAAAAAATTAAATATTTATAGGCCATATTTAAATATAAATGTATAATCACAAGATTTCGAATAAATATTTATATTGATATAAAAATATGAATACATTTAATTCAATAAATGCTTTTATTTAATTGATCATTATTAGTTTATGATTATAATATTAAAATAAGATCTGAAATATATATTTCATTACAGGTGACTTTGTAAATATCTTACATTTTAATATTTTACACAGATGGGGTGTATTGTTCAAGTACTTTGTACGACATAGGTTACCTAGTGTTTCAAATATATGTTCTAATTTATAATGTTAAAAAAGTGAAGGTAATTAAATATCACTTAAATATTATAAACATAATAAATTTTAGGTAAATTTGAATATAAAATGTAATAAAGAAATTATAAAAAAAATCTGAAAATAACATTTAAAAGAATAAATATTTATTTGTCGATTAGTTTAGTTCGGTAGAGCGTGGATCTCCAAAATCTGATGTTGTAAAATATTTATTAATTGATAAGTAAATAATTTCTTTAAATTAATATATATTTTTGGTATCAAATGTATTTATTTATCGAGTTTCTACTGTAAATAGCATTATGTGAGGGCATTATACTTTTTTTAGTTCATTATTTTCTGAAAATAAAAATTCTACTATGAAAATAACATTTGTCATTGCGGGACGGTGTTCCTAAATTCGGGAATCGGCATTGTTTGGTGGATATACCTTTTAGTGATTGATCAGATAATTGATGATTAATCGGATTATTAATCGAAGCAATTTAAATAAATAAATAATAATATATAATTTTATATAAATTTCATTGAGTTCTCATAAAATTTACAAAAATAATATCACATATAATTAGTTCATATTTAATATTTAAGTAATTTATACATATTTCTTTTATAATTGTTCTATACATATTAATTAATACTCACTGCACACTACTTACTAGTTAGAAATTTGGTAGATAGTGTATATAAACTATATATAAATTCATGATCCGCTAAAATTAGTTATATAGCAATGAAATACTAGAGATAAGAGATGTGAAACGAATGAATCGATAAGTACATTTTTGGAAAAAATAAGAGTAATTTATTTGAACAAACTTGTTCAATTATCAGAGATTAGGATTTATGAGCATATTATAGTCAATATAAATCATTATAGAACTATTCAATATTAATTATTATTTTGAATTCAAATTTTCTTTTAAAAACATTTTTTTATAATTAATTTTCACACTTTCACCGAACTAACTGATTTTTAACCCGAACTAATCGATTTTTGATCGACTCAGCCGACTTTTGAACTAATTTTTAAAAGACACACTTTGACCCAATTTTCGATTAATCGAGGAAGGACTCGTCTGAACTTCGATTAATAATCAGAATAATAATCCGATCCGATAAAAATCCGATTCATTAAGAAGTGCATATGGATTTTTACTTATACGATCCGATAAAGAACCGATCCGAACTACTAAAATTATAAATTTATAAATTATATATTTATAAATAAAATTTAACTATAAAAAATCAATATAATTTATATTTATATGTATCAATATTTTTAAAATTAATTTGTTATATTTTCACATAAAATATCATTTTATCATATTATAATTTCTTCAACACAACATATGCCATCATATTCATATTCTAATGAGTGAATTATTTTGATATATAACGTTTTATTCGCAATTCACAAAATTTCTCCATTTTAATTTATAAAATTGTTATATATAATTAATTTTCATATTTTTCTCAAATTACATATTATTATCTCATTCTTATTTATTTTATAATTATTTTAAACTCAAAGTTTTCACATGTTTTCAAATATCTTTAATTTTCACAGCATCTTTAGCTGTAATATATTTTTTTTGTGCTTAATTTTTTTTTTATTATTATTATTATTATTATTATTATTATTATTCATCTCAAAAATTTAAATTAATCCGAAGGTCCGATTTGATAATCCAAAATCCTAATAAATTTGGATGTGAATATAAATTTAACTAAATAAATAAAAATTTAACTAAATTCGATCCAAATCCGACAACAAACCTAAAATCAAACTTATTTCAAAAAATTTAACCTCAAACAATTGATTTTAATATATGAAAATATTGATTCATCCCAAAAGGGTTGTATTCAGCCGACAACTGTGAATTCAAAAAACAGGAGAAACATCTGGGAGTTGGGAGTATAGTCCCAAAGCCTCGCAACCATGAGTACCATGAAGTTCTGCCGTGAATGGTCAGTCACTTACATACTTACATACATGTATTTGTATCTATCTTTCTATTTTCTTGGATATAAATGATAATTTTTGTTTTTGGTTTAATTTGTTGGGTGGAGCAGTAACAATATATTGTATCCAAAGGAAGATAAAGAGCAGAAGATTTTACTCTATGCTTGCCGCAACTGCGATCACCAGGTCAGTTCTTCATTTATATGCCATTCTTTAACTTTAGGCATTTCTTTTATGTACATAATAAAACCCTAGTTTTTTTTAATTGGGTTTTTGTTTTTTAATTCATATCTACTCTCTTTTAGTGTATCTATTAGCTATGTTGTTAAATCAGGTCCTTTCTTTTTTCTTTTCTGTATATAAAACCCGAAAATTCCCTTCTTTGCAAATTAGTCAAGTGAGCTTTTTTTTTAAATCTGTGATTTTTTTTTTGTATTCAGTAATGTTATTTAGATTCTTGTTATCGACTAATTTGGATTGTGCATGTGTTTGATTTATTACTCAGGAGGGGTCTATGTTAAGGTCTTTTTGTGTATTAAAAATCTTCAAGCCATCTTGTTGGTTTTTTGACTTTAAGAGAATTTATGTTTCTCGTTGTGTATTAAAAATCTTCAGGCCATCTTGTTGGTTCTTGTTTGGATGTTCTTAAGGACATCTCAATTATTAAAAAGTATTTAGTGTTCGCCTTATTGCATTTGGTAAGTTGTGCATTGTTACTAGAACTTTCGGCTAAGAAGCAAGGATACATGTGCAAAAGGGGATAGTACATGGATTCAACTAATCGGAGATTTGGGTTTCGAATACACGGCTTACATATTAATATAATAAATATGCTAGTAGAATCACATACATTATATAAGCAATTTAAGTTAAAATATTTGTTTTTGTAGTATGGAATTCATATAAAGGAAAATTATGGTCGGGATTGTGCGAGTATCTGTTACCGGGGTGTGTTAGGTTACGAGGATGCGTTGGGTGACCCAAGTACGCATACTTTCTCGACTTCCAGTGATTAATTTGAGTCAGCAGAATAATCTAGCTAAATTCTTTTACATTATTCCTCAGAATACTCTGAGATACTATAATTACAATTTTTTGTTCATAAGTTGATGTTTTATTCCTGTTGCCGCTAATGTTTATGTTAGTAATTTCTGGCTAGAAGCATGCAATAGGGTGTTTTAGGCAAATGCTGGTTAGTTACTCTTTTACTATAGCTTTGTAAGTGAATGCATTACTTCCGGTCTTCATTTTTTTGTTTCATATTTACTCGAAGATTGTGAGGTCATCTTGATTTCCTGACTCCTTTTTGTTCTGAATTGTTCAGGAAGCTGCAGATAACAATTGTGTGTACAGGAATGAAATACATCACGCTGTTGGGGAGCGTACCCAAGTTCTGCAGGATGTAGCTGCTGATCCAACTCTTCCTCGTACAAAATCAGTCCGTTGTTCTGTATGCAACCATGGGGAAGCTGTTTTCTTCCAGGTTTGGTTATGGAGTGCTGCTATTATAATTAGCTTAATATCTGTCAAGCTTAATGCTTCCTATTGATAGCACATCAATTTTATTCTCTAGTATATAGAACATTGTCATCCTGTTTTAGAAATAGATGGCTTCACTTAGTAAGAAGTGTTAACATATATATTTGGATTGTATACTGCATCAGTCTAATCCTGTTCACTGATCTTTCTGTTGTTGTTTTCTTCTTTCTCCTATTGTTTCCTGGAATTTAAAAGTCGTTTGAGCTTGCTTTCAACCTTTCGCAGCCAAATTCACTGCTTCAAGTTTCAGTTCTAATATATTCTCATCGTCGTGTTCGATTATTTGGCGGAGAGTTTTTTGACATGCTTTTATGTTATTAAGAAGATTATAATTGCTGAAAACACTATTCAGAGTCATTCTTATGGCATCTGGTACAAAAGTGTTTTATCCATATTAATTAAGACAATGTTACATGTGGTTGGATAGAATGGAATGGAATGGAAAATTGTGAACAAAACTGAAGTTGAAAGAAAAGATATAGGAGATAAGTGTCAAAAAATGAGAACTGAAATTGTCTATGCCGAGGTTTGTGAAGAAAATAATTAAGAGGAATTAAACATTTGTATACAGAATTGTGGGATGCAGCTCTATTTAAATTTGTATGATTGGGGTGTAGTGAGGAATGAGAATTGTGAATATTTTGTTTGGTAATTAGAAATAATGAATATTTACCTACAAAATAGTGCATTTTTATTTCCAGTTTGATGTTAATTCACTCCCTCCAAATAGCCAACTAAACAAAGCGTAAGATTTTTAGGTAGTTTGTTATGATTGGAATCCATTCTTTACAGAAATGAGCAAATTATAGCTTTTGATCAGGCAGTAGCATAAAGACCATCTTGAGTCATCTAAGAAGATATAATGTAATTATCAAATTATTTACAATTAATGAACGAGTCCACTTATTTAGCTCTTATGTTTTGTGCAGGCAACTGCTAGGGGAGAAGAAGGTATGACACTGTTCTTCGTGTGCTGCAACCCAGTTTGTGGCCACCGTTGGAGGGACTAAAACTGTACGGACAGCCTCTAATGAAGGATATTGTAGGCTTTATATGCTGTTGAGAAAGCTAGAACATTGTAATTGCAACTTAGCTTTTATCACTGCAGTTCAGTTGTGCGGTATATCGAGCATTCAAGGAACTCATATGTTACATAAAGTCCTGCAGTTGCAAACTCTATGCTAACGTAGTTTGTTATGGATTTCTTGCTGCAAGAAATGACACGGGTTAGGTATATATGTTATTTTGTTTTCCGATGAATGTGTTACATGTAGAACAGAGCTTTTGATAAACATGCTAATTTAAAAAAATTATGGAAGCAAGCAAAAAAAAAAACATAACTAATTCTGAAAGCAACCAACTGATCCATGATTGCAAAAAACACGATAAATTATTAAGCAGGCGTTTGCACTACAATTCAACTTAAGAACCTCTATGATCAGTCGGTTAGTCCGATTTATGTCATGCATGCCACATCACATAACTTAAGCAATTAAAGATTGTAAGAATCTATATATGAGACTAGAACAAGAACAATTACTAAACTAGTTAGGGCACTTTTTGAAGTATAAAGAGAAATTCTGACAATCTATATTCAAACGTGTAAACAATGTTCTCCACACGTTAACTTTTACGTACGTATCTACTTCTCCTTTCCTCTTTCTCAGCCATCAGGATGTTCTCTATTGCACCACCATATTTTATGCATTCTAAGATGTTTCTTGCTTGATCATCACTTAAACAATCTTCCACACCACACAATCGAAATATGCACCATAATACAAAACAGCAAACACACTTGAATTCATGTTTGCCTCATTTTCAGCAACAAATATCACACAAGGATTAATGCTTCTGATCACTTTCATTAGGCATTCTAATCTATTCTGCTGGAAAATCATTGTCCATAGAAGCAATGGTGAGTAGACACCAAGGCTTTCATTGCTGTTCTGCTCAAATGAACTTGCATCAAGATCTACCATGTCTGATACCATTACCACATTGTAAGAGAATGACAAGTTCATCGATACTGCAAAAGTTTCGAGCCACACACCTGTCTTTTCTATTTCGGATTTTGATTTTGTTCCGACTGCAGTAATCTTCAGATGTTCAACTGGACTTCATCTTTCCCGTATTATTCAATGTCAATCTTCCGGTCTTAAGATTAATTCTTGGTCGCAGAGCTTAAGTGAAATAGTAGACTAGTGTTTGAATAGGGTTTCCTTGAGCACATGCGTACTCATCACACTGGTTGAGGAGCATGATAGCTCGCTCAAACTGCTCTTCATCTACTTTCTCAGCTGAAGCTAGAAGGTGCTTGATGACATGAACATCTGTTTCCGTGTTATTCATGACAGAGTTTGTTCTGATGCAAGATGATATCAGCATCCCTGCACTCTTCTTTACTATACTATACTCATGGATCCGTCTAAAGGTCCACACTCTAACTATATCTGACAATAACACATGTATAATATTGTTTTCCATTGACCTTTTAATGACACTCACAAACAACAAAAACTTTAAACAGGTAGGTCCAGTGGCAATTGCAACAAGACTTGGTTTAACACAAGTGTTTAGAGACACATAACCCTAACTTTGTCCATATTCTTAAACAAAATAAAAAGAGTGCCATGTATAACATGCTTAGTAAACTCTATCATGGCTGCAATAGTACTTGTTTTCCAATACTAGTTGTAACATGCAACCAAATACATCCATATACAGTGACAAATGCTGTTGATTATTTCTCATTTCTCTCCATTTGTATTCTGTTGATAATATGGTAAGGATAGATAGATCCAACCAATTATAGCATTGTATTGGACTAGCTCTTATATATCTCAACATCAATGTAATTCTTTTGCTGGGACAATTGAACTTGTTCCCTTTAAGATGCTACACTACTTTCTTCGTTCATGATTCAGGGGAGGAAAGGGCTGTGCACTGATTTAATTCATGTCACTCATAGCAAGGACAGCATTCATGTTTTCCAAGCTTCAGGATATGATATTTTTTAAGTGTAAGCTTGAGTTTACTTGCATATATGGAGTCTAAGGCTATCAAAGTGTGTGGACATCTAAAACAAAAGTATATTAGGGTTAGTTTGAGCCTATAATGTATAGCTGTAGAACATATATGAAAGGGCCAACAACAAAATCAATTCCTATCTTAGCAAATATCTCGTTCCACTCTCAAAAATCTGTTATGTTCAGAGACATCCTAGCTCATACAAAATTTGTTAACTAAATTGTTTTACATTAGTTAAACACTAATGTATAAGAGTAACAAAGAGCCTCCGGATGATTAAAGACAACTTACCAGTTCTAATTAGTCTAATACAAATCTTTTAAGCACAGGTCTTTGTTGAAGATGAAGGATCTGCATCAAGAATCTCATAGTGGTGGATCGATCAATGAAAACAAAACAAAGGACAGTCTTACAATCTCATTCACAGAATCCACTTTGACTACAGTTTTAAATACGTCAAATAATTGCAAACACTATGCACAGAAGTTATCAAAGAGTTCTACACAATCATAAATCTTTTATTAAACTTACCATGTATGTAAGTACCATCATATTGATCATAAGAATTCCCAAGCAGAAAGAGAGACAAGAGATGTTCCTTTCCAACCAATAATTAGACTTTTCCCATCCATGTCAAGTGAGCAAGAAGCCCCACAATTAAAGTTCTTAGCCACCAAGCCTGCTTGATACAAAGATGATCTGCTGAGTTCCTTCTGCACCATTTCAAACTGACGGAAAAATGAGACCCAGACGCTATTCTTCACCTGTCGACTTGTTCTTCCCTTTCCCTCAGCAGCTACTATATTTTGCATACCATGACCTAACAAGGATTCTGTAGTGTATCTGACCGGATCATCAGGATGCATGGTATCTCCAAAGCAATCAAAATGTGTACCAAAGAAGAAAAGCGCTTCAACAAAACGATTCACAAAAATTGGTGAATTGTGGTTTACCTCTGTTTCAGCGACCACCATCACAGAAGGTTTAATAGTTCTAATTACTCTCATCAGACATTCAAGTCTATCTTGCTGTCTAATCATGGTCCACAAGAAGAATGGTGCGTACACAGCAGTAACTTCATCAGGGTCCAACTCAAAAAGATTTTCATTAAGATCTAGAATATCAGCCACTTCAAGTACATGGAAAGAGAATGACAAATTAATGGATTCCGCAAAACTCATCAATTGTTTACCTGTCTCTGCTGGTATCATGTTTGATTTGGAACTAAGCGCAGTTATCCTTAGGTGCTCAACAGGACATGCATGTCGACTTGCAAGATCTTGTATTAGAATTGAACTATGTGTTCCAAATTTTATATCGAGATCAATCATATGAATTTTTTTCGCTTGAGCTACATTTTCTATTATTGCTTGCATTGCAGTGAATTGCATAACTTGACAGAAGGGTAATTTTTGGTGAAGTGAAATGCTGGCGGAGCTTGATTTTCTCAAAGTTTCCTCAATCTCAAGCGATATCATCTTTGAAGTTGTTACTCCCATTTCTAAGTCAATCCTGTGATGAAGTGCTGCAGAGAAGTAGTACACTAGTCTCTGAAGAGGGATTCCTTTAATGCAAGAGTACTCGTTACAATAATTTAGGAGGTTGCTTGCATCCTCAAACTGCTGTTCTCCTATTTTCTCAGCTGAAGATAGCAGATGCTGTATAATGACAACATCTTCACTCTTCTCATCAGAAGGGCCTTGACTTGGCTCTAAGAGATCGTCAACTTTTGAGGATCTTGATCGAATCATCTTTTCTCCTGCCAACCTTATGATATCATTAACTGATCGACCACCCGGCTTAGGGCATGCAACATCAGAGCCAGACACCTTGACTTGCACAGAATTCTGTCCTTGAGAGTTGCTTCGGCAGTTGCTTAATATCTTGAATGATGATAAAGATAGAGGCGAAGATTCATCATCATCTGGAGAAACAAATTCTAAAATATCCGAGTGGATGTTTGTAAGCATTTCACATTCTTCTTGACTCAATTGGAAGGGAGAAGGGACACTGCTAAAGCATAACTCCTCAAATCTCTCAAAACCCGAAAAGAGTGATACCTGCTGCTCTTGTTGAGATGCATGATTTCCTGAAATATGAGACTGTTCACCGATATTCTCCTCAGGACAGTTCTTATTATTGACGACCAGACCAAGAGACGGAAACATTTCTTTCGTTCTTTATAGGGGAAACTGCTGGAAGAGCATCGTTTATTAAGTAGTCTGGTACATTCAATCAACGAATGTGTCCAGCAAGGCAACCAAGTTTTAGTGAAAACATAATGCTCTTACATGCCATTTATATTATTTTTTTCAGGACGCCAAAATTCCATTCATATATACCTCATTTCCAGTGATGAGTATATATCAAGACAGCAACTTGGCAGATTGACATTACAGATTATACCTGCCGCTTTGATTGAGAACATCACAACGATGTAAACAATCATTACTGGAATATATTGTAAGTAGAAAAACCGGCTAAATCGACATATTAAGTAATCCTTGCGTTTCGTCTTATCGATGAGAATTAAATACAACAGTATTTTGTTCTAAGCTGCTTTCCATGCCATACTTAAATCTTAAAGAAACAAAGTAAGTTCAATAATGTACTTATTGATTTTTGGCAAATCGAAAAGGTCACTTTTAGTTATCTATTTATATACACGCATAGACATGTATTAGTCGGGTCTACATAATAACTTAAAGACCAAGAACCTCAAACTTCAATCTGAAATTCTAGATTACAGTATGTTTGGATGTCTATGAAGGATCTCGTTGAGTCCTGTTCACAAGGCATTCATAAATTTCTAAAAGTTTGTGTACTTTGTTAATGCATGCAACATGTACACGCACTAACTCAGGCTCGTAAACTATTTGAATTTGATTTGACAATAATCGAGCCGAGCTCGAGCTATTCGAATAATTTACTGAGCGGAGCTCAAATTTCATATTACTCGGTCGGTAAGGCTCTTGATCTGATCGAGTTTGAGTTATTATAGTTTTTTTATCTATTATTATATAAATATTCAATATTTATATATATATATATATATTATGTATATAGTCGAGCCAAACTTATTATATTCGAGCTTTTCCAAATATTTAGTAAAGATAAGTCAAGCTTACGAGTCAATCTCGAACATATCGAATTTCGATAAGGCGCGTTTCGAGCTTGAAATTTATGGCTCGTTCGAGCTCGAACTAGAACTCCAACTCGAGCTTGACACTGTTCGACTCGCCTCGTTTACAACCCTATAGTACACGAGATGTCATTCACACAACGGAAACAGGGCCAAGGGCATCTCTGAACACAAAAACAAGAAGATTCATTTACAAGGAATATATGAACAATCTCTGCCCCTTGTCACGGACTTAGAACTCCCTTAGTTCAATCGCGCCGACATCTTAACTCTTGTCTCCCCTTTAGATCTACTAAGTAAGCTTTTCTATCAAACTAAGTGAACACACACAAGAACACTTAGAGTATTTGAAGAAATAGAAGAACTTTTATTAATAAGAGCACTAGTGTTTACAAGTGAGAGCTTGTACAACTTCTTGGATGATCCTCCAAATGAGGGGACCTCCTCTATACATACTACTCTAAGGAGGATTCTAAAACCTTTTTTTTTATCGTAGTTAACCCGCAGCCGCTACCCTTCGGGTGCGCACTGGGTAAACCCTACGGGCTCACGTAATAGCCTGCAAATCACGTGAACCAAGGTTAACCGCATTTAAGCGACATGCTCTGACTCAAGAGGCATAATCATAAATTCTCCTCCCGTGGGATTCGAACCTGTGACCAAGAGGATGGTTATCCCCTCTTTAACCAGTTGAGCCAACCCTTGCGGACATTCTAGAACCTTTTACATTATTCCTCTACTAAAGAAGGTTCTAGGATTTTCCATCTAAAATATCTATCTAAGATATTTTCTAAGTACATTTCACATGATTCTAGATCTTTATTTTATTTACAAGAGATTACCATAATATTCTAGATTACTCTAGAAAGTTCCGCAACGAAAAATGGCATGGACGGGTCAAAATTAAGCGGTACGTAACACTCTCCCCCACTTAATTCAGAGACGCCCTCGTCGACGTGTGATAATCGAGAATCCGCCTCTTGAACTGCCACAAGTCTTGTTCATTCTCCCATGTAGCCTCACTTGTGGGTAGTCCTTTCCACTTAACCAAGTATTGGGTACTTGGTGGTATGCCTCAACGCCGAATGATTTGATCGGCCAGCACCTCGTCTACTTCTCGCTCAAACGACTTTGTCATTAATGGAGGTGCGCGAGATGAGTCATTCCTTAAGGGGTCTTCCACATCCTCATGGAAAGGCTTTAGCATGCTCACGTGAAAGACCGGATGAATCTTCATGTTGGGAGGTAGTTGCACCTTATATGACACCTTTCCAACTTTGCCAACTACCTCACATGGTCCTTCATACTTGCGAATGAGCCCTTTATGCACCTTTCGAAAGACCTTAAATTGTTGGGAAAGAAGCTTGACCATTACCTTGTCGCCCACATGGTACTCCATTGGTCGTCGCCTAACATCCATCAATTTCTTCATCTTCTTGGTCGCCTTGCTTAAGTATGCTCTCGCCATATCCGCTTGCTCCTCCCAAGACTTAGCCATGTGCAAGGCTCCCAGACTTTGTCCACTTTGTTGGTGTGCAACAGAATGAGGGCTTAGGGGTTGTTGGCCCGTTGTGAGCTCAAAGGGGCTCTTGTTTGTTGCCTCGCTCCTTTGTAAGTTCTAAGAGAATTGGGCCACGTCCAACAACTTTGCCCAATCCCTTTGGTTATCCCCCACAAAGTGTCTCAAGTAGCACTCAAGTAAAGCATTCACCCTCTCAGTTTGCCCATCGGTTTGGGGGTGAAAGCTAGTAGAGAAGTGTAGTTCGGACCCCAAGTAGTTAAACAATTCTCTTCATAACTTCCTCGTGAAGCATGGGTCTCGATCACTTATGATGGTTTTGGGGAGCCCCCAAAACTTAACCACATTCTTGAAGAACAACCGTACCGCCTCCTCAGCAGTGCAATCGGTGATGGCGGCTATGAACGTCCCATATTTAGAAAATATGTCCACCACCACCATGATAGAGCCAAAACCCTCGGACTTGGGTAAGGCCGAGATGAAATCAAGTGAGACACTCTCCCATGGTCGAGTAGGAATAGGGAGTGGCTCGAGTGGACCCGCCGGTTGCTTATTATCCACCTTGTCTTGTTGGCACACAAGACAAGTCTTCACATAGGCCTCTACATCATCCTTCATTTGGGGCCAAAAGTAGTTCGCCTCTAGAAGTGCATAAGTCCTTTGTTGTCCCGGATGGCCCGCCCATTTGGTGTCATGGCATTCCTTTAATAAGATCTTCCTTAAACTTCCCTATCTAAGAACGTAAACTCTCCCTCCTTTTGTGTAAAGAAGACCGTTGTCTACCCAAAACCTTTTTGTCTTGACTTCCATCGCCATGGTCATGAGTTGGGAGGCCACGGGGTCTTGAGACAATCCCTCCTTGATATTCTTCAATCCCCCGTGGCTTGGGTAATAGCTGCAAATTCCGCCTTCCGAAGGGCATCGGCCACAAGATTCGCCTTGCCTGGCTTGTATTTCATAGTAAATTCAAACTCCGCCAAGAAGTCTTGCCACCTAGCTTATTTAGGAGTAAGCTTTCGTTGTGACTGAAAATAGCTAGTGGCCACATTATCTATCTTGATGGAGAAGTGGGAGCCCAACAAGTAGTGTCGCCAAGTGCGCAAGCAATGAACAATTGCCCTCATCTCCTTTTCTTGCACCGTATAGCGCCGCTCAGTATCATTAAGCTTGCGACTCTCAAAGGCAATAGGATGTCCCTCCTGCATAAGTACCCCTCCAACAGCAAAGTCTGAAGCATCGGTGTGCACCTCGAACTCCTTAGAACAATTCGGAAGAGTGAGAACCGGTTCCTCCGTGATTGCTTTCTTAAGATCCTCAAAGCTATCTTGGCAAGTTTTGGACCATTTCCAAGTTTTTTTCTTCTTCAGAAGGTCCGTGAGAGGTGCGGCTCTAGAGGAATACCCGTTGATAAATCTTCGATAATAATTAACTAAGCCAAGGAAAGATCGTACCTCGGGGACCTTGGATGGCGACTCTCATTTCTTGATAGATTTTATCTTCTTCCCATCCATCCCTAGAGTTCCATCTTTAATAACATATCCCAAAAACTCCACCTCGTTCTTGGCAAACGAGCACTTCTCCTTCTTGATGTAAAGCTCATTCTCTCTCAAGAGCTTGAACACCATCCTCAAGTGCTTAGCATGATCCTCCAACGTATCGTTATAGACCACGATATCATCAAGATATACTACCACAAACTTATCAAGGTAAGGGTGGAAGATCTCGTTCATAATGAAAGGAATATGTCCTAAGTCCAATCATGTATTAGGATTTAGGAATAACTTTTATGTAATCTATTTTGATTTCATTGATATTAATAAAGACTTGTTTTGTTTTTATTACGGGCTTTATCTATTTAAGTGTTTAAATAAGATATACCATAGTTTAGAGTAAAGCTTTTTATGGATTATGATGAGATCATAATAGTGAGACCTAAAAAGATGATAACTCTGAACTTAAATTGTTCCTGATCATAGGATTACTAACTGGTAATTAATAATCCGCAAAGATCGGTACATACTATGCTTGCTTCATTATGAAGGATGTCTGTTCTCATAGACATTTGTGTGGTGACACTATAGCTAGTGTGTAGGTGCTTATTATGGAATAAGTTCACTGAATATGACTCGCCCAGCTGAACAACTGATGGAGTTCACTCACGTGTCAGCAGTTGTTCGCTTAGTGATAGTTGTACAAGTATCCTTAGACTTGAGGTCATCATAGTCATCTTGTGTACACTGAACTATGCTTTGGTTTAGTTCTTAGTCTCCAGGGACAATTATTAGGGCTCTTCTGGGTATAGGAATTTGTACACGAAGATAGTGTATGATCAATAAAGGATCTACCCCTTCCAGTGAATGAGGCGAATGTTCAAGGCTGATCCACTTATGCTAGTTCAGGAATCTCTGGCCAGAGTAAATGAAATTAGAAAGGAGTTTCTAATTTGCATAGAACTACGCATAGTAAATGGTAAGCAAAGTGATTGAATTAGATAGGCTTGACACGAGATCCATGCCTTGTATTTAATCGGGACATTGTAGGGTAGAAGGAGTTTATTGTACGGTAACTATTCACTGACAGGTTCTTGGTATTCTAAGCAGTGAATTCATATTATCCGGATAGTCGCGATATGTTGAGAAGCATCACTCACGATGTAGAATAAATGTGATTAATTAATTAATCATATTTAATAAATTAGAGAATTTATATAAATAATGATAAAATAATTTTATTATTATTTATTTCTACCACCGGCTTAATATTGAACCTACAGGGTCACACCATAAAAAGAGAATGATTTTATGGTGGAGGAATTAATTAATAATGGCTAATAATTATTTATTTGTGAAATAAATAATTAATTGGCAAATTTAATAATTGATTAAATGAGATTTACTTGATTATAAATTAATTAAGAAAAGTTCTTAATATTATTAATTAAGGATTTAATTTTTGGAAATTAAATCAAGAGAGACAATTATTTCTAAAGTGTTTAGAAAAAGGATTAATAATTAAAAGGTGTTTTAATTATTAATGAGAATAATAAATGGGATAATAATAATAATATTTATAGGAAAATTTCAGCTGAAAATTTTGTCTATAAATACACTATTATAGACCCTATTTTATTCTAATCCAAGAAACCCAAAAGTTTCAGAAAACCAAATTCTCTCCACCTCCTCCTCCTCCTAAAAGTCGTTTTCTTGGTGGATACCGGTGGAGTGCTTCACACTTGAGGAGCAACTGCTAAGGATCTCTGATGGTTGTCTCCGAATTAATTTTAAAAGGTTAGATTCGATCCCTCGAATTTTTATTCACGATTTATATGCTTTTATTTGGATTTTGTGTGTGTAAAAGTGTTTTTCCACGGCCCCGCTGTGTTAAAAATCCTACAATGGTATCAGAGCATAGGTTGTATGCATATAGATCTGTGGTAAAAATTTCAGAATTTTATGTGCTTGTATGAATTAATTATGATTTTTACAAGTTATTTTATGGATTAATTTTGTCTGATGAGAAATCGTTTCTCAGAATAATTTTGAATGTTGATCTGGGTTCTACAAGTGTTGTAGATCGTCTGGGTATTTTTTTCATAATTTTAGGATCTATAGATTTTTTATTATGAATTTCTGAAGTTGTTTTAATTAAATTCGTAATTAAATATGTATATATAGTATATATATATTTGTATATACATCTGTGTATTGTCTGTGTTTTTTCTGCACGGATTAAAAGAAAAGGGACAAGGCACATGTGATGTACTGCGGCACAGAAAGAGAGAACTGACAGCACGGAATTCGAGGAAAACGGCGACTGCTGATAACAGGCAAAGGACCGCGCGTCGACCACGCGCGCGTGGGGCTCACGCGCTGGCGTGCCACGCGCGGCGCGTGGAAGACACGCGCCAGGTGACGTCATGCTGACGTCAGCATAGGGGGTAGGGGCGCGTGAGGCGCGTGGGCGCGCGTGGGGGAGGTCTGACACGCGCCTGACAGCGCGTGTGCGCGTGGCGGCGCGTGGGGCACCTTCTTGGGGCGCGTGAGAGCGCGTGGAAGCTCAGAATTGGGCGATTTTGGTGCCGTTGGATTCGTCTTTTCGAGACGCTTCTAATGGTATATTATATGATATTTTAGGAAATTGGTTCGAACTGTTTATAGCTAACAGAAGTGTTTTTAAGCTGTTTTTAACTGTTTAAATTGCTTTTAAATACTTCATGTGATACATAGAGATGTATATTGCTTAGACGAATGTGCTAGATGATGTAACATGCCTACCTTGATGTTTATTCATGTTTATATATGTGATATATGCTTAGTTTATCATGCGATGATAGATTTAGGTGAACTTAAATAAACATAAGGCGTTTGTTAGACAACCTAGTATAGTGAAATTGTTTCATAACCTTAATAATAATATTATGAATACATCATGAGATTCTTGTGTTTGTGAAACACGTAATTGAATATGAATTTTCGATATGAGAGAAAGGATGATTCTGTCAACAACAGATTTCTATCTGTAAGAAAGGGTTATTAAGTGACGCCTCTTGACAATGCTCCACCCGATCTGGGAATCGTCTGATTATTGATTATTGATTTGAAATATTTAATTTAAAAGGAAGAATCTCTTTATAATATGATTATGATTGTAACGTAATATAATCCCTCTAAAATTAAATAATATCAAGTAGTAATTGGCCAATGACACAACGGGCTTGTGTCGGTCATAGCCTTCCAACATGATAGAAAGTAGTTCTTATTTTTGAATCATTGTCGTTTCGTGCCACAGCCGAGGGCTTTGATTTCGAAATAAGAAATACTTGTCTATTACATAGAGATGTGTACATTGAATAAGAATCTAAAGGTCGTTACGTGCCACAGCCGTGGGCCTTTGGGGGCTGATTCATTTGTACGAAATGTTGGGTTTGACTTGACTTAGAATATTGAGTTTGTCGTGCCACAGCCGTGACTCAATTATTCAAGAGGCTAAAGTTTGATTAGGGAATAACATAAGATGTAATTGACAAGAGTTGTCTGCCTATTGAACATTACATGGCGTTTCGTGCCACAGCCGGGGTTGTGTAATGGAATGTAGGATCCCTATTCCCACTAGCATTATGAATGCTTAATTTTTCACGTAGAGGGTTGAATAAATTAGATAAACTAGTGGGAGCCACTTATGAATAAAGACCCGATTCATATAGTGTTTTGAAATGAAATCGAATATTTGCTAAGTGTTGTTATGTGTTTATCATTTACAGATTTACTTTGTACGTTATGTCTTCTGCACTATCACTCAGGAGCATACTAGATGCTCACAAATTGACTGGTCCTAATTATGCTGACTGGCTTCGAAACTTGAGAATTGTTCTCAGGATTGAGAAGCTGGAATACGTGATTGACTCACCTAAGCCTACTGAACCTGCTAGTGATGCGCATAATGATGAACATGTTGTGTATCGTAAGTGGATAGATGATGCAAATGTTGCTCAATGCATCATGCTAGCTTCCATGAACATTGAGCTACAGAAGCAACATGAGCATATGGATGCTCACACTATCCTCATGCATCTACAAGAGTTGTATGATGTGGCAGGGAGAACAGCTCGATATGAGATATCGAAGGAGCTGTTCGGTTGTAGGATGTCTGAGGGATCATCTGTGAATGACCATGTACTTAAGATGATCAGTTTGATTGAACGTCTTGGACAACTTGGTTTTGCCATGGATGGGGAGCTGAGCCAAGACTTGGTCTTGCAATCGCTTCCGAGTTCGTTCTCGCAGTTTGTTGTGAACTTTCACATGAATAAGTTGGATGTCAGCCTGCCTGAACTCCACAACATGTTGAAGACTGCGGAATCGAATTTTCCCCCTAAGAAGAGTTCTGTTCTTCTAATTGGTGAAGGTTCCAATCCTAAGAAAAGGAAGAGGAACTCTTCCAAGAAGAAGAAAGTAGGTGAGAAAACGCCGGTTCCACCAAAAGCTGAAGACCCCGAGAGCAAAGTTGTTTGCTTTCACTATAACAAGGTGGGGCACTGGAAGAGGAACTGCAAGGTTTACCTTGCAGAATTGAAGAAGAAGGGTAGTGAGACTACCGCTTCTGATTCAGGTATGTTCATGATAGAAATGAATATGTCATTAAATCAAATTTCTACTTGGGTATTAGATACCGCCTGTGGTTCTCAAATCTGCAATTTGTTGCAGGGACCAAGGAGAAGTAGGACTCTTGAGGAAGAGGAGGTGATTCTACTGATGGAAATGGAGCAAGAGTTGCTGCTGAAGATGTAGAATCATTTCATTTACATAGGCCTACGGGCAAGACTATTGTTTGAAATAATTGTTATTTAGTTCCCTCGATTGTGAGGAATATTATTCCCATGTTAGACTTGGGTGGATTTTTCATTTATTATTGAGAATAATGAATGTTCTATTCTTTGAGATAATATTCTTTATGGACGTGGTGCTTTAAATAATGGTCTGTATATATGTGACATAATTTACTTCAGATTGAACAAACTAATAAAAGAAAAGGGATGATGAAAATCTCACTTTATAGTGGCACTGCAGTCTCCATTTAGTGGACATGGAGAGAGGGCTGCAAATTTGCTAGGAATGGTACACACAGATGTATGTGGACCAATGTCTAAGCAAGCCATGGGTGGATTTTCATACTTCATTACTTTCATAAATGATAGATCTGGATTCAGATATGTGTTTGATGAAACACAAGTCTGAGGCCTTTGAAAAGTTCAAAGAATATAAGTATGAAGTGGAGAAACAACCAAACATAGTATTATAACTCTTCGATTAGATCGAGGTGGTGAATACTTGAACGGAGAGTTTCTAGATTATCTCAAAGTAAATGGTATAGTCTCCCAGTGGACTCCTCCAGATTGGTGTCTGAAAGGAGAAATCGAACTTTGTTAGACATAGTTCGATCCATGATGAGCTATGCAAATCTTCCAGTATTCCTATGGGGTTATGCATTGGAAACCTCAGCATATTTACTGAATAAGGTGCTTTCCAAATCTGTTCCTCAAACTCCGTATGAGATATGGAAAGAAAGGAAACCGAGTCTTAAACACGTTAAGATTTGGGGATGTCCAACTTATGTCAAGTAAGTTGACCCAGATAAGCTGGAATATTGATCCGTAAAATGTAGTTTTGTGGGATATCCTAAAGAGACTTTAGGGTATTACTTTTGCACCGATCATCGGGTGTTTGTCTCCAGACATGTTACCTTCTTGGAAAAGGAGTTTATCCTTGAAGGAAACAGTGGGAGCAAAATTGAACTTGATGAAGTTCAAGAAGCACAAACTACTACGGATCAAGTGGAAACACCTGTTCTGACTAAACAACCTTTTGTGGAACAGCCCATTCATAGATCAGGGAGAGTTTCTCGCCAACCTGAGAGGTAATATGGCCTTGTCATTGAGAATGACAATGAGTTGTCAATCATTTGATGATGACGACCCTGTGACCTATAATGAGGCTATGAGTAGTGTTGACTCAGAGAAATGGCATAGTGCCATGAAATCCAGAATGGAATCTATGTATACGGTATACAAAAGATAGATTATAGCAGATGGCCAGGTGGAGACCTATAAGGCCAGGCTTTTGGGAAAAGGATTCAAACAAAGGCAATGGATTGACTTTGATGAAACTTTTTACATGTAGCCCTGTTAAAATCAGTTCGGATTTTGCTTGCGATTAATGTGGTTTAAAGCAAGCTTCTCGTAGATGGAACATCCGTTTTGATGAGACAATCAAAGAGTTTGATTTTATCAAAAACGTGGATGAACCATGCGTCTACAAAAGGGTTAGTGGGAGCGCGATAATATTTCTTGTATTGTATTGAATTAGAGATGACACACATAACAACATAGCAGACCCACTCATAAAGCTACTTTTTGAAAGTCACTTTGATCGTCATAAAGATGAGATGGGTATTAGATACCAGAGTGATTGGCTTTAGTACAAGTGGGAGATTGAAAGGAATATGTCCTAAGTCCAATCATGTATTAGGATTTAGGAATAACTTTTATGTAATCTGTTTTGATTTCATTGATATTAATAAAGACTTGTTTTGTTTTTATTACGGGCTTTATCTATTTAAGTGTTTAAATAAGATATACCATAGTTTAGAGTAAAGCTTTTTATGGATTATGATGAGATCATAATAGTGAGACCTAAAAAGATGATAACTCTGAACTTAAATTGTTCCTGATCATAGGATTACTAACTGGTAATTAATAATCCGCAAAGATCGGTACATACTATGCTTGCTTCATTATGAAGGATGTCTGTTCTCATAGACATTTGTGTGGTGACACTATAGCTAGTGTGTAGGTGCTTATTATGGAATAAGTTCACTGAACATGACTCGCCCAGCTGAACAACTGATGGAGTTCACTCACGTGTCAGCAGTTGTTCGCTTAGTGATAGTTGTACAAGTATCCTTAGACTTGAGGTCATCATAGTCATCTTGTGTACACTGAACTATGCTTTGGTTTAGTTCTTAGTCTCCAGGGACAATTATTAGGGCTCTTCTGGGTATAGGAATTTGTACACGAAGATAGTGTATGATCAATAAAGGATCTACCCCTTCCAGTGAATGAGGCGAATGTTCAAGGCTGATCCACTTATGCTAGTTCAGGAATCTCTGGCCAGAGTAAATGAAATTAGAAAGGAGTTTCTAATTTGCATAGAACTACGCATAGTAAATGGTAAGCAAAGTGATTGAATTAGATAGGCTTGACACGAGATCCATGCCTTGTATTTAATCGGGACATTGTAGGGTAGAAGGAGTTTATTGTACGGTAACTATTCACTGACAGGTTCTTGGTATTCTAAGCAGTGAATTCATATTATCCGGATAGTCGCGATATGTTGAGAAGCATCACTCACGATGTAGAATAAATGTGATTAATTAATTAATCATATTTAATAAATTAGAGAATTTATATAAATAATGATAAAATAGTAATTTTATTATTATTTATTTCTACTACCGGCTTAATATTGAACCTACAGGGTCACACCATAAAAAGAGAATGATTTTATGGTGGAGGAATTAATTAATAATGGCTAATAATTATTTATTTGTGAAATAAATAATTAATTGGCAAATTTAATAATTGATTAAATGAGATTTAATTGATTATAAATTAATTAAGAAAAGTTCTTAATATTATTAATTAAGGATTTAATTTTTGGAAATTAAATCAAAAGAGAGAATTATTTCTAAAGTGTTTAGAAAAAGGATTAATAATTAAAAGGTGTTTTAATTATTAATGAGAATAATAAATGGGATAATAATAATAATATTTATGGGAAAATTTCAGCTGAAAATTTTGCCTATAAATACACTATTATAGACCCTATTTTATTCTAACCCAAGAAACCCAAAAGTTTCAGAAAACCAAATTCTCTCCACCTCCTCCTCCTCCTAAAAGTCGTTTTCTTGGTGGATACCGGTGGAGTGCTTCACACTTGAGGAGCAACTGCTAAGGATCTCTAATCGTTGTCTCCGAATTAATTTTAAAAGGTTAGATTCGATCCCTCGAATTTTTATTCACGATTTATATGCTTTTATTTGGATTTTGTGTGTGTAAAAGTGTTTTTCCACGCCCCGCTGCGTTTATAAATCCAACACATAAGAGTGCAAAATGTGGTTGGGGCATTAGTTAGCCCAAACGGCATCACAAGCCACTCATAGGCGCCATAGCGAGTCATACATGCGGTCTTCGGCTCGTCACCCTCGGTGATTCTTACTTGATAGTATCCCGACCTTAGATCCACCTTGGTGAAGTACTTTGCCTTCCCCAACCTATCAAATAAGTCAGCAATCAAAGGAATAGGGAACTTATTTTTAATAGTTACCTTGTTGAGAGTCCGGTAGTCAATACAAAGCCTTAACGACCCATCCGCCTTCTTTTGAAATAAGACCGGTGCTCCATAAGGTGCTTTGGACGGCCTAATTTGCCCCGCATCCAAGAGTGATGTGAGTTGCTTTCAAAGTTCCTCCAACTCTGGGGGCGCCATCCTATATGGTGCGATAGCCGGTGGTTTAACGCCCGGCTCAGGATCAATCTTGTGATCCACTTCCCTCCTTGGTGGAAGTTTCTTAGGTAGCTCCGGTTGCATCACATCTTGATTTTTATCTAGAATTTCCTTGATTATGTTTGGAAGGGCGGCTCCATCTTCTTCAAGTTCATCATTTTTCCTGATTACTGCCAAGTAGGTCTCTCCCCCCTTTTTGAACCCCTTAGATAATTACATGGCTGACAATATCTTCACCTTCTTGGTACCTTTTTGATTGTTGGGACCATGCAAGGAGCCCCGTCTTTCATAATATACATCAAGTTATAATAAGGCATCGGGATAACATTCACGTACCTTAGGAAGTCCATGCCCAACACGACCTTGTAGTCATCCATAGGGGCCACCGAGAAGTCTACCTTGCCTTTCCAAGTGCCAAGTTACAACTCGACGCCATGTGCTACTCCTTCCAAAGGCTTGGCCTTAGCATTGACGGTCTTGAGCCACCCACTTCCATTAGAGATCTTCAAGCCAACCCTCTTGGCCTCCTCCAAAGTGATGAAGTTATGAGTCGCTCCCGTGTCTACCATGGCTTGGGCCTTGTTCCCGTTCACAAGTGCCTCCACATACATAAACCCCTTGCTTCCTTGTGGTTTGGCACCGGTTTGGCCTCTATGGCATTGAGCAAGCGAATCGATCCAATGTGCCCCGCATCGGATTCTTGATCGGTAGTTTTTTCTTGTTGCTCCATTATAGCTGAGAGGGAACCAAGCTTCGGGCAATCCTTCATGGTGTGAGGACCTTTACAAACGAAGCATCCCCCTTTTGGCACAAAATTCTTCTTCTTCTCTTCATAAACTTCCTTTTTGGCAAACGGCTTGTACCCCTCCCGTTTGTCCTTGTAATCTTTGGGGCCTTTATCTCCCCCACTCTTTCCAAAAGTAGTAGGCTTAGTGTGGGATTTGGGTTTGGATGGTTCTCCCTTTTAAAACTCCGTCAAAGACTCGGCTACAATAATAGCTTCATCCACATTCTTGACATCCCGACGTTGTAGCTCTTGCTTAGCCCATGTTTGAAGTCCATCCGTGAAGTAGAATAGTAGATCTTCACTTGTCATGCTCGGGATTTGTAGCATAAGGGTTGTGAATTCGCTCACATATTCACGAATGGTGCCTCTATGGCGTAGTTCCCTTAGCTTCTTTCGGGCCCCGTACACCACATTCTCCGGATAAAATTGGTGTTTGAGCTCCTTCTTGAAATCCTCAAACGTGTCGATGGTGCACAAGCCTTTCTCAATGTCGGCCCGCTTCCTACGCCACCACAAAGTAGCAATATCCGAAAGATAACAAGTAGCCATACGTACCTTGGTTTGCTCATCCGAGACTTCCATGCCCTCAAAGTATTGCTTTAGATCCCACAAGAAGTTCTCAACTTCCTTAGCATCCCTCTTTTCTTCGAACGACTTGGGCTTCGGGATCTCGATCCTTGGTGTCTCCTTAGTCACCACGCCCCCATTACGAATTCCGATCTCAATCCTTGAGAGTTGAACCTTGATCTCATTAATTGCCTCTTCCATTCTAATATCCACGACATTCAAGCGTTCCTCATGGACCTTACCTTGATCTTGAAGCTCCAAGATATCATTCTTCATCCCTTCAAGATCTGACCTTGTCTCCTCCGCCTCCTCAAACATATGATGCTCAAGTGTTTCAAAGTTATTGGCCATTTGCTCAATGCGTGGGATTAGTTCACTCATGGTTTTTTCAAGAGTAGAAACTTTTCAGCAAGATGATCAAGGTTAAGACGAGACTTACTTGAGCCTCAAGACTTTTTGTCCATATCATTGCGTGGAATAGCATCCCTTCCTCGGTCATTGACGTTGCTAGCATCAGTGACTTCATCTCCTCCACTTCCCATGATGTCTTCCTTCAAAGTTACGCCCTTCGCAACCTTTGGCTCTAATACCACGTTGTCATGGACTTAGAACTCGCTTAATTCAACTGTGCCGACACTTAACTCTTATCTCCCCTTTAGATCTAAGTAAGCCTTTCTATCCAACTAAGTGAACACACACAAGAACACTTAGAGTATTTGAAGAAAGAGAGGAACTTTTATTAATAAGAGCACTAGTGTTTACAAGCGAGAGCTTGTACAACTTCTTGGATGATCCTCCAAATGAGGGGACCTCCTCTATTTATACTACTCTAAGGAGGATTTTAGAATCTTTTACAATATTCCTCCACTAAAGAAGGTTCTAGGGTTTTCCATCTAAAATATCTATCTAAGATATTTTCTAAGTACATTCCACATGATTCTAGATCTTTCTTTATTTATAAAAGATTACCATAATATTCTAGATTACTCTAGAAAATTCCGCAACGAAAAATGGCATGGACGGTCCAAATTAAGCGGTACGTGACAACCTTCTCTCTAAAAAAGTCCATCAGTGTTAAACTATCTTGACAGTTCTATCAGGTGGCTGATTTTCTTAAGATCTGTCTATACATGGCAGGCTGTGATCCTACCCAAAGTATCGTTTTTGACCATTTACATAGTATGCATCATCAATGTATATGTCAACCGAACATAAACTATCTGCAATTTAAGTGAGGAACAAAATGTCAAACTCTTACATGTAAAAATACAGCACAGGATCACCTGAAGATGCTCAACAGACCAAGGTGGTTTACGTGAATTTCTATCTTGCCATATCATTGTTGCAGTCTTTATATACACTTTGACAAGCATATAAAACCAAATTAGCAATGGAGATCAAAGAAAAAGAAGTTGCTTTCAAATCCCCTAGTTTATTCAAATGAAAGTGCAAACTATAACAAAAAAAAGAATTATTTTCTTCCTCTCTTGACAAACGAGGAACAAAGTTTTCCATGAAAATTGTGTACGTTTAAGTTCTACATGTATCTCCTTCTCCTTAGACAAAATTTCCGAGGGGATATACCGAATATGTGTGGTTCGATTTAGCCAAACTGTCAAAGCCATATACAACTGGAGAATATGTACAGAAGAACGCACTTAAGATCATCAATAACTATCTTCATCAACATAGCATAACTAAAGATGTGTAGAAACATAATTTCCTAGGAGAGGGAGGAAGATCTGAGATAATTGAAGACATCAAAACTTGAAGTCTTTCTTTAGAAATTAATCTAGATCCTTTAGTAAAGAGCAATAATCACTTTCTAAGTTCTATTTTCACGAAAACCAAGTCTGCATGGTTTTCCTCTGATTCGTGAGGGTCATCCAGTTATTAATTTATTTAACAGAAAAACTTTGATGAACAAAAATGAGGATGGTAACAATGCCAGAAGTGGACATGCATTCACAACCAAAGTATTATATGTTTTCACTTCTGGTATATCAGGAATGGACCATAAGGCAAATGTAAACTATAAAGTTAGAGTTTGTTATTAATTTTGTGAGTTAAAGAAATTTCAATGCAGACACTGACAACATAGGAGTTCCCTTCCAACCAACAGCTAGGCTTTTCCCCACATTGCTACTAACATGGCTTATTATGGTTATTGCTGGACCTAAAGTTATTGATTCTGACATCATCCTATTTGGATCATCACAATCCATACACTCTCCCATAGAATCAAAAAATGCACCATAATAGACAAAGCGCTTCAATGAACCGGTTCACAAAAACTGGTGAATTATGGTTTGCTTCAACCTCAGCAACAACGTTTAGTTTTTGGATCACTCTCATCAAAGTTTCCAGTCGAGCTGGGCTCTCAATCATAAATGACAAGATATACGGTGAGTAGACAGCAAGCTTTTCTTCAGCATTTAGACTAAAGAGAGATTCATTAAGATCTAGCATGTCAGCTACAATAACAACATCGAAAGAGAAGGACAAGTTTAGTGATTGAGCAACACTCGTCAGGCGCTTACCAGTCTGCTCTATCTTATGCTTCGATATAGTACCAACAGCAGTTATCTTGAGATGCTCAAGAGGGCTGTCAGTTCGAGATGCTAGAGCTTCCATTAAGATCGTGTAATGCAATCCGATTCTAATCTCAAGGTCAATTACATGGATCACTGATAGACTTTCTATCATCATTTGCATGGCAGTGAATAGGATAACTTGAGAAAAAGGTACTTTCTGGTAGTAAGCAAGGATGCTTGCGTCTGGATTCATCATCGTGTCCTTTAACGCCAGTGACTGTATCATTCCAGTAACCATTCCTGTCCTACCCGTTTCTTGGTCAATTTTCTGTTGTAGAGCTGCGGAGAAATAGTACACCAATCTCTGAACATGGGTTCCCTTCCTGGAAGAATACACATGACAGTGGTTGAGAAGGTTGTTTGCACGGCTAAACTGTTTTTCCCCTACTTTCTCAGCAGAAGCTAGAAGATGCTGGATAATTTCCACATCTCTACGGTGCTCATCAGAAAGTACGCAAAGCAAAGTTGTTAATTGATTGCCAGAAATCAAGGAATCAACAACAGCAGAAGTAGATTGGATGAAAGTATCTCCACCTAAACGCAAAAAATCTTTTGTCGCCAATTTTTCACTAGCATTAATACCTGCTGTATGGCTGGCCAGATTAAATTGTTCATGATCAGCTTGTCTGAAATTCAATTCACTGCTAATTGGTAACTGACAAGAAGACTCCTGGGGTAATATTAACTCTGGAACTTCTGAATGGTTTGTAGCATAATTTGCAAGCTCCTCCAGACATAACTGATATGGTGAAGGCCCAATGTCATTGCACAAGTCATTAGAACATGTATATTCCAACGAGGATATCGGAACTTGTTGTTTTCTAGAGAATGAAAGATTCTCCTGAATTGTGCTGTTCTGATGGAATAGATTGATGTCTTCCGTCTCAACAAACTCTTTTGCTCCATACCACCGAGTCTTGATTTCCACATTCTTTTCTTCCATGTTGTAGCAGCCCTTAGAGCACCCATATTCGTCAGGAATTAGACGCGAGCCCTGCTGCTCAGATAAGAAAATTTCTTCCATCATTCTGAAATAGAAAGCAAAAAAAAAGAATTCTTAAATATAACTTCTGAGTTGTCAGGATTGTTAGTCAACTACATTTATACAAGTAGAACCTCCATAAGAGACAATGGTCGTCCATTATATTACTGTAAACACATCTTGATATTATTAGTTCTGCGGCATAACTTGCATGGATTTAGTTGATATGATTCGGTCAAATACTATTATATTTCTGCCGGCACCTTGACATATACTTTGACATTGCGATTATAATATAATATACAGTTTCATTGACATTTTAAAAACAACACAGAGCAATAATGAAGATTGCAGAGAAGTATATTAATAGTTCAATTGATCTCAACAGATTAATCTCTCACGGTTCCATACATTTTTTACTTAACATGTTTCGATTCCTGAAAATACATATATCCGAAACCAGCATACTTGCAACATTCTATCTAGAACATCAGACACTTCCAAATTAACTATGCAAGTTCCTGTGTTGTGTGATTTATCTGTTCTTTATTGCAATCGTCATATTTCTTGCTATCTCTAGTACTAGTAGCATTCTACTGAGAACATCAACCATTTGTTTCAGTCAAGGCATATATATCGTAAATTGGCAAAATGTGAATAAAGTAATTTACTAATTACTGAAAATTAATTAGACAAATCTGAACCCTGAAAAAAAGTAGTACTTCAAATATGTCCTCCTACACCTTTCCAGGGCCACATTTCAAACTTCAGCCTCTACACTTCCACCTTGCTAGATCCATATCACTGGTGTGCTAATCACTAATCCACCTGTGAAGAAGCAAACAACTAATTAGATATTAAAGGATCAAAGCAATTTCTCAAGGGCTGTATTCCAGATTTCCTACAATTTCTTTATTATCAAACGATGATCAAGGTGAAAACCTTTTTGACTCTTGGCAATGTACTTAAATCTAAATTCATGATACATTTAATTGTTTCAGCACTCACATGAAAAGATATAAGCTTTTAGAGTAAAGTACCTAGTAAGCCTAATATCCTTTTTATTGGTGCTAGTTTTGAAAAATTCAGTATACACAAGCATAAACAAGATATCAGTGCTAATGTGCTATCAAGAGATTCTACTTAATATTTTGTTATTTCCACTGGAATTGCTCAGAATACATTTGTTTTGACAGGGGATATTACGTTTGGTTGGTTTCGTCATGAATTTAGATTTTTTGCACTTGCAATCACCGGGACAGTGATGTCGTTCAAATGTACAAAGAACTACAGAAACTGCAATAAAGAGAATGTTTTTTTTTGACATGTAAAAGGCTTGGGAAAACCAACCCAGAAACACTAACATAACAAATCACACCTCACTAAAGAGGAATGATCACATGGAGGGCAGCTAATCCAATCTAAAGGAAGAGCTGAATACAAAGCTTTCTTGTCAATCCAATGTGGTGTTGCATTACAAAGCCTAGGAATAAATGCCTAGGAATATAACATGGAAGCAAGAATTCTTATATCTTCAATTAATGCAGCAACCTGGCAGGGAGGAATTTTATCTGAAGATGCAAGAGAAATGGACACAAGTGAGTCTGATTCAATGTAAGCTGAATGAAGTTGTCTTTGATAAGCAAGGCTGCAACCTTTGCGAATAGCCAAAATTTTAGCATGTAGGGGAGAAGAAGCTTTAACCAAGCAACCATGACCATCAATAATAGTTTTAAAATTATTCCTACCTAGGACGCCAGTTGAAGCTCCTCTATCCTTGAAACTCCCGTCACAATTATACTTCACAAGACCTGCAGGTGGGGGAGACCACTGCTGTGAGTAAAAAGTGAATTTGGGAGGGTCAATAGATAAAGGACCGAAGAGATATGCAAACTCACATGAATAAGCTTGATTTTAAGTTGTGAGTGAGTGCTGGATTCATGGGACTATCCTCAAAAATATGTGCAAAGATTCAAAGATGTAGCAATAACGTTATTTGAAAGGCGCCATAAAAACATTTTGATTTTTGGAGGGGCTGAAATATGCCAAATAAGCTTCCAGAAGACATATTAGTCAACTTATGGAAGCTTACTGCAAAGAGAATGTTTAATGCCAGTCTTCTTTATCTACCAGTATTCAGGCCTTGGAATATCTTGATCATGTCTTTTACCATGTCCATATTGTCCACTTAATTTCTATTAATTCTGTTAAGCAGCTCATCCATGTTATCAGCAAGTAATGGATATGTCATAGAAACACTGCAACTTTCTTTGAGAGTTGGGGTGCTGTCACTAATCTTGGAAACTACAGATATCTAGTTATTGGCACACCTATACTTCCACTAAATCTCGAGCCTTGGACATCTACCTAGAAGAGACAACTATCACTATGCTTGGATAATTTGCTATAGTGCAGGAATGATGGTCGCATTTTATGGGTATATTATGTGTTATGTTGTTTATTTGGCAATCAAAATATGTAAATGTGAGTTGCCTAGTATTTTTACATGTATAACATATAACAATACAAATTAGTATGCCTGGGACAGGCATCCTTTTATTTCTTGCCTTTTGGTCTGTACGATAAGGGTCTTTCGAGTGAAAACCTAAGCTTTAGTGTTGAAAAATTCTATAAGAGACATGGAAGATGCAATTACTTATATACACCAGCTTCTTCTGATAGTACATGATAAAGCTGATATTCTGAAAACATGAAGAAGATTTTGATTTTTACAAAAAACAACTCATGGTAATGGATATGCAAGTACTTGAGGGTAAAAATATGTGAAATGGCAAGCAACTTCCTTTAAAATAAGCTTCCAACTCCTAGAGAGAGTTGCATATATGATAAAATAGTCTCAACTTATGTTTAAAAGACAATTGAGTGAAACTAGCAAAACAAAACTAAATTAAAAACTCTACTAGGAAGCACCAGCTGTTTGATTAGCAAAGATTCAGGATATCAGGGATAAACACCCAAGAAGAAAGCGAAAAAAGTGGTGTTCCTCTCCACCCAGAAAGTAAGCATTTCCCATCCATATTTAGTGTGCAAAAGCTACTAAATTCAGAGTTCTCAACAACAAGGTTTGCTTGATATAGAGATGAGGAGCTAAGCTCCTTCTCCACAATGTTAAAGCTATTCAACAAAGCCCTCCAGTCTTTAATCTTCAAATCCCAACAAGCTCTTTCCTCAACATCAAACGTGACAATTTGTCGAATTCCTGTACTGAAGTAGTCTTCTTCCATAGGCATCCTTTGAGGGTTGGAGTCATCTAAGCAAATTTCAAGAGAATCAAACAGTGCACTGTAGTGAATAAGGCCTCCAGTGAAACGGTCCATAAATTCTGATGAATTTGTATCAGCTTCTTGCTCAATCATAACCATTACAGTGGGATGCAGGTTTTTAATTGTTTTTATTAGAGTTACAAATTGTTCATGTTGTCCAACATAGTTCCTCAAAAGCATAGAAGAATAGACTACAATTTTTTCCCCATGTTCTATCTCGAAACATTCCTCTTTGAGATCATTCATGTCTGACACAGGTACAGTTTTAAAACAAAATGGCAGCCCGAGAGTTAGAGCGAACTGCGACAGCCTTTTGCCAGTTTCCTTGATCATTCCCTCTGACGACGTAACGATTGCTGTAATTGTAAGACTTTTAATAAGACATTCATGTCGAACTGCAAGAGCTTGCATCAGAAGAGGCCAGTGCATGCCATTTCTGATCCCAAGATCGATCAAATGAATCTTTGTTGCAGTGGCCATGGGATCCAAGACAGCTTGGATTGCTGCAGACTTGTATACTAGACAGGAAGGAATTGCTAGTCCATATGCAAGTAATGGAGGCTGCAAACTGATGATGGCTTCTTCCAAATTCAATAGCCATCTCTTGCACTCATCCCGGCCCTCAGATGAAATTACTCCTATTTTTCTATCAATTCTCTCCTTGAGAGCTTGAGCAAAATAGTAAACAAGTCTTTGAACCGGACTACCTGTATGAGAAGCCAAGTGACTACACATGCTTAGCAACTTTCTTGCACGATCGAATTGCTCATTAGCAACCTTGTCAGCAGAGGCTAAAAGAAACAAAACAGGTTCAACATCATCATCAATGTCACTAAAAAGACTAGAATATCCATTAGAGCAATGGAAAAGCATGCAGGGATCACCGCAGCTCTGTGCAGTTAATCCTAGAAACTTGTCCATTGCTACCTTTACGATGTCACCTGTAGATAGATCCTTTCGACTAGGAACACTTACTGCATTATAACTTGTGTCATTTCCCTGCTCCACTCTTAAACGCTTCAATCTGCACCCGAATGTGCTCAAAAGCTCCAATGATCCTAAAGAAGATGATTCACTCGTCGCATCCATGCCTAAGAATCTGCAAAATAAATTAATATGTTATTTCTTTCCTCCTATTTTTTAATATTTATACTAGAATCAATTTTAGTCTGAGATACAAGAACTAAACTAGAACATGGATGTCACCATCAAAATATGAATTTTGCCTGCATTTTTTGTCTGACTATTCAATTTTATAGCAGTATTCTAAAGAAGATTTTCCAGATATATAAATATAAATTAATATAGTAATGCTATCTACCCCAGTTGATACCCTTCAGAACAAGAGTCATAAAGAACACTCCAAGAAGAGCATAAGTAATGAAGAAAAATTGACTGGTGTTTTGACATTTCCAATAAACGGCTTTTCCCAGAAGCCGTCCAATTTTCAGTAATGTCATAGAAAAATTTATTTGCAATGGTTTATGCATTTGTTCAGCATAGAGGACAGGAGCCACACTAGAGCCGGACTGCAGCTGCTCAAGCTAAAACTCATCAAGAAAATGAATAGTAGTCTACTTTTTCTTCTAAAACTTTAGCAGCAAAAATATGTAAGAATCTAATTGATTAGTTCATCTGAGACACATCTCCTCCATAAATACTGATTATGTTGATATCGTAAACCACATCAACGTTGAAAGACCCTAGTAAGGTACAACCATTTTGTTCGTCTATTGAAAACAATATATGAAAATTAAAATTTGTTCAACTTTATTAATTTAGTCACAATTTTTCTCAAAATGTAACTGTTGATGAGAATATGCATGACTGTTTGACATGATTGATAAGTTTGCTTAGTATCATATCTGGCGTTGATTATTGTATTATGTGATGATTAGCCTCGGTGTTTTTAGAGAATAAAAAACATGTGATAAAGCTGATACCTGATTTATGTGTTTGGAATTATTCCAATTAAAAACAGTTTGTTAAAATTACACAAAATATAGTGACTGCTTTGGCCAGCATTGTTAGACTTATCTATGAACAAAGAACTCAACATCTAATAAAAAAAACAAGGAGAAATCTTATGTGTGTACAGTAAAGTTATATTCTTACAACTTTCCAGAAACAGAATGAATTGTAGAAAACAAGTGAAGGCATATCTAAGATCAATTGTTATATACACTCATATCTCAGATACCTTATTAAAATGAAGAAAAAATGTATGGCGAAAAAAGACAAGAAGCCTCCTATAATCCTGTTTCCCTTTCACTTGGTCGGACATATATTTCAGGAGGGAAGAACTTGTAGTAACAATGGACAAGGCAGAAGAAAAGGCAAATTAGTTACTGGTTTGGTGGATTAAGGCATAGTGAAATCAGCCGGGAGCCGGCTATACGGCATCCAGCAGAACCAATAAACAAAAAGTAATCATTTAGAAGATTAAATTGTATTATGTCCAGACACTTCAAAATGCAAGCCAAAACCAATCTTGTATTTTATGGTTATCTTTTGATCTGGAGAATTGAAATCATTACAAATACTTTATCTTGTTTTAACGATAGGAAACAGTATACTAAGCAATAATTACTTTGGGATCACAGGAATTGTTTGTCGGTGTATGTTAAAAAGAACTACCATTAGATTACTCATTGCTTGAGCAAGTATGCTTGCTGTTTAGTATGTCATAAAAATTTAGATACTATACCAAATTCTCTGATGCCACACAATCTTTAAGAGGGGAAAAATGAAGAGAGATTCTTTGCCTGAACAAATAATCAATCCGTCAAAACCATTTCAATTTCTATCAGCATATGACCAACAATCTGATACCTGTTCCCAGAAAGAACCAAGGTGAACAATGATGGGCATAAGAACAGATAATTAACTGCACAGCATAAACCGATTATTTTATAAAGTTGAAAAAATCAACAATCAGATAGTATTTAATGTCTTCTAAATGATTGAAATTAACTTGCAAATAGAACAGAGCCTAGTTAGAAACATAAAACAACTGCATCTTCTTCAAGTAAAAAGCTACTAGCAACTGATGTCTAGTCTCAATTATACAGTTACAAGCCTTCCTCAGTCCTCATCTTTTCATAAATACTTTCCTCAAAGGACCTGTCTCAATCGAGATCAAACATGAACACAATGGAGCTCCAAACAAATTCAAAGGAAGATTGAGCAGCTAACTGAAAATTTCTTCACACGTCCATTCTTGGGTTTTATGCTTTTTAAAAAAATAAACATGTCTGCAGTTCATCAGAAGTCTGATATAGATATCAGAAAAGAGCACCATACCCCAAACAAATTTCCAAGCAGAAAGGGAATGTGTCGGTGTTCCCTTACACCCATGAGTAGACAGAGATCATAAAATTGCTTGATAAATTAAGACTTGTTAATATGAACTATACCATCTCAAATCTTTGCAAAAATTCATTCCAAACCTCAAATCTACTTAATGGAGTTATTCTCTCCTTTCCCTCGCAACCAGAATGTTCTGTATCACAGGACCAATATTTTCAAAGTTTAACAAGTACACCGTTTTGATTGCTGCGTCCCATACATTAAAATAAAGCATAATAATTCAAAAGAATTAATGCTTCTGACCACTCTCAATACAAATTCAAATCTATCTGACTCTGGAACCATGGTAGGTAATAGATAAGATGACTGGCAGACAGCAACTTCCTGAGCATTCATCTCAAACAGTTGTACACAGAGTAGTTTCAATGACTCAACAAATATCATCAGCTGCTAACCTGTTCTCTTGCAATATATTTCCAATAGCTGTAAATCTGAGATGCTCAATCGGGGGCTCATTGAGACCTGCAAGAACCTGCATCAATAACATGGATATTTTTCTTTTGTTTTGCCTCAGCGTATCAGCAGCAGGGACTGATGTACATTAAATTTGGAGACATGCCTGACTTGAAGAATTTGTCAGGACCCATTGCGCAATAGGTAACACGCATATTAACAATGTGCATTACCCACCAAGGAGTTAGCCTACGCAATGCACATTTTCTTGTACATGATAGTTTGATACTCATATTTTGGCAAGCTCTATGCCTGACTTATCTTGGCTTCTCTTTCTGATTGAGGTAGTTTAGTCATTATGTCTCTATGACAATTTTTGGGCATTTTTCAAAATAAAATAATTTTTTTTTAAAGCAATGTGTATACAGAAAGGTATTCAACAATTGGCAAATCGTATACAGGAGAGCAAGAAAGCACCAGTTTATTGCTACAAACCTCTTCTATGGTGAATATCATATAAAGATTTATTGGTTGTTACACGAGGACACCAATGAAGAACGCTTCCAATACGATAGATAACAAATACAGGAGAAAATAATACGGTTAAGCCTAACCCCATCAAACTCGTAACTACATAATCCATAAATTTATACATGACTTATTTTAATTGTACAATAATGGCAAGGGTGTTGCTAGCCATCATTTTTAACTTGTCAGAAAATGTGGCCATGGGGGAATCCATTCCTTCAAATCCATCCATACAATCCCCAACATCCGTTATGGCAGCACTAAGCATCGTATTCATGGTTCCTACGTCTTTAGCAGGAAGCGCATCATATGCATTTTGGAAATTATACGAGACATCATCGTAACTATCTTTACAGTCATTCAACGCTGCGACTTGATTTGGTGGCATCCCTGATTGGGTAGACAACCTGTCAGCATTAGCAGCTGCTGCTTTTGCGAAATCCAATCCAGCCTGGATTGCTATAGCAAGTACAGAAGGAATGTCACTTGGTCCATTATATCGACCTAGTGTAGCCAGACAGACATCAGGATAATCGGTTGCATCACATATATTTTTTATTTCAGGATTTTCGTTACCCGTTGCCTGTGGAAGTGCAGTCAGTACAGCATCAACTAAGCCCGCTGCCTCGGGTGCTGGACAACTTTGTAATGTGGTTGGTGCTGCTGGAGGCAGGGGCTTTAAATTCCGAGGGGCATGGGGGTTGGGAGCCGAGGTTGAATTATTGCGCGGAACACAGGCGGCATGTGCAGAATTGAAGAATATGAGAGTAAACAAGATGAAAATAATCCTCAACTCCATATTCGAATATTTTCCAAGAGAAAATGGGAATGTTGTGTATGAGGGGAAGGTGAAAAACAGGAGTTGGGGAGGAAATAGTTGTTAGTTAGTCATTCAATTTCAAACAGGTGGTGGTTGCTAATGAAAAAACATACATACAATAAATCAGGGCCCTGGAAACTTTTTATAGACTTACTGTCCTCCCCTTGTTTCACGCCCTCTCCCTTGTGTTTGTTGAAGGATCTTATTGCTTTTGCAACTTTGCTATGGCGAGGGCATCACCCATCCAAATTGCAAATTACTTCACTTATTTTCAATTTTTATTCTATATATTTTGCTTTCCATTTACCCATATACACTATTTAAATATAATGTAAACACATCATCCTCACTTCCATAAATTTCATAAGCTCACACCCCAATCATTCGACCCGGTTTCCTCATAAAATCGGAACCATAACCATATTTTTTCAGTTTTTAAAATTGAAAATCACAACTGCCTGTTTGAATTTGGTTGCAGTATCGGTTAAAATGTCATGTTTTGATTATAATCGATTTGGTTTCGATTACAAAACCGATAAATATAGAAATGAAAAATTAATGGTATCTATGCGAAATATAAAAAAAATGCTCAATTAGTGCAAATTTAAATATTTCACAAATAAGCTGTTAGAATTTCAAATTAACTAAAATAAATTACAAAATAATCGTGTATCTTGGAATTATTAACTGATCTAGAAGTTCAGGTTTACGTAACTGCATGATTACAGGTTATAACATGTTCGTGTATGTAACTGTAATTGAATTCATCTCCATAATTCATAACCTACCGCTAAAATGCACTAAATAAACTATCAAAAATTAACTACAGACACTAGCATTTGCATTAAAGAAAATCATAAATAACATATTAACATATAAATTATACATGTAAACAATATTTTATTATTATTTTTAGTAACCGGTTCGGTTCGGTTTTTATCGGTCCAGTTGTAATCTATAAGCGGAACTGAGCCATTTAAATCGGTTCGATTTTTTGTTTTTAGCTTTCAGTTCGGTTTTATTTGAATCTCTTTTGACCAGTTTTTCCTAATTTCGGTTCGGTTCCGGTTTTAATTCGATTTTTTACTCTGCTCTATTAATGATTAGGTAGAAATAGCGAGAACAATATTATTTACGCCTTAATAATATAATACTTCCTCCGTCCCTTTCAATTGTTTACAGTTTTTAAAGAGTGTCCGACACGCATTTTAAGGTGCATATAAAGTATAGTTTTGTAATTTTTTTTTACAATTTTGTTTTTCTGAATAAAAATTAAAACATTCAACTTTTATTCAGAAAAAGAAAATTATAAAAATAAGTTACATAACTATACTTTTTATGCACCTTAAAATGCGTGCCGGACACTTTCTCGTAAATGTAAACAATTGGAAGGGATTGAGGGAGTATAACATTAACCGTAAAATACTATTCTCGTCCTCTCGTATATCCTCCTAATATTCTTTATGTTCTCACCTGATATTCTTTATGTTCTCACTTAAAAATTGTTTTCACGTGTACCATGCCTATGGCGGTTAATGGATCGGATCTGAATCTGATCGGTCTTGATCCATATCCTGATCCATTTAATTTTACCGAATTCAGATTGGATCAAATTTTTGTCGAATTTTTTATAGCCCGATCCATATCCGGATTTGTTAGGATCACCAGATCACAGACCGGAGTTCCGATCCATTTATATTTTAAAAATAAAATAAAATACAAACACAATTTCCGATCTGAAAATAAAAACAGGGCAGCTTCTTAAATGTGAAGCAAATATGAACGCCTAATTACTAAATAAATGCAGTCATAAATTATATATGTTAAAAATAAGATAAATATGTTATATATCTTATATATAATTTATTTTATATGTATATATATATATATATATTTATTTTTATATATAATAAATAATCCGGATCAGATCGGTTTAAATCCATATCTGGTACTTATCGGATCGGATCATTATCGGATCATATATTTTTTGAATTGAATTTTTTTGAATTGATCCATATCCACCTTATTAGCCTTCGGATCGAACCGGATTTCCGATCCATTGGCATCCCTAATCTATATATTCTTAAAGTGTACTCCTTAATTTACCCATTTTCCAAATGGGTATCCATAACCCATATTAAGTATAAAATCACTAGATCCATGGATATATACACAAAATTTACCCAATGGGTAAATACATTTACCCATAACCCATATTAAGTATAAAATCACTAGATCCATGGATATATACACAAAATTTACCCAATGGGTAAATACATTTACCCATAACCCATATTAAGTATAAAATCTATATATCCATGGATATATCTATATAAGTTTACCCATTTTTTTACCCATCAAAATACTAAACATGGAAATTTTTTGAATTTTAAAAGTTAAACATCTTATCTAAGAAAAGATTTGCATGATTTTCTCACATTTGTTACAACACTAATTCAATAATAATTATCGGTTTCCTTATTCTCTCTCATTCTTTATTTACACATTCAATTATTTTTTTAAATTCAAATTTCCTTAATTATCTCATATCCAATTAAATTACCCAATTAATATTATATGTGTGCTACTCAAGATCCACAATTTTAGCCACGAATACGATAAAACTATCTATTCAAATATATCTACCTTCAAAAACCACTATTTCAAATTACATCAGACATTTATCTCTCTCATTCTTCTATTTTCAATTTTTTTCTTTTTATTCGACATTTTACTCTTTTTTTGTAATTTTAGTATAATTTTTTGTATTGATTTGATATGTCGTCTCTTTTACTCTTTCTTTTTTGTAATTTTAGTATTATTTTTTTGTATTGATTTGGTATGTTTGTATAAATATTCTTAATCTACATTTATAATTTGAAATTCAAAAAGTAAGCAATCTATGGAAAAAGATTTTAGACTAATCAATCATGCATGATTTGCTCATTTATTTGTTATATTTTTAAATTTTGAATTTCATACTTATCTATAGAAACTATCACTCCTTGATTTGTAAATTGAGTTAAATTATTGATATATATATATATACGTCTGTTATTCTTCTTCTCTCAAATTTCAAATCTCAGAATCTCATTTTCTCTCTTTCTTTTTGCAGGTTACATGTAGATTTTAATTGAGTTTCATTTGCTAATGAACAAACAGGTTAGTACATCATAGTTCTTCTTTTTTCTGTTTTTCTTTTAATTCGTCTCTACGCTCCTTTCTTTATGTAATTTTAGTGTTATTTTTTGTATTGATAATATGTTTGTACTATTTCCAAGCATTGTTGGGTTAAGAATTCTTGGAGGTCTTATAGTTATGTCACGAGGGATTTTGTTGTTATTTTGCTATTACTGATGATGGCATTGCACTTGCACAATTGGGATTTCTGGCCTTTTTATTGGCTAGCTCAGGGGACCATTTTCCGGGAAATCTTTGTTCTTGGCCATGATTGGTAAATTTTGTCCTGTTTTTTTTATTTGTTTTAACTATTTTTATAGAGTGAGTTGACTTGTATCTGGTTCTTGATGTCACAGTGGACATGGAAGCTTCTCTGATAATATTGAGAAGGATGGATCTTGGTTTCTTGTAAAATTTATTCACTCTCATGCTCATAACTCAAGAATTATTTTTTCACAGTTCCTTATAATAAAATGTGCATCAATGTTTTTTATTTTCGTTTCAACTACAATAAAAGATATAAAAAAGTCTGTCAGTCCACATTAAACTTCTGATATTCAAGATTCCTTTTCCCATATTTGCATATCTTCATATCTGGTGAGAAATCATCTCTGTGTTGATAGAAGCTAACATCTGTCTCTAAGTTCTTAGAACATAAAAGCTCATAATTTCTACGTATAATCTGCATAAATAACATATCAGCAAAAGTCCAGGGAAGAAAGGTTCACAGTTCAACCCATATAGTGATATATTTCACCCGAGTGAGAAGAATTTGATGGTAACGTCGACATTATGTTGGACTGCAAAGCTAGCTTTCCTTGGCTACATGGCTAATACATTTGGCTAGGACTGCTGCAGTTAATACTATTTGAAAGGCATATGTCATAGCCTATTTGTTTATTCGAGGATTTAACTCAACTCAAATAAGAATGTAACAAGTAAATAGTGGATCTATCCTCAAAGAGATCTCTCAAAGTAACATCTGTTAAAGGATTAAGAAATATTGTTCATCTACAGACTTGAGGAATTAATTCACTCGAAGAAGTTCAAGAAATTGATCAAGCCTCAGTGATATAAATCAAGATTGTGGATTTTATCAAGTGACAGAGATCTTGTCAGGGTATTAGATAATTACAGGGATTTAATCTGAAGAAAATCAAGTTATCAAAGTCAAGACATGAAGAGACGTCACGAAAGTTAATCACTCATGAACCAGACAGTACATCGAGTGTCAACATTGAAGTGGCGGAATTGATTCATAATTGACAGTGATTTTCAGAAGATTTTCAGAAGAATGGTTGTTGTTGAAGAGTAGTATTAATTCTCTATTAATTAATTAAGTCATATAGTTTAATTAAGAAAATATATTATATCAGCAAAGATTAATTTATTTATTAATTGAATTAATTGATTAATTAATTCTGAATTAATATTATGAATTTTCAGAATTGATTTTGAATTCATATTCAATATTAATTCAGCATGACAATCAATTGAACTGGTATGACAATCAGTCATACCGAAAGTCATGCTAGTTCAAATTGATTGTCATACCGAAAGTTCTACTAGCTATGGGATTGTCTTGTTAGTTCAGGAGATAGTCATACTGATTTTCATGCTAGTTCAGGAGATAGTCATACCGATTGTCATGCTAGTTCGGGAGATAGTCATACCGATTGTCATTCTAGTTTAGGGGATTGTCTCACCGAAAGTCATGCCAATTCACAGATTGTCTTGCCAGTTCATTTCAGTTCTGTTGATTAAATTTAAAGACAAGCAGCAGACATTCAACAGAGACTCTCAATATCTTCAACCAACCAAGAACACAACAGCTGTAGAACAAAACATTTCATCTCTCTGCTGAATTCAAGATCATCAATTTCTAGTTTCAAAGTTAAATCCAAACCACTAGAAATCATTCTCTTGTTCTTGTGTAACTATCTAGCGGATCAAAATCCCTAGAACTTAATCTCAAATTGCTTTTAGCATTTGATCTTTTTATTATAAAAATAGAAAAAGTTCATGTCGAATTTATTCAAGATTTGTGATAATTTATTTGAGATTAATCCCTTGTAATCGATACCGTTGTTGTAACACCTTTCAAGTTTAATAATAGTTTTATTTAACTTGAATTTTGTTTCACTTTTTTATTCCACATTAAATTTGATTAAACGGTATATTTTGTATTCAACCCCCCCTTCTACAAACATATTGGGACCTACAATTGGTATCAGAGCCTTCTGATTAACGAACAAATCAAGATCCTAGACTTTTGTGATTTTTCAACTCCTTGAATTTTTATTTATTCAAAAATTCATAATGACTTCAAAAAAAGTTGAAACTGTTAAAATTCCACTATTTGATAAAGAAAATTACATTATGTGGAAGAAGAAGATGCTCTTGTTTTTACAAGTTGCAAATCCCAAATATCTGAAATTGTTAAAGAAGGGTCCAAAAATTCCGATGGTTATTGAACCGGAAGTTATAGAAGATAATGTTGTAATTACCAAAGCTAGAACCTATGCAAAAGATCCTCAGGATTTTACTCCTGCTGAACAGGAAGAAGCCTCCTTGGATGCCAGCCTTCAATTAATTTTAGTTGATTCCCTTGATCCCTTGATGAACAGACATGTGATGAATTGTAAAAATTCTAAACACATGTGGAAAACTATTGAGGTGATTAATGAAGGCACAGAGGAAGTTAGGAAGAACAAGTTAGAGATCCTAACCTCTGACTGCGAACATTTTAAATCCAATCCGGGAGAAGGAATTACTGAAGTGTTCGAGAGGTACAATGCATTGATCAACAACCTGAACATAAATAAAAAATATTATTCAATCAGGGAGATCAACAAAAAGTTCCTTTTAACACTGCCAACTCATCTTGAACATAGAATCACTACCATAAGAAAAGCGAGAGATCTGAGTGAGATTTCTTTGGAAAGGCTCTATGGTGTGTTAAAACCTATGAGTTGGAGCAGATTCAGCAAAAGAAAGTCTACGGGAAAGATAGAGTGGTCAGCACATCTACTGCTCTAGTAGCTGAAGGTCAACAACAACAATAACAATCTCAACAGTCAGAGAGAATGGTACAGTCTTCCAAGGCTGAGGAAAATGTGTTAGTAGCAGAATATGATCCTCCTACTACAAATCAATCCGATGATGATTTTTACTCCTTGGAAGAGCTGGAGCAATTGGAAGATGAGTCAATGGCCCAGATTGTCAAGAGATTCTCCAATGTCAGATTTAAGAGAAATCCCAAGTTCAAGTACAAGTCCAACTACAACAGATTCCAGAAAGGTGGATCTTCATCCTCTAACACCAGCAGTGGTGGATACAAAATGAAGATGGTTGATCGGAGCACCATTCGATGCTTCAACTGCAATGAGTTGGGACACTTTGCCACAGAATGCAGGAAGCCAAAGCAAGTAAGGAAGAACTCTTATGATTCAAATCAGAAGAGTAACTCTGAAAGGGCTTATCTGGCAAAGGGAAGAAGCTGGGATGATACTGATAGTGAAGATGAAGAAGTTGGGAATCTTGCTCTTATGGCTATTGATGGAAATACTTCATCGTCGAGAAAAGAGGTAAAATTTACTGATGCTGAATTAGTTTATCATCTAGGAGGTTCCTTAGATTGTGCTCGTCGTGATAATGAACTGTTAAGTCAGCAGATCAAAGACCTTGAGAAAGAGGTCAATGAATTAAGACTTGTGCACATCAATCAAGACAAATTAAAAGAACAAGTATCTTTTCTAGAGAATAGAGTTAACTGTTATAGACAACTCGAAACTATTCTCAAAGACAAGATCACCGGTCTTGAAACTAAGGTTAAAGCTTACTTTAATTCTTGTTCGAAGGCTAAAGACTCCTACAGTAAGCAAGCTGTTAATTAAACATCTGGAATAGGTTTTGATTACAATGCTGCTATTAGAGAATTAGGCATAAACTCCCCTCCTCATGTCTGTGCTAAAGGTAGGGAAGTACCACATGTGCTTAAGGGTGTTGATAAACCCCTCTATAAAGGATCAATTGTTGAACCATTTAATGAGACCTCCTTTATTATTCAAGAAGAAATACGTGCTGAAGATCGTGCTAATGAGAAGGTTGTTTCCAAGTCAAGTGTGTCGAAAGCTCCAGTCAAAGTTGTGAAAGCAAGTGAGACTAACTCAGACACACATGAGTTGAATAACAAAAATGCCATGTCTACCATGTATAATTTGCATGTTGTTAATCCCTCTCATAAAGCATGTGGTGTTCCTAATTATATGTCTTGTGCTTTTAATTTGATGTATGCTTATTTTAATGATAAGCATATTTCTAGTGATAAGACTACTCCTCGTCGGCATGTGAATAATAGGAAGCATGATAGGTCTAAGACTGCTAGTTCTCCTAAGGCTAGAAAGGAGACATTTGTGCCAGAGCTTAAATAAAAATTTGTTAAGGCTGTTTACAAGGTCAAATGTCCAGTCATTGAGAAAGTTGAGAACATTAAAGTTAAGAATGTTGTTTTTCCTGACAAAGGTCAATTCTACAAGTATGTCGGACCCAATCAAGTTTGGGTTCCGAAGAAGGTCTAATCCATTTGTAGTGCAGGGCAGTAAACAGGTGGAACCGTTAGTGTGGATTCTTGACAGCGGATCGTCAAGACATATTACCGAAGATAGAGCCCTGTTATCAAATGTGGTTGAGAAAGCTGGCCCAGTGGTTACCTTTGGAGATAACAACAAAGGTTTAACTGAGGGATATGGCTGTTTACAAGCTGGTAATGTTATCATTAAACTCAAACTTCTTTCAACATTAGTGATTTCTTATTTCATTTAAAATCTTTTGAAATCACTATTGTACATCATTTCTCTCAAAAGATTAAATGTATAATTTTCATTCATTATAGATCTTAAGTGCATTTTATCTCTATATTGCCATATGTTCTGTGATACAGGTTCGGTCTCCAATGGCTTTCTTTCATTGACAGTCATGAGGTTGAAAACCCACAACTTCATCCCAGATTGTAAAGACAAACACAGAAACAGAACCAACCAACACTCTCTTACCACTAAAATGAAGTATGAATGAGCGTGGGGGAGATAGTGCCTTAGTGCACCACATAAGGAATGTTCTGAAGTCAACCCAGCAGCTCTGTCTCCTACAAAGATGAGTAGTATTTAAACCGAGACAACTGCTAGCCCCCATACATCTTCTCAAAAAGATGTAATGGCTGAAAAGGCACAAAAACAGTTACTAGATTCATTCTCTCAACAGGGTGTGTCTATTGAAATTTGCCTGTCGGCCAAGGCATCCGATGTAGTGTCACCACCTCAAACATAAACAATTTTTGATGCACAAGAAAGGTTTTACACACAAAGGATGAGTTGAAGGAAACAAGAGTTTCGACCATTTTAAGGTCAGATTCGATTGTTCAAGGTTCTTTAATGAACCAATTGCCTTTACAGGTGTTAGGAGATGATACTGATCCAAAAGCCATATGTCAGTGGTCAGTGTCTACCTCCCCAGGATTAAATCCCCTGGATGCATCTGCGGATAGTGGATCTGACATAGGTGCAGATCGGCAACTTGTTGACAATGATTCAGATATTACCCGATAAGTCACAAGGAAATGTCTTCACAGACATTAGAAGGGAACTTTGATCTTTATGCTAAATTCGGTGGATCATTGTTTACCTTCCCAGAGTTCAAATCTGGAACCCTAAAAGGGAAACTAGCAACTTGTAGATTATGACTCAGATTCATCTGACGAGTTTAACAAGGATGAGGATTTGCGAACTCCCATTGCACCACATGTGACCTCCTTAAGGATGGCTAAGGTGATTTTCCTTGCAGGTACATCTGAATTTTGGAGCTATGAGAGGAGTGATACACTTGTGAGAATGAGTGTAAACACGAGTGGAGAGAAGAGTGAAACATATGTGAGGTACACTAAACAGAATCACACACTCACAGTGAGGAAGAAAGAGAAACTACTTGTTATTTCTCTTCCAACCATGTGAAATATGAGAACTGCTTCAGACAACGGCATACATTCCTTCTCTAAGGGGGAGATAAAAGCTTAAGTAATAGTTTGGAGGATTCCTCAACTAAGGGGGAGAAATAGCAGGGAGGAAAGAAAAAGAAAAAGGTAAAGCATATGTACACTACACCACACCATTGTTGTTTGTAACTACGGATCCTATTTACGGGAGAGGTGGTAAACACAAGGTGATCTCCTTTAAGCAGTTGATTCTCATAGGGGGAGAAGCAAGAGAGATATGTGCTTCTCAACAGGAAATGTGGTTGTACAAAAAAAGATGAAACTACTTGAAGATATGTTCAGTCTAGAGGAACATCTATTTGGAATCTGGAAAATGTTAAATATTATCCAGAACTTTTCTTCTATTTACTTTGCATTTCTGTTTATATCTTTTTCTTATTTGTTAGTTGAGTTATCCTCTAGGTATTTGTTGTTATTGTCTAACAAACAAATAGGGGGAGATTGAAAGGCATATGTCATAGCCTATTTGTTTATTCGAGGATTTAACTCAACTTAAATAAGAATGTAACAAGTAAATAGTGGATCTATCTTCAAAGAGATCTCTCAAAGTAACATATGTCAAAGGATTAAGAAACATTGTTCATCTACAGACTTGAGGAATTAATTCAGTGGAAGAAGTTTAAAAAATTGATCAAGCCTCAGTGATATAAATCAAGATTGTGCATTTAATCAAGTGACAGAGATCTTGTCAGGGTATCAGATAATTATAGGGATTTAATCTGAAGAAAATCAAGTTATCAAAGTCAAGACATGAAGAAACATCACGAAAGTTAGTCACTCATGAACCAGACAGTACATCGAGTGTCAACATTGAAGCGGTGGAATTGATTCATAATTGACAGTGATTTTCAGAAGATTTTCAGAAGAATGGTTGTTGTTGAAGAGTAGTATTAATTCTCTATTAATTAATTAAGTCATATAGTTTAATTAAGAAAATAAATTATATATACAAAGATTAATTTATTTATTAATTGAATTAATTGATTAATTAATTCTGAATTAATATTATAAATTTTCAGAATTGATTTTGAATTCATATTCAATATTAATTCAGCATGACAATCAATTGAACTGGCATGACAATCAGATTATCATACCGAAAGTCATGCTAGTTCAAATTGATTGTCATACCGAAAGTTCTACTAGCTATGGGATTGTCTTGCTAGTTCAGGAGATAGTCATACCGATTGTCATGCTAGTTCAGGAGATAGTCATACCGATTGTCATGCTAGTTCAGGAGATAGTCATACTGATTGTCATGCTAGTTCAGGAGATTGTCTCACCGAAAGTCATGCCAATTCACAGATTGTCTTGCCAGTTCATTTCAGTTCTGTTGATTAAATTTAAAGACAAGCAACAGACATTCAACAGAGACTCTCAATATCTTCAACCAACCAAGAACACAGCAGCCGCAGAATAAAACATTTCATCTCTCTGCTGAATTCAAGATCATTAATTTCTAGTTTCAAAGTTAAATCTAAACCACTAGAAATCATTCTCTTGTTCTTGTGTAACTATCTAGCGGATCAAAATCCCTAGAACTTAATCTCAAATTACTTTTAGCATTTGATCTTTTTATTGCAAAAATAGAAAAAGTTCATGTCGAATTTATTCTAGATTTGTGATAATTTATTTGAGATTAATCCCTTGTAATCGATACCGTTGTTGTAACATCTTTCAAGTTTAATAATAGTTTTATTTAACTTGAATTTTGTTTCACTTTTTTATTCCGTATTAAATTCGATTAAACGGTATAATTTGTATTTAACCCCCTCTTCTACAAACATATTGGGACCTAACACTATTAAATTACAGTGATATTGCACCTTGTATCATGTATCATGCAAAGAAGTGCTGATGCAATTGGCAATGATGGAGGAAGCTAATGCTAGATGAATGAATTGAAGTTTAACTGTAATGTCATATTTTAGTGTTAGTGTTAGTGATTTTTGCTAATTTGTAGTATGTTGCTTAGTGAGCTTCAATTTTCTAAATTATGACCAAGTAAAGTAAGATTGTAATAGTAAAGTAAATAGTGAGTGGGTTCTTCTTCAGTATATTTGGTCCAAGAGTATGTGAGACTGCATGCTATGTTTAATAATTTTTTAGTATCTTCTTCGTGAGGTTTGAACTATCAGGCTTGCTGTGTTCTATTTTAATATATCAATTGACTTTATAAAAAAAAGGACGTTTTTATAGTTACAGAAGTTGCAAAGTATATAAATAATAAATTTATATAAATAATAAATTTAGTTTATATGCATACTTTCTATTGTATTTAACTAATAAAATTATTAAGTTAATTCAAATTATGTACAAAAAAATATTATGAAGATAAAAGTGCAATATTAAACTATTAAAAGTTTGGATAAATTATTTAACCTTATGTAATATTGATTTTGAGGTCAATTATCTTTTGATATTAAAATCTCAAATATTGAATGAATTAATAAAAATCTCAAAAAATTTAAAAAAGAGATAGTGTGATATTTATGTGATATTTTTATGCATTTTAAAATATATGCATACACAGTTTACATTTTCAAAAAAATTATATTTATCTGCATTTCAAAATCATTGTTATATTTTATGTAATTTTAATTTTTTTTTAGAGCAAATTATGTCGAGAAAAGAAATATTTTAATTTCATAATATTTTTTCTAAGAATTAATTTTATAATGCTTAAAATAGGAGGTGTCAATGTAAGGTGAATATAAGTAATATTAAATTAAATTTTTAATAAAAAAATTCTGTTAGAAAAATAATTTTAATGCACTAATATTTACTTTTATAAATTGTATACATCAAATATAACATAATGGTTGTCAATTAACATATTTTAAAATAACTTTTGTAGAGTATTTACATATATTTTTTTTCAAAGTTTAAAGTGTGAGGTGTTGCCATAGCGAGTAATATTGAACTAAATTGTATATCAAAATTCAGCTATTTTGATATACTTTTCATTTGTCTATAATATATATTTACCTTTTGACAATTAATGTAATTTATATAATTTTAAATTTTTTTATATCAAACCGTGTCGAGAAAATAAATATTTTAATTTTATTATTTTTTTAGAATAATTAATTTTATAATATTTAAAATTGGAGGTGTGAGTTTAAGGTGGCTATCAGTAATATTAAAATAATTTTTTCACAAAAAGTTTTTGTTGCAAAATAATTTTAATGCACTAATATATATATTTTGCAAATTGTATACATCAAATATAATATAATAGTTGTCAAATAACATATTTTAAAATAACTTATGTAAAGTATATATATATATTTTTTCAAAGTTTAAAGTGCGAGGCCGGGTGATATTGAACTAAATTGTATGTTATTTTGAATATAACTATATAATTTTTATTTGTATATATTTTACCTTTTGACAATTAATGTAATTTTTCTAATTTTAAAATATTTTAATTTTATTATCTTTTTTTTGAAGAATTAATTTTATAATGTGTTTAAAATTGGAAGTGTCAGTTTAAGTTGGATATCAGTAATATTAAAATAATTTTTTATTAAAACCTTTTCATTATAAAATAATTTTAATGCACTAATGTTTTACTTTTGCAAATTGTATACAAATTGTATACATCAAATATAAAATAGTGATTTTCAATTAACATATTTTAAAATAAATTATTTCAAAGTTTAAAGTGTCAGGTGTGGGACACCAGTAATGTTGAACTAATTGATATGTTTAACAATTGTATTAGTGTCTTCTTCGTGAGGTTTGAACTATCAGGCTTGCTGTAATCATGATTTATTTATTCCCTATCATTTGCCCCCCAACTTCTGGGCAACAGTGACTAGGTTTCGCAGAAGTTAAGTTCGTTCGTTCCCTTGCAGGGTATCGTTTTGCGTAAAGTGTGGAGCGACCTACACATTTACAACGATTTAATTTAATCCCTATTATTTAGGAATTAACTTAATTTCCAGGAATTTTCCTGAACTCTGTGATTTTTCCTTAATTTTCTGGAATTCTCCCTCAGTTCTGGAATTTATCCTTAATTTTCAGGAATTCTCTTTCAATTCTGGAATTTATCCTTAATTTTCAGGAATTTTTCCCTTAATTCTGGAATTTATCCTTAATTTTCAGGAATTTTTCCCTTAATTCTGGGATTTTTCCCTAATTTTCAGGAATTGTTTCCTTAATTCTGGGATTTTTCCTTAATTTTCTGGATTTATTCCTTATTTTCTGAAAATATTTTTATTTTCAGGAAATATTTTAAGGAATTTCTTTTAATTATTATTTTTTTCCCAGGATTTTTCTTCCCTCTTTTTTCTTTTTTTCTTTCTTTTTCTTCTCTCTTCTCTTTTTTTTATACCTAGTTCGAGCAGGAATCCTGTTCGACCAGGATCCTGGTCGAATTAGGCCTCTAATTGCCTTGGTCGACAGAAATTCGAGCAAGATCCATTCGACCTCACTTCCTGGTCGAATTTCAACCAGGATTTTATATTATATATATATATATATATATATTTTTTTTTTAATTTTCGAGCAGGAAATTTTCGGTCAGGATTTTTGGTCATAATTCCTTGTCTTGACCGAATTAGCCATCCCTTTAAGCTCTGATCGAAGCAAAATTCGAGGAAAGGTTTTCGACCAGAAATTAAACTGAGATCCTGGTCGAATTGGACCTATTTCTGGTCGATTTAATCCTTTTTCAAGTCCTGGTCGAAGGTATTTTTGACCTTGTCCTTTCGACTAGAAATTGAATTATAATTCTGATCGAAAGGGATCAGGATTTTCATGTTTTTATTTTTGAAATAAACAACATCTTGGGCCTTTATTCTCCAATTAATTAGGCCCTTTCTCGGGCTTACCTCTTATTGGGCTGATCTTTGCCCTAAACCTGGGCTGGATTTATTGAACCTTGTATTGGGCTTTTATTTTGGGCCCATTGCTTTTAACTGGGCTTCTCTTCCACCCCTCTTTCTTTTTTTATTTATAAATATTTGGGCCTCGACTGGGCTTTTGTATCTGGGCCTTGGCACTGGCCTCTTGAGCCCTAAACACTTGAGTTTTTCAAGATTTTTCTAGAATTGGGCCTTATCCCTGAGCCCAAATTCCATGTTCTTCTAAGGTTTTTTCTGGATTCTTCCAGAATCTTCAAAAATTTAAGTTTTTCACTTAATTTTTTCAAGAATTTCCTGGATAATTCTAGAATCTCCTTATTTTTGGGCCCAAATGGGCTTTTTTAAGGCCCAAATTACCTCTTTTTTGGCTATATAAAGGTGGGATGAGAGTGTGATTTTCTCACATTTCTCATTTCACTTCTTCACTTAATCTTCAATTCTCTCCCTCTCAATACTTCTCTTCCTTTAGTTTTCCAGCCACCCTTCCTTCCAAGGTTTCCAGGTTTCTTCATTCTCTCCTAATGGCAGATAAAGGTGTTGAGAGAGCGGCCAAGATTGCCTCGGCTTCAAAACGAGGTAAGGATATTGAAATCCGCTCTTCTGACATGTCTCTGATCGATATGATTAATACTAGGGGGCGATGAATATCCCTGTACTGCACATCTTGATTCTTTTAATCATTGCAACACTTGGCACAACATAGATTATGATAAGTTAAATGCACGTTATAACGTTCTTCCTCCTCTTAGATTAGTTCCAGTTTCTGGTGGTGACCGTACTTGCCACTAGAAACCCGACACTCTTTTTATTTATATAGATGCCCTCGATGTTGGGCTTAGGTTCCCTTTTCATCCCTTCATTCCTCATCTTCTAGCTGATTTACAAATTAACCCATGTCAGCTTCCTCCAAACGCTTGGAGGAACATTTTATGTTTTATGGTTTGCTGCCTTAGGGAAGGTTTTCCCCTATCCGTAGCTGTTTTTAGGAAAGTTTTTCAATGTTACAACAGTTCTTCTGGTAATTGTGGTTGGGTCTATGTTAAACAAAGGCCCAAGTGTAAGCATATCTTTAACAGCGCCTCCATTCCCGATAATAACCAAAATTGGAGGAATAGTTTTGTCGGGTTAAGGTGGGAGAATGGCGACTGGGGCACACTCTTCAAATCTTCCTTCGGGAAGGTTAGTGATGGCAGCCTCAAATCCATTCACTTAACCCCCGAGGAAACTATTATTTATAATGAGCTTACTCGGGATGACGGTGCTACTATCAGCTGGACTCTTCTAGAGGAGTTCTCCCTCATCCATGTGGGGCTATCCTCTGTTTCTCAACAGGGTATTTTTCTTCCCAGCTCATTTTTATTTCATTTCATGCATTATTAACACCACTTATTTTGTTTTTTCTTTTGTTTTGCAGCTGCTAAGGAGATCAACGAGGATAACGTGCCTCTCGTTGAGGAGACTGCTAGGATGAAGAAGGCTCGTCTTGCGGGCCTAGATACTCGAGGAAAGGCTACGGAGCCTAGCTTCCTACGAAAGCACAAGGAGCCCATGGGGGAGGCTTCAGCTAAAGGAACCGATGCCCCTAGTGCTCCTATTACTGCTACTGTTCCTGCCCCTGCTGCTACGGGCGCCTTTCAGCCTCTCTCGGGATTTCGCCGAGGGGTTACCGTGGTTGGATCCACGAAGCACGCCTGGGATTTGTCTTACCACGGCGTAACTCCCAAGGATTTCACCGATGTGGTGGCTACTCCTGACTTGGAGAGGATCAAGTTCATGGGAGCTCAGTCCTTAGCCTCGTTATGATTACTTCTTGGAATTTATCTTTCCTACTTGTAGCATTCACTTGCCTTACACCTTTGTTTATTGTTTCATTTCAGTCTAATGCCAATTTTCAAGGCGCTGTGAGGCAGGCCGAATCATGGAAGAGAGCCTCTGACAAAGCTGATAATGCCCTCAGGAGGCAACAGAAGAAGTATGCCGCTTTGGAGCGGAAACTGAAGTGTAAGGAGGAGGAGCTCGGGGAGTCTAACGCTGAGCTGGTGGTGCTATGGGCTGAGAAAGATAAGGTGATTGATAACTATCTAGACTCGGAGGAGTTTACTCAGTCCATGAGGGTGAGGGATGACTCAGTTTTCCCGTTTTTTAGGACTGGCTGGGACACGACCCTTGGGACCGTGAATGAGGCCTACCCTGATATTAACCCGGTGGACTATATCTGCCCTGATGACGAGGATTTGCTGCAGAGGTTTCGTACCCGAGTAGTTGTCTCGGATCATATACCCCAGGACCAGCTTCCTCCTCCTCCCGAGTCGTCTTCGATGCCTTCTGCGGATGATAGCTCTTCCTCCTCCGGGACGACTGAGACCTCCAGCGAGAGCGGAGGAGATGATGATGTGGATGTCGAGGGCATATCAGCTTCTTAGAGCTTTTCCAGCCCTGCGTGGCTTATTTACTTTATCTTATTTTTGAGACTTTTTTTATCAAACTTTGTAATATTTATTTGATCCATTTCTATTTATCTGATTTTATGCTTGCATTTCATGCATTTAGTTTACTTGCCTTGCCACAGAGATTCAAACATATTTCGAAAATTTTTTGAACTTCATAAATATTGGGATTCACTCCTTACACAAGTCTTAATAAACCTCAAAATAAAGCTAAAACATGTAAATCCTAAGCAAGCAAAGCTTCAAGATGCTTTTCAACTTACTTGTCACCTTGAAAAGTGAGAATCATGTTCAATTGCTTCACACATAATAAACCTTCAGGTTTTGTGCATGTCAAGTTCTCGGGACTTCAAAACCATCCATAGTCTCCAGCTTGTAGGTTACTCTACCTTGAACACTCTTGACCTTGTATGGCCCTTCCCAATTTGGGGCAAGCTTCCCTTTCTGCCCTACACCAGAAGCTTCCACCTTCCTCAAGACTAAGTCACCTTGTTTGAAGAACCTTTCTTTAACTCTTAGGTTGTAGTAGAACGAAGCCTTTTTCTGATATTCCACTATCTTCGCATGTGCCTCATCTCGCACTTCATCAATTAGATCCAGGGCTAACCTTTGCCCTTCCTCGTTTTCCTCAGCATTGAAAGCTTGAATCCTGGGGGAGGAATGTGATATCTCTACAGGAACAACTGCTTCTGCCCCATATGCTAACATGAAGGGAGTTTCCCCAGTCGTGACTCTACAGGTAGTCCTATAGGCCCATAGTATTGGGAGTATTTCATCTACCCAGTTATTCCTCGACTTCTCGATCCTCTTCTTTAGTCCATCCAGGATTATTCGATTCGCCACTTCCGCTTGCCCATTGGCTTGCGGGTGAGCCGCAGAGATGAACAGTAACTCAATTTCGTTCTCTTCATAATACTTCTTGAATTCCTCATTGTTGAATTGTATTCCATTGTCGGTGACTAGGATACGGGGGATTTCCATACCGACACATGATATTTTCCCACAGGAATTGTGCAACCTGCTTAGTTGTGATTTTGGCCAAAGGTTTGGCTTCAATCCACTTAGTAAAATAATCAATGGCTACGACCAGGAACTTCCTTTGTGTCGTGGCCATCGGGAAAGGACCCAGTATATCCATTCTCCACATAGCAAAGGGGATGGGCGAGTTGATGGAGGTCAGCATCTCGGGGGGTTGTCTAACGATTGGTGCGTGCTTCTGACAGCGGTCACACTTTTTCACATATTCTTTGGCATCAGCCATCATTTCTGGCCAATAGAAGCCTAAACGGGTTATCTTATGAGCTAAGGCCCTGCCCCTCAAGTGTTGCCCACAAATACCTTCATGTACTTCTTCAAGAGCCAAATGTGCCTCATCGGGCCTGAGACACCTTAAGTAAGGAACCACAAAAGATCTGTTATACAAAATCCCATCTATCAAGGAGTATCTTAGTGCTCGAACAACCAACTTCCTTGCTTCAGTAGCATCATTTGGCAACCATCCGGTTTGAATATGAGTCTTAATGGGATCTATCCATGAAGTCCCTAGTCCTACAGGAGCTACAAGCTTAACATCAATGCTCCGTATCTTCAGAACGCGGAAGTATACACTTCCTTAGCTTTCCTCTATCTCAGATGAAGCAAACTTTGATAATGCATTTGCCTTAGTATTTTCCTCCCTTGGAATGTGCTCAATATGACATTCATCGAATTGGGTCATCACAACCTTTACTAGGCGGACATATTTAGCCATCGTATTTGATAAGTGGCATTTTATACCACTTAGAACGTCTTAAAATAGCTTAAATTGGTGTCTTAAAATCAAGTATTTTGTGTATTTGATGCGTTTTTCTAGTGTTTATGCATTTCAGGGTATTAGTTGCATTGCGGGGGAGGAATCATCAAGAATAAGCCTTGGCATGTGTTCACCATTGTGAGAGGAAAGAAACGGGCAGATTACGGCGAAGAAACGGAGCAAAATCAAATTTTTTCCGGTAGAGGTCTGAGCGCCCGCTCAGCATTGCTGAGCGGCCGCGCAGCAAGCTGAGCGCCCGCTCAGCTATGCTGAGCGGCCGCGCAGGGTCGGGAAAAAAGATATAATGTTTCTGGACTTCTACTTCTGTTTGGTTTCCACTTCTATGTAATCTGAGTTTTATGGGACTATTATATAAGTAGATTTGAGACGTTTTCACAAGGGTGGATTGAAGAAGATTGTGTTTTTACGCAAGGAGCGAAGGAGATAAGGAAGAAGACCGATTTAGCACACCGCAACGAAGAGGAAGCATATCTTCTTGTGATTCATGTTTCGTTGTAACGTTGGATGCTAGTTTTCTTGCTTTGAACTTATTTACTCTTGTGACGTACTCTGTTTTAATATAATTATTTTAGTTATTATTTTCTTGTGTTTGTTTATCATGATTTCATATGAACCCATGATGACGATAAGTGCTATTATGGGCTAATCGTGATCATGGGGTTGCAACGGATTTATTATGGAATTCTTTAGTTAATTGTTTAATACTTTAGTGTGTGATGATTGTATGATATCTAGTATTGGTTGTGCGTATTCGTCTTATGTGCGTCGCGAACATATAAGATAGGGTGTTAATCTCTTGTGAAGCGACGGTGGATCTTGAGATTTAGAACTTGCCATGCTAGCATAGGTTCATGTACGTTGTGCATGATTAGTGGGTAACTCTAACAGTTTTATTTGCCCTATGTAATCAAAAGGAATAACTTGTGCTTAAATCGTTGTGTTGTCAATTTCTGTAGACATATAGGAACTCAACATAATTGATGACTATTTAACTTCTATCTTAATTGTGGATGCTTGGTAGAATGGTATTAGTACAATGAAAGTTGGCTTTTATCAGTTTCGTGTTATTCGATTAATATCATCACTGTCACATGCTAAAGGTAATAACAATGGCTATAGAAGGAAGTAATAATGAAGTTGTGATCTCATGAGTGTTTTATTATTGATAAATTGAAGTGTTAGTTAAGTGATTAATTAAGTAGTTAATTATAGTTAATATTTAATCAACAATTTTAAGTGTTAGTATCTTAACATTGAGAAGTAATCATACATTGGTGAGTGAGTTTAATTAGCCAATAATTTAGTCTGAGTCTCTGTGGGAACGAACTAGAAAGTATTCTATATTACTTACGAATGCGTATACTTGCGTGAATATTAGTGCGTATTTTAGCCCTAACAGTATCATCCATTGCCTCATACTCTCCCTTTACCTGGGATATAACCAACTTTGAGTCTCCACAGACCTTCAAGTTCTTGACTCTCAGTGTCCCTGCTAGGCCGAGGCCAGCTATCAGAGCTTCGTATTCTGCCTCATTGTTCGTGGTCGGGAAGTCTAACTTCATGGCATACTCAATCAAGAACCCATCAGGGATTTGTAAAACTAAACCTGCTCCACTTGAATTTGTTTTTGATGCTCCATCAAAATAGAGAACCCAATATTCTTTCTCCTTATCATCCTTTTCTTTGTCCCCCTTATCGACTTTCTTGTCTGGAGGTATGGTATCTTCCTGCCCCCCGACTTCTTGGTTGGGTAAGGTACATTCCACCACTAAGTCAGCCAATGCCTGGGCTTTTATTATCGTTCGTGGCTTATACTTGATGTCAAATTATCCCAGCTCTATTGCCCACTTGATCAACCTCCCCTAGCCTTGGGACTATGAATGATATTTCTCAGGGGCTGATTTGTTAGCACCTCAATTTGATGAGCCTGAAAGTAAGGACGTAACTTTCTTGAAGCCATCACCAATGCTAAAGCAAACTTCTCAATAGTTGAATAATTTAACTCAGCTCCATGCAGAATTTTGCTGACATAATATACGGGTTTCTGGATTTTCAGTTCCTCCTTAACCAATACAGCGCTCAAGGCACTCTCTGAAACGACCAAGTACAAGTATAAAACTTCATTCAAAGCTGGCTTGGCCAACAACGGGGCCTGGGCCATATATTTCTTTAATTCCTCAAATGCCTTCTGGCTTTCCTCACTCCATACAAAATCCTTAACCTTCTTTAAGGACTTGAAGAACGACAAACACTTGTCCCCAGACTTTGAGATGAATCATCCCAATGCAGCAACCCTTTCGGTGAGCTTTTGAACATCTTTGATAGTTTTTGGGGGCTCCATGTCCAGGATTGCTTCTATTTTATCGGGATTGGCCTCGATTCCTATCTTGGAGACCATCAATCCTAAAAACTTTCCAGACCCTACTCCGAAAGCACACTTCGTAGGATTTAACATCATCTTATGATATCTCAGGACCTCAAAAGCTTCCCTCAAATGGGTTATATGGTCAGTCTTCACTAGACTCTTGACTAACATGTCATCAGCATAAACTTCCATGGTCTTGCCAATAAGATCCTTAAAAATTTTATTTACCAACCTTTGATAGGTGGCTCCTGCATTCTTGAGACCAAATACCATAACAAGATAACAATAAACACCAAAGTCAGTGATGAATGATACCTTTGGGATATCGCCCTTGTGTATCTTGATCTGATTATATCCACTAAATCCATCCATGAAGCTCAGCATCTCATGCCCAGCAGTGGCATCTATCAAAGTATCTATCCTTGGCAACGGGAAACAGTCATTAGGGCATGCGTCATTCAGATAAGTGAAGTCTACACACATCCTCCATTTTTCATTGGCCTTCTTTACCATTATAGGGTTTGCTAACCATTCTGGAAATTGTATCTCCTCGATGAAACCAGCCTCTAAGAGCTTCTCTACTTCCTGTTTTATAGCCTCTTGCCTCTCTGGAGCAAAACTTCTTTTCTTTTGCTTCACTGTCTTCCGATTTTGATCCACATTTAGCTTGTGAGTAATCAGTTTTGGGTCTATGCCTGGCATATCAGCTGCTGACCATGCAAACACATCACTATTTTCTTGCAGAAATTTCACTAACTTCCCTCTAAGGGGCTCCTCTAGTGTGGCTCCAACGAAAGTCACCTTCTCAGGATCCTCGGGAGCTAAAGGAATTGAAACCAAGTCTTCTGCAGGCTTCCCTCTTTTCTCATCATTTTCTCGGATATCCAGATCTTCATTAGGCAGAACTTGCCCCCCAACTCCATCTTCCCTCAAAGAGGCTACATAACAACTTCTAGCCATTTTTTGATCTCCTCTCTCTTCTCCAATCCCATTCCGGGTGGGAAACTTCATAATTGAATGGTAGGAAGAAGGGACTGCCTTGAAGGCATGTATCCCTGTTCTCTCCATGATAGCATTATAAGTTGAACTAGCCTTTACCACCACAAAGTCCAACATCTGTGTTGCTTGCCTTGGTTCCTGACCTATGGTGGTTGGCAACTTGATTATCCCTTTAACGGGACACTCTACTCCCGCAAATCCATATATCGGCATATCGGTCGAGGTTAGTTAAAAATCATTATAACCCATCCTTAAAAAGGTGTCATGGAGCAAGATATCCATCGAAGCACCATTATCCACTAGGACTCTCTTGACCGGGCTATTGCCTAATATCGGTGTTATGACCAGCGGGTCGTCATGAGGAAATTTCACACCCTCTAGGTCAGAATCATCAAAAGCCAATGTTATTTCTGTCTTGTCCCTCTTCGGGGCTTCTCCAACAATATGCATAACCTCTCTAGTATATGTTTTCCTGGAGTTCCTGGATAATCCAGCAGCAGTTGGTCCTCCAAAGATTGTGTTTATCACAGGCCCTCGAGGTCGCGACCTTCCAAAAATTGCATTTATAACCGGTCCTCTGGGCTGGGGATTTCTCCCCTGATCGTCTTGGTCCCTCCTACGATCTTCAAAGTTCTTCCTTCCATTGTTATTCATATCCCCTCCTTCTCCAGTGTATTTGTTCAATCTTCCTTTTCGAATGAGGAACTTAATTTCATCTTTCAGTTGTCTACACTCATCGGTATCATGACCATCATCTTTGTGAAATCTGCAATACTTACTCTTATCTAGCTTGGCAGGATCAGCCTTCAAGGGTTTAGGCCAACGAATATCTCGATCTTTCTCGATTCCCATCAAGATCTGGCTTCTAGGAGCATTCAACTTAGCGTATTCAGTGAACTTTTGCCCAGATCCTCCCTTATTGGGGGTTGAATCAGGGTTTTGCTCGGTTCTAGGATACTTGTCTTTAGCGATATATTCCAGGTCAATTTTCCGCTTCTTGCCTCCAGTGGGCTCATTACTCACTACGGTCTTCCTCATGCTCTCTTCCACCTTGATGTACTTCCCGGCCCTATCTTGGAGCTGCAACATGCTTTCAGGGGGCGCTTGGCCAGGGACATCTTGAAGAACTCATCCCTAGTTCCTTGTTGCAGTGCTATCATGGCTACCTTGTTATCAAGGTCCGGGACTTTTAAAGCCTCCTTTGTGAAACGATTCAGGTAGTCTCTCAAGGATTCCTTTGTTCCCTGCACAATGCTCATGAGGGATGCTAAACTTTTCTCATGCACTCTCCCGCTGATGAACTGTTTAATAAAAGCCTGACTTAATTCTCTGAATGACTCAATAAAGTTTGGGGGCGAACAACTATACCATCTTTGAGCCATACCCGACAGGGTTTGAGGAAAGGCCCGACACTTAATAGCATCATTCACGGGCTGCAACAACAGTGCATTAGAGAAAGTCCTAACATGATTAGCGGGATCTCCCGTGCCATCATAAGCTTTGATAGTTGGCATCTTGAACTTCCTTGAGATATGGGCATTCATTATTTCTTCAGTGAAGGGCGGAGTAGGATCATCAGGATCTCCAAGGGGAAGAAGATTGCTTAGATCAGCCCTTGGGACAACAACCCTTCTCTGTATTGGACCATCCAGGTCTATGATAGGAGGAGGATTTCTCCCCCTAGGAGGTATGGGAGTCTGGTGGTCTGGTGCGCCTCCAAGTCGCTCTTCAGCCTTTGAATCTCGGCCTCATGAGCCCTGATCCTTTCCTGCACTTCTTGGGGATTCATCATTTGGGTGCTCCTAGGACGTTGGCTACCATCATCCATCGGCTCTTTGCCAGCACGTCTCCTTCTTGGGGCTACTTCATCATCCGAAGATTCGGAGTCTCTCTCAGTGTAAGGACCAGAAAATTCCTGATCCTCAAGGATATGAGCCAAACCTCGTATGTAGGGGGTGATCGCCCTCATACTTCACTCCGTCCAGCATGTCCACTTCCTCCAACCTCGGGATAAAGGGGCATCCCATAAGGGGGTTAGTAGTTACAACAGTTGAATACTCGTACCCAGTGGGTCGAGAATTCACAGGTGCATGTAGTTGTTGAACTTGGGGATTCGTACCTTGAATAGCCGAGGGAACCGTCCCTTGTGGCTGAGGTTCAGTTACCCCTATCTGGGCTTCTCCTTGGGTGGCTGCATAAGTTGAATGAGGAGGTATCTCCACGGTTGACGAAATCACTTGGGTTGTCCCCGATGGTGTTCCTTCCTCAAGAGCTCTAATTGTTCTCCGTGTTCTCGCCATGGTTGTTGTTGTGCTTTCCCACAGACGGCGCCAAATGTTATGAATTAAAAACTAAGGTATATGATTGCTGTATTTATTACTAAGGAACGTGAGCTTCGAGGCTCGATTTGACTGCTCTTGTGTTTCGTGACTCAATCTGCCTCAACAAGATGCCTACGTACCTTGCTGATTGCCAAGGATCAAGTCAAAAAACGTAGTTCTGATTTGTGGGGTGAGGCCCCTTATATAGATATTGGAAGTCCTTGAATTGGACTTGGTATAGGAGACTTGGTGGTCAAGTCTCTGAATTAGAATGGACTTTGGAGTCCTAGGAAGTAGGAAGCTGATTCCTTATCCCATGAGTTTCCTTGGAGGCCAATTTACAAGGATTTATATCCCCACAAGGACTCATCTTAATAGCTATTTTTCTCCCTTATTAATTAATTAAGAAATTAATTAATTTTCAGGGTTTTGGGCCTTGTTTGTTCCATCAGGCCTGATCTGGTCCATCAGGCCTGATCAATATGTTAACCTTTTTGGTCTGAATATCATACATCTTCTTATTGGGCCTTGCAGCCCAAATCCTGTGTAGTTAATACAACATTAACTACGTAATCATGATTTATTTATTCCCTATCATGTACTAATGTTTGCTTTTGTAAATTGTATAAATCAAGTATAAGTTATCAATTAACATATTTTAAAATAACTTATATAGAGTATTTATATTTTTTTCAAAGTTTAAAGTGTGAGGTGTCGCCTAACGTGATGGCGGGTAATATTGAACTAAATTTTATATCAAAATTTAGCTATTATTTTGAATATTTTAATTTTATTATCTTTTTTTTTTGAAGAATTCATTTTATAATGTTTAAAATTGGAAGTGTCACTTTAAGGTGACTATCAGTAATATTAAAATGTTGAAGAATCAAAATTTGTGTCGACGGATATTTCAACCATCCTTATATTACTTCTATGTCATCTGTGTCGTTTTCAAACCTGATTAGCATTTGATAACGTCATATTTTTTGTTAGAGCTCTCTTCTCCCTTTATAATCTAACTAAAGTAGGTTATAAGGTTAATATCTGAAACAAGTGCATATAATGCATCTATTTATGTAGATATTTGGTTATTGTTGCAATTTCGTCAATATTATTTTGTGTATGATGTTCCATGCACGGGTAATCTTAGATTTATGTGAAAAGTTTATACATGATATCGGTTTTAAGCATGTTGAAGGGGATTTTGACTCACAACAAGAAAATATTTATCAAAACAACTTGATAATCATCACACGCTGCTCAAACATAGGGGAGTAAAAAAATGTGGTATCACTGATACACATACTACATTATTTTTTTATTACTTATTCTTCTATTTCTTTTTATTTTGATATTATTAGTGGCAAGTTTAAATACAACATATCTTATAAATATTCCAGAATTTAAATTTTTTAAGGGGAACTAATGAATATGCTTTCTATCCGGGTGATTATGCTATCGATGTGCGCATTTTTATACCTTTATCACTTTCATCACCCTCAAATGCAAGTTACGCGTGACTGGTTATATTGTTACATTTCTTACCGTGTTAGACACAATATTCATGAAACAGGTTTTCTAAACTCTCAATCATATTCTTTGTGATTACAATTGACAGAGAATATTGTGGATACACAAACTCTCAGTCAATTAATCAATGAAAATAGTGCATATCTGTTTAAAAGTTGAAAATATTTTGCAACTCTACCATAATCAACTTCATTTAACCGTACTATATATTCACATGCTTGAGCTCTCAACCTATACTCAAATATCAGAAGAGCATAATAGAGATACACATTCTTGATTTTCTCAAATATAAATTAAAGTTTTATATTAATTTATTAAGTTTCTCCTCTTCTTGCATTCAGATATGAACGACCATCAACATTTTTCCACTTTGGATGCTACTCAAGTAGCTTGGAAATTGAAGGTTCGAGTGACAAGAATGTGGATATCAAGGAATAACCATGGGGAGGCAATCAAGCATAATCTTATTCTGTTGGATTGTGAGGTGTGATTTAATTATATCAGTTGCATTCGAACCACTGTTCACATCTCTTGGCGCATATTCTGCATATTAACATCCTAATTTTAATCCCGATGATGAGAAATCCTGATTTCTTCTACAACAAGATATGATCAAGATCATGATATGTTCCTGGATTTCTCCTTCATCAGGATATGAATCAATATCAGGATATGAATCAGGGTTTGTTAGCATCAGGATTAGAATCATCATGTGATTACAATCTTAACTTTCAATTAGATTCTCCATGATTACAATTTACAGAGAATATTATGGCTACACAAATTCTCAGTCAATTAATCAATGAAGATAGTGTAAATCTGTTTAAAAGTTAAAAAGATTATGCAACTCTACCATAATCAATTTCGTTTAACCGTACTATATATTCACATGTATGGGCTCTCAACCTATACTCAAACATCAAAAGAAGGTAATAGAGGTACACATTTTTTATTTTCTCAAATATACATTGAAGTTCCATAGTAATTTATTAAGCTTCTCCTCTTCTTGCATTCAGATATGGACGACCATCAGCATTTGTCCGCTCTGGATGTTACTCAAGTAGCTTGGACATTAAAGGTTCGAGCGAACAATCCTATTTCTCACATCTATTGGAGCATACTCTACATATTAACATCCTAATTCTAATCTTGATGCTGAGAAATCCTGATTTCTTATGCAACAAGATATGAATCAGGGTTTTGTCAGTATCAGGATTAGAATGAGGATGTGATTATAATCTTAACTCTCAATTATATTCTCCATGATTACAATTCACATAGAAAATTGTGTCAAATTCAGCATTAGGATTAGAATCAGGATGTGAATACGAATAGTATATTGTTTCATATCTATGTTTTTAGTTAACTTTTTTTAAAAACATTTGCAGAACACACATATGCTTGCAATATTGCCATTAGCTATTTGGAATCAATTTGTGATTTCCATGACATCTACTGTTCAAGAGACTTCCAACAAATTTTTTAGAAAATCGAAGAATCATTTTGCAAATTATAGAGCATTGATATGGATTTGTGCTGATAAAAAAATATTTTAATTGTATAATGTTTAAACGATGAGGTGTCGCAATAATATTAAAATACTTTTGAATAAAAATTTTCCTTTAGCAGAATAATGACTTTTGTTTTACTGCACTAATTTATATGTTTTGTATATGTATTCAGGTAAAACATTAAGGTTTTCAATTCAACAGTTTTAAAATAACTTATATTATTATTTATATCTTTTAATTTTCAAAATTTTAAACTGCGAGGTATCGCCGTAAGGCGACGCCGAGTAATATTGCACTATTTTTTTATATTTAAGTTATATATATAGTATTACAGTTAGAGAGTAATTGATAAAAATTGATTTCAAATTCACATTTGTAAGCAATATATGTATAAATGTAACATTGTAGTTTTCAATTCAACTGTTTTAAAATAACTTATATTGAGTACTTTCATTTTTTAATTTTCCAAATTTTAAACTATGAGGTGTCGTCGTAAGGAGATGCCGAGTAATATAGAACTAATTTTTTTTTATATTTAAGTTATATATATAGAAATACAGTTAGAGAGTAATTGACACAAATTAATTTCAAATTTATATGTTTAAGCAATATATATAGAAATGTAACATTGCAGTTTTCAATTCAACGATTTTAAAATAACTCATATTAAGTATTTACATGTTTTTAATTTTCCAAATTTTAAACTGCGAGGGGTCGCCGTAAGGCGACGTCGAGTAATATTGAACTAATTTTTTATATTTGAAATTTATATACAGAAATACAGTTAGAGGAGTAATTGACAAAAATTGATTTCGAGTTCACATGTTTAAGCAATATATGTAGAAAAACATATATGTGAAAAAATATTGATTAAGTGAAAAACACTTAAACAATATTTATAAACTGAAAAAACTGTGTAAATAATATTTGTTGACTGAAAAAGTGAACGATACAAAATAAAATATAAACAAAATATCAACACCTTGAATTAATTATAAATTAATAACAAAATATATAAATGAAATTGTATGATTTAAAATATTTTTAAAATAAATTAAAGTTCAATGAGATACTAATTCATATTATTACAGGGAGATACTGATTTTTTAAAATTTGTTCACACACACATGTTTACAGGGAGATACTGATTTGTTAAAATTTATTCACAGACACATGTTTACAAATGCATCAGAAGCCAAATTTGAACATAAATCAGGCTCAACTTGATCATTGTATGCTGGAAACTCCTTCACAAGCTAAAAAAAATCAGCATAAGAGACTTGTAACAGTTCATATTCCAGAGCCTGAGCAAATTGGTGTCAAAAGGCCAGGTATTCCGACATACTTATTTATCAACATCACACAATATTAAAAAGTATTGCAACCTTGAACCGATGTTTTCTATTATTTATACTCAGTTTGGTTTCCAGCTTCACACGGTATGTTCCCGTCTTTGTGAGCCTATATAGTTTCGTACATGTTTATGATTTAAATTAGAATAGCATTCTCTAATATCAGTTTCAGATAACAATGATTCAATAAGAACGCCTAGAGCAAATGACGGTTCTTCTGCGTCTAGTAAAAGGAATTTGTTTGAAGCATTCAACAACGCTGCTGAGATACACATTGAACACATGCTGGACTATGAGCAATATATTTCTGGTAAAATATATTAAGACAGATTTCAGTCAGCTTTTTAGACAATAAGCCATTTTGTATTTACCAGAAAAAATTATATTTCTATATATTATTTTTTCAGATGATAATGCAGATGACTCAGACGCTGAAGGTATGTTCAAACTGATAACCACTCATTACAATCAAACCTCAATGATTATCCTATTTAGATGACCATTAATCTATTTCTTTAATATTATCATAGTACAGCTCATAGAGGTGAGTATTTATCTGATGATGAAGAAGACAATAATCAATATTTCCCAGGTAGCATAAATATTTTAACTACGTCACAAAGGAAACAAAATTTATGAAACTATGACATTTTTATCTTTATATTAATTTTTATTGTCAGATTTATGGACGGGATACATGGACCTCAGGCCTCCATCTAAGGTATGTCAGAAGTATAACGCACGAATGTGGAATGAAGAACGGAACAATAAATCATCGAAGAATAACATACCAACTTTTATAATGTGTTGCAAAGATGGTCAAGTTAAGCTTCCTGCTGAAAAATGTCCTCCTCCCTTCCTTGCTTCTTTGTTATCTGGAGGTGAAAATTTTTACCACTTCAGGCTCAACATAAGAACATATAATTCCCTATTTCAGTTCACCTCAATTGGTGGCAAAATAGACCACAAAATTAACAATGGAGGAGGGCCTTACTGTTTTAAACTTAATGACCAAAACTATCATCTAATTGGAAGCCTCAAACCCAAGGATGGTCAACCAGCAAAATTCTGCCAACTGTATGTGTATGACACTAAAAATGAAATAGAAAATCGCATGAATGCAGTACTTGGCTCAGAAGTGCTTGATCCAGATATTATAGAAGGGTTGTTAAAGATGCTTAACGAAAATAATCAATTGGCAGAAGGTTATCATTATGCGCGTGATCGTATTAATCTTGGTGAAACAGACAACTTTAGTTTGCTTTTGGTTTCATCTAAGTCAGCCTCTGGCAGGAAAAACCAGGTTGGACCTTCAAATGAGGCGGCAGCCTTGGTAGTTGGAGATAGCGATGATACTTGCCCATTTAGAGATATTGTCGTTCAAACAAAGCAGATGTATCTGAAAAGAATATATGTAACCTGCAAGCACTTTAAGCAGCTTCAATATCCGTTGCTTTTTCCTTATGATGATGGTTTTCATCTAGATATTCCCCTTCACAACAAGAAGCCTAAAGTGCCGGATGAGAATGTAAGTGATCTACATCCAGATGAGACTCAGCACAGAACTACTGTCACAATGCGAGAATATTATGCTTATAAGTTAATGATACCCCTAGAAGAAGGGAATTTTAGCCACTGTCTTCTGATGCATAATATATTAGGGTTGTGCTCAGAATTATATCTTTAGTGCTAACTTTATATTTACTATAACAGGCATGAATCTTCATCTTGGCGGTCGTTTATGGCAACAATTTGTGGTAGATGCCTTTGCAGCAGTTGAGCAATATAGACTGGACTGGATTCGAGCTCATCAGAATATAATAATGTCTGATCTTTATAAATCTATTCGTGATTTGGTATCAAAAGGTGATACAAACCCATCTACAAAAGGCAAGAATGTCATCCTTCCTGCAACTCACACTGGTTCGCAAAGATTTATGATTCAATACTTCAAAGATTCATTAGCTATTTATCATACCATCGGTCATCCATCCCTATTTTTGACAATGATGTGTAATACACAATGGCCTGAGATTAAGAGTATGATGAAAATTTTCCCTGGAGTAGATGTTGCTGACAAACCTGATGTGACAGCAAGAGTTTTCAAGTTAAAACTTGACCAGTTGCTGGACCTTATCAAAAACAAGAATTATTTTGGGAAATGCATAGGAGGTAGTGTGACGGCCTCAACCCCGGGGTCAAGAGTTGGCGTCACCAACAACAATAATAACAATCATAATTTAGCCCAACTCATTAATAATACATATACTACGACCCCTTTACCAAGACCTTTTCCAGGTTTAAGTATGACTTATGTTACTCAACTAACACAACTCAAATTACCTTACACAATCCTGACCACTAATTTAATGCAGCAACTCACCAGACCTCATCTGGTCTGAACACAACTACCTCAGAGGAGCCTGACACGAAAGGAGCCGGAACTCTGCCCTGACTACCGCGCAAGAATCTCCTAGGCATGTGCAATATATATAAGATATTCTGCAAGGGTGAGCAATTGCTTGCTCAGCAGCACCACTATATGAATAACAAGTAAAATAGTTTAAAGTAAAGCAGTTATATGAACATAATTCATAACTTGCCAGAAACATGTAAAATAAGTATAAACTGGATATCAAAACTAGCATGCTCTGTCAAACAAGATCAACAGTCGTGTACTGTGCATAAAACCATAGTTAAATTTTAGCATGCTATTTTCATTTATAAACCTTCCGTTCCCTAACAGGAACCATAAAACCATCTGTCCCGTTACGGGGACCCAAAACCATTTGTTCCATTACTGGAATCACAAAATCACAATCAGATATGTATTGGATGTTATCTAGGGATGGCTGATCAGGCCTCCACACAAATTATCTAGGATAGTTGGCCGGGCTATCACATAAAATGTCTAGGAAAGCTGATCGAGCTTTCTCACAAAATCACCGCATCCGAGGAGACTAGCCAGGTCTCTGATTAACTATGCTGGACTAATCAGTTATGTAATGCGCGCAACCGAATTAGCCACTTACGCAACGTTATCCAATATCTGATTCGTTTTATCCAGTTTTAAAATCACTTTTACCTATCTCTTGTTAAAATCAATTCTGTCATAGCACACTATTCAAAACCTCTTTTCCATTTTTAATCACACTTTAGAGATAGGTATTTTCAGAAGTTACTTTTCCCCAAAAACACATATTTACAACATTTTCAAATACAGGGGATACGTAACTTAAAACATTTCTATTCCATTACGAGAATAAAACATTTAGCTATTCATACGTACTGAACCATAAAAGAATGGTCAGGGGTACTTGCCTTGTAAAGCTTTACCACTACTACCGATCAACCTTGGACTAACTTGGACACTCGGCTTTATCGCCTTACTATCAGACTATCCTGGATCCGACTTCAACGTTCAGGTCCTTCGCTTAGAACCTTGCTACGCTTGTCGACTGATCACCAGGTTATCTTTAGTTCGACTTCACTTCTGGAGTCCTTCAACTAGAACCTACAGAGCCGAAATACCCTACGTTAGACGTCTAGGTATGCTTGACATATCCTCAATAACAGGTCTACCCTTCGATAACAAATCCCGACTCGTACTTATATACATTATTACAATAAAATAACACACCAAACAGTCAGGGTTCACGTTCTCGAGAAATTGGTTTGGTGTTCGTTTTCAGAAAATACATATACTCGTCATTTTACGAAATTAGGGTTACTGGATTTTGATAGAACATTCACCACAACATACAATCAGGTTTTGCACAAAATGTATGTATATACTTATTTATACTCGTTCGACGTTCCGATAATTACAGGGTACGTCCCGCATTTTGGAATTTAATTTCCAAAAATTCGGGCAACACCCCCTCTGTTTATCGGCCTACCCGTCGAACAACTCGACGTCAAACCAATCAACAATCAATCACGCAATCCATATTTCAAAATTCCCCAACCACCGATTTAAACCTACTAATTATTATTATTTACATCTTATATTTTTATTCATATTTTTATAATTATTTTAGATTATTAGGACTCGGAATAAACATCATAGTCCATCGTCAGCTCATCAAAATTCATCGTTGACGGCGGTAAAACTCGGAGGTACCCTATTCGGGTTTCCAATCACGGATTCTACCGATTAAATTACTGAATAACTAGAATAACTAATTGATTAATCACAAAAAATTAATCGAATTTTTCATAATTATTCTAATCATAAAAAACAATAACCGAATTATTCACCAAGAACCAGGAACCCAAAGATTCGAGTAGCCCAACTGAATAGTCGAACAAACATGGCAACACAGAAGCAAGGCAGCAGAGAAACATCAAGCACAAGACGCGCGCGTGCATCACACGCACGCTGCACGCATATGCATAGTCACCGCCATCTCGCCGGAAACCGGTGAGAGGTGGCACAACCCGTCAATCAACACATATACATACGATTTGCACATATGTGTATGCATATTAAAAAACGAAACCACACATCAGTCACCTTGCCGTAAAGCTGAACGACGGCAACGGGGTGGTAACAGGGCGGCAAAGCCAAGAACAAGAGAGAACAATCGCGGACAAGAGGGAAACAGGGAAATAGGAAAAGAACGAAGAAGCGTGCAAATAGCAGCGTGAAGGAGAGGCACAGAAAGAGATTGATAATCGAGAGAATAATCCCAAAAATATAAGAGAGTAAGACTGTGGAAATTTGTGTGTGTTCATCTGTTATTTGGTTTTAGGAGTTATCAACACCAGAACCAACAAACTCCTGCCACGTTTATGGAAATGGCTAAAATTCTGCCACGTGTTAATTCCCCGTTCCTGACAGCCCCAATTTGCCCGATCTTTGCAATTTAGCGAGCCATCGCGCGAAATAAATAATCCCGAAAAATTCCAAATAAATTTTAAAATGTCACGAATAAGTTAAAGTTATTAAAAGTAAATTTTTCATAATTTTTAAAGTATATTTGAAACATATCTCGTACCCGCATTCTATAATTAATGAACCGAGTTACTCTTAAAACAAATTCAGAAAATCACGAAAATAGTCTCAAAATGTTACAAATATCCCGAAATAAATAAAATCATAAGTTTCGTAATTTTAGACTAATTTCTGAAATGCAATTTATACCCGCTTTTATCAATTAAACAAATCGACGCGCGGGTGAAATTAATCCCAAAAATTCCCAAAATAGTTTTAAAATTCTCGGAATATTCCAAACTTAAATAAATATGAGTTTCATGATTTTTAAAAAATTCTGAAATTAAATACGGATTTTACGAATAAATACAATCAGAAAATCATACAGGGCTAAATAATTGATGAAATATTGATTTCTAAATTTTTATAAAATCCCAAAATAATTATTATAATTATGAAACCATAAGACAATTTTAGAGATAATTCACATATTTACATAAATAAACTTGTATTAAATTCACTTTTAAAAGTAAAAACAGTTCAATACAAGTCCATAATTAATTACGAGGACAATTCAGTACACTAAAAATCACACATACATAATAATAATAAAACACATATCGGTTGAAGCCAATAAACATATTTTATTTATTTAATAATTCAACAATTACACGTTTAGATATTAAAAATATACGAGTCGTTATAGGTAGTAATGCACTCTTATGATTTGGTTTCTTCCTTATAATTATAAAATCTTAGTTTATTACATATTGTTTATACCTTTTAAAGTCTTAAATAAATATATCACTATTTCTTTCATTTGTAGTAATGCATGTAATTGAATTCCAAAAGCGCAGTCTTCCTCACTGTCACATGTTAATATGGTTGCACCCGAGAGATCGCCCACAAAATGTTGATGACATTAATAAGTTAATCTCGGATGAAATACCGGATAAAAATCATGATCCTATTGATTTTAATGTTGTCATCACATGATTCATGGGCCATGTGGAAAAGATTACTCCTACTCTCCTTGCATGGTTAAGGGGAATTGTGGTCGCCATTTTCCTAAAAGGTGTTGATTTTTTCATATTTGGCATTTGCATTGGTATATGTTTAATAAGCCTGTGTTTTTTATACCAAGATTTAACAACATAAATGTAGCAATATAATAACCATCCTTTTTTTCCTTATCTAGGTTTAATGCTCACACATTTTTTGACGATTGTGGCTTTCCTGTATATCGTAGACGACGCACAGGATTAACTGTGACAAAGAAAGGAGTGGAACTTGATAACCAATATGTGGTTCCTTATAATAGGGATTTATTAGTCCGTTTCCACTGTCATATTAATTTGGAGGTTTGTAACAGTTCGCGATCTTTGAAGTATTTATTTAAATATTGCTTGAAAGGTCACGATACGGCTACCATGATTCTGAGGAAAAAACAACAAGGAAATGAAGAAAACACTTCATCTTCAAAACCAAAGTCAAATGATGAAATAAAAAATTTCCTTGATGGTCGTTACATATGTGCTTCGGAAGCTGCCTGGCGTCTTTTAGGATTTGACATACATCATCGTTTTCCTACTGTTGAGCGTTTGCCAGTGCATTTGGAAGGCGAAAATAGTGTGTCTTTTAAGCAACATGAAAATCTTCAAGATGTTGCGGAGAAGGCTAAAAAGAGATTTAGCAAATTGGAAGGATGGTTTCAGGCAAATAAAAACATACCAGAGGCAAGACAATTTACATATCATCAGTTTCCTCATAATTTTACTTGGAAACAGGATCAAAACAGGTGGAAGATTCGTGAACGTGGTACAGTTTTTGGGCGTTTATCTGATGTTCATGCATCTTCTGGAGAAACATTTTATCTGCGTATGATTTTGATGCACATTAAAGGAGCAACATCTTTCAAAGACCTCGTAACTGTTAATGGCATTGTGTATAATACATACAAAGAGGCATGTGATGCTCTTGGCCTATTAAAGGATGACAAACAATGGGATGTAGCCATGACTGAAAATTTCAATCATGCTATGCTCTTTCAGCTGAGACAATTGTTTGTATTCATATTATCTAATAATCAGGTGGCAGATCCTTTGAAACTATGGCAACATCATTGGAAAGCAATGACAGATGATGTTCTCTACTCAAGGCATAAATTTTTTGGAAACGTTAATCTCCAGCTAAGTGAATCAGATATCCAGAACATAACTCTAATAGGTAATTTGAACTATTTAATTTTTGTCTCATATTTCTGGAGATATAACTGAAGTCATGTTGATGTGTTATATTGAGCTAAAAGTTGTTATATTTCACATGGTTATAATGAACTCATTTTTCCTTTTTAACTATAATTTTCTATGTAGCAGATTATAGAATTCTAATTCTGCCTCAATTAATTGAAGATATTCCTCGCACTTAAAATTTAAAATATCACTACTATACCCACCTACATTTATAATAGTTTCATGTATGTGACTAATTTCTTATTATGAGGAATAAGCTCCTCGGAATGATAGTTGTTACAGACTGTTTGGTAACGAAAATCTCCAGCTAAGTGAATCCGAATTCCAGAACATAACTGTAACAAGTAATTTGAACTATTTAATTTTGTCTCATTTCTGGAGATATAACTGAGGTCATGTTGCTTTGTTATATCAAGCTTTGTCACTTTTACAGGCTAGTCTTCATGGTTGCTATCAGTATACTATTAAGTCTATGTGTAAACAAAGTTTTTAATATGTAGATGGACAATTAACTTTAATAATTTTTTTAATCTCAATATACAAATATAATCCACTGTCAATTTTCATTATTGAAGTAGACACCATTGTATAATGCTATACAAAATTGAAATATCTGATTAGTAATTTTTAGACAGTAATAAAAATCAACCAAGTTTTTCTATATGCCAAATCTATTCACATACTGTGTACCAATCTAATGCAAAGTTTAAGCAGGAACAAGATTGATAAAAATATTCTCATACTTTAAAAAATCCTCATGATGTACTATTTATGTTATGTAATATTTACTGGATTTTTTTAAAAGTATTTAATTAAAAAAAATATTTACTCAGTTTTGTTGTATAAATTATTAAAATATTGACTACTAAAAACGTAAAAGAGAAATGTTAAAATATGAGTTAAGAGACTTTTAATTGGTTAAAATGTGAGAGAAAGAAAATTAAATTTAAATACTGAGATTTAACGTTAAACTATAATATCAATTTTATATTTCAAAATAAACGGAACCTAAATAACTGTAATAAATAAATTAAATAAAACTAGAAGATAACCGTTTATCTTATAAAAATTACAAACTTCATGAAAAAAATTCAAAATTGATGAAATTTGTAGCGCGCGTAGCCCGGACAAAAAGTCCCTAGTCATGCCTAACATGTATTTATATAAATGTCGGAGTTAAAACATTATTCCAAAAAGTGATATTTTTTGGACAGCTTCCAAAAAATAATTATGAGGTACTTTAATTACAAAATATATATGAATTTTTTAGCTCTTCGAATAAATTTGAGGTCCAGATCTAGGTTCAAGTAGAATATGCTAAAAAAATATTGACCCAATAAATTTTTATGAGAACTAAATGTTATAATTAATTTATTAATACATGAATAAGCATCCAAGTCCTACCAGTACTTTTTGAAATAAGTTTTTTGAAAGCAATCCTTACTTAAAAAAATTAACTACTAAATATTAATATTTAATTCATTTGATTAAATGGCTAATTTAATTCAGAAAACTAATTTTCCAAAAAGGTTAATTGTATTTCAATATTTAATTATTAAAATTTAGAAAGCTATACAAGTATAAGGAGGTTGATGCAAATAAGACAGACGTAATGAGGCGAACCAGACATACGGAAGTAATTTCTTTATTCATGTGCACTCCAACTTTTGTCGTGGGATAATCATTAATTTTCGTGGACCACCACCAAACTCATGGCGGAAACAATACTAGTAGTACTTGTCTACATCCACCGCACTCACTGCTCTGCGTGTATATATATCTAACGGCTCAGATATCATCTTCTACATATATTATACAACCAACCAAGACTCTGTCATATTGTTTATCATATTACACTACAGGAGCAAACTTATCAACTCCCTGTAAAATAATCTTTGTATCCAGAGAGAGATGGAAGCAGAGAGGAGAGTGGGTGTGGCAGTTGACTTCTCAGATTGCAGCAAGAAAGCTCTGAAATGGGCTGTTGATAACGTTGCTCGCAAGGGGGATCATCTTATCTTGATCAATATTCAGGCTGAGGGTTATTATGAAGGCGGCGAGATGCAGCTCTGGGAAGCCACTGGTTCTCGTATGCTCCTCCCCCCCCCCCTTTCTTTTTTTATTTGTTTAAGTATCTGTTCATGCCATGTATGCCTTAGTTAGCTCTTGTTCCAACCTCATCTTCTGAAATTTAGACTTAAATCTAATCATTATGCTTAAATATAATCAAAGCTATTCTAGCAATATCAACATGTAGTAATAACAATTTAACACCAAGATCTATATACATGGCAGCAAAACCCTTGAAGCAAATTGTTCAATTTTCAAGTTCACTACCTAATACTTGAAGATCAACCAAATTAACTACTCCTATATTTTACGAGGTCGCCTGGAAAAACCTCGCTGGTTTCTGGGTTTTCAGATTCCGGCCGGTTGTTTTTGGCAATCGGGGTGTTCTTGGTAACCCGTTTTGTTTTTATCCCTGACCCGGTTTTGATCTTCTTTTCCCCAAATCAGCTTTTAAAATCTGTTTCTACAGATTTTTATATAAAAATATATTAATATTCTATTTTAAATTCTAAAATTCATTTTTAATTCAAAAAAAATTTGGTTAATTATTTTTAATAATTAACTGATTTTTTTAAATCTAGAGAATTATTTTCTTTTATTATTATCGAAAATCCAAATTTGATTTAATTATTTATAATTTATTTTAATTAATTATTTATGATTTAATTAATTGTTTAATTCATTTAATTTAATTTTATTTATAAATAGTTCAATGGAATATAATTATCCATAATTAAGCCAAATAATTCCTAAAAATTATTGTGGGCTTTTAAATAATATGTATAAAGGTATTTAATAATCAGTTAATATTATTAATTGATTTATTCTTATTTTAATACGAAACGAATGTGTCTAGACTCAGAAAAATATTGCTCTTCCAATAAAAATACTTTCGAGATCTAAATTCTTTTGTATCGAAAGGTCACTTGTTTTGTGAGTCATTTTGAGGTGAATAACCATCAAAAATTCATATTTTTGACTCGATTTCAGTTTTAAAAACACTGAGACCTGTCATCTTTTGACAATCTGACTTACATGTTATATGAATAACATGATTACGTGCTTTGCTGTACGCATGTTATCTGTTTACAGCTTTCAATACCATGTATAAATAAACGATCGGGTAGACGCTGAGACGTATAGACGTCATTCGAGTTTTGTCTGGTTTATTAAATAAGTGCGTTTGATTTATAGAGTCAAGGTCAGGAAGGTTGTAGACATGGCTAATATCAGTTTTGCTTAACAGACAAGTACCACTGTCCTATTCCAATTTCAAAATAGACGAATGTTTACATATTCAGAGTTGATATTACTGTGAGGCAAATTCTGGTTATACAATAAAAATGTTTAAGATAATAAATTTAATTTAATATTAGATTTACTATTAAATAGAAAGGTAAACACTAATTTTTACCAGGTTAGTGTTTTTTCCTCGTATTGTAAGAGTCTCCACGTATAAATCTTGTTGTTAATCTATCGATTTTTATAACTGTATGCTTATATAATTGTCTTAATTGATGCATTTCAGTTCACAACAAGGACAATTTTAATTTTATCAACATTCAAACATGCCAAACTTGCTTACCCTATTTGCCTATCACATGCCTCTCTTAGGTTAGTGATGTTAGATCTCAGTGCTTTTTTTAAAGTGTGAAAGTACTTAAATAACAATTTATCTGTTTAAAATATTTTTTTTTGTTAAAAGTAATTTCCTTAAAATTTAGAGTGTACATATTCAATGCTATAATGATCAAGACTTCCCAATATCAAAGAATAAGTCCCGCTAATATTGCGAACTCGAAGTGTGTTTGCAATAGTCAACGATATTGGAAAAATATGATGTAGGAATTAAAGGGTAAATCACATGGTGAGCATGTTCTGATTGAGGTTATTTTTTTGTTCCATATATCCCAACTTTAATTATTATCTGCGTCAGTTCACCACACACATTCTTTACATGTGTTCCATTGTCACTTGATTCTATAAAGACTTGGCAGAACTTGGCACACACTTGTTTGAAAGGATAAGGTTATGTCAATTAATGCCGAGATTGTGTTGTCCTCGAGTTAAGTCATAAGATTTTATTAAACTTCGTTTTGAAACTTAAGTCTGAACCCAAAAATGACCAAACAAGTATACGAATTTATGGTGAATATATATGAAAATGAGAATGATTTAGCATGTTTCTATGTTAAAAACTCACAAGAATTATTGAAGTAATTAATTTTCCTCCTATCAAACATAAGTTGTTTATAAGTCCTCAAGTTTGGCTTAATTTTTTAAGTACCTATCTATTTTGTTGTGGAATGATGATCATTTTTCCTATTATCACTTATGTTTCTGTTAAGAGGTATTTATTTATTTCATGGATTCGTATTTATGTCAGCTTTTATCCCTTTAAGTGAGTTTTCTGACTCAAATGTTATGAAGAAATATGGCGTGAAGCCTGATGTCGAAACATTAGATATAGTCAATACCGCAGCTGCTCAGAAAGAGGTAACTGGGTTGACAGTATTAATAAACTATTTTCCCGCTAAATTCCATAGTAAGCTATAATACTTTTAAAGAGGCAAGTGATTAAAATATTGACTTAAAATTTGTGTTTGAGAGCAGTTTTTGGTATTGATGAAAATATACTGGGGAGATGCTAGGGAGAAGTTATGTGAAGCCGTGGATGATATCCCATTGAGCTGCCTTGTCATTGGAAACAGGGGGCTTGGCAAGATCAAAAGGTTTGATCTTCTAAAATCATATATCACTTTAGTAATATGGAATGTTTGATTTGTGTATATTTTATCAAGTGATTTGAAATCCTCAGGTCACCTACCCCTCCCTTTGTGCACCAAGTTTAAACTTTATGATTATTACAATTGCTAGTAAAGGTTGAGGATGTGGTGTATATTGTATAGAATGCTTTGTTCTGTCTTCTGCCTTCCACTGCTTGAGATAATTAATTTTCTTTCAAACTTGGTTTTGTTTTCGTTGCATTTGCTACAGGACATCAGCTACATAACATAAACTGCTTATTCAATGTGTTTTATGTTAATTAATGCAAATGTCTAATACTCTTATGTTATGCTTGTTTGGAAGGACTAAACTCTCTTTTTTATATATAATTTGTACTCATTTAATTACTACTTAATCTCCTAATATAATCCCTTGTATGAAAGTATTGATCTTTCTGTTTCAACTAGCAAATTACCGTCTCACCCTCTCACTGAGTACTATATTCCCTAGGAAATGAATTACACAATATTTTGTGATGAAGTCCACAAGAACCTTATAGATATGAAATATAATAGATATTTAGAGTGAGTAGGTTAACAAATTGGGGATTATAATCTGATGTAACAAGCATCGGCAGACCTAAAGAACTAATGGTGTTGGTTTCTCTGCTTGTACAATTGCTCATAAGATGACTACAGTTATATCCATGCTCAATCTAATCCTTAAGTTGTTCAAAGAGGGTTCTCAGGATGTTACAAAGTTCAGCCGGTCATGTTTTTAATTTTCTAAGTTTCAGAGAGTTGGCTGAATCCTTTTTCCAATTTTATTTCCCAAGGCATTTAACTAATTCTGTGATAATACGAGTTATGTTTGATTTGCAGGGCTATCATGGGCAGCGTTAGCAACCATGTGGTTAATAATGCACATTGTCCTGTTACTGTTGTGAAAGACCATCACGAGTGATGATAGCCATGATAGTTGTGCATTATACATGGGCGGATTGAGTTCTTGGATACACCCATGATGTGGATGCTAGAATAAATATAAATATGAACCTGCCTTTAGTACTTTATACTGAAGTTGTAGGACACTTGTATTTTGATGGTTTTTGTTATTTTCTTGTAAATGTTGCGTCTAGTAAGTATTGTGAATGGCTTCTGAAGAAAGGTTGCAAATAAACATGTATGCTACTTCTTGGTTGGTTTCTTGTTGGAAGTGCTGTAAGGAATTTGGTAATTTATATCTTCTTTAATTAATTGGTTATACATTAATCTAATTATAACCATTAATAAGGAAACCCATGTTTAGATGATACTATCAAATTTGGTTATATCGTTAATATTCCTAGTGATACCCCAATTGGAGCATTAAAGTATTATGTATTTTTTTTTAAAAAAAATACATATTTTACAATTTTTAATATTTTATGGTTTAACAATCCCTGTTCTTACCTCTAAAATCCCAAACATGAATTGGTTTCTGGTACACAAAAATCGAAAAACACAAGGAGGGTAAAAAGAAATCATGAAGAAAGTGTTATTTATATAACAAATCTAGAAGATGACGACAAAAGAGATGGGCAGGTTGCGCAAATAAAGCACCTATCAAGCAGGTTAAAAAAGAAAAGGTACAAAACTCTAACCTTAATTGATATTACAATCTAATGGTGTGAGATTAGCTTCTTGAAGAATGAAGACAGTGGATGACCCTCATTTAGTTTGCTGCAGAATTTTTCAAGTTTTCAAATAAAATTTATAGTCAAATACATTTCTTTATTTCACCATTATTATCTCATTTTCATTATTTGTTGATTTGCTTAATATTTTCAGGATTATTAGTTGCTTAAATACATTTCTTCATTTCATCATTATTATATCATTTTCATTGTTAGTTGATTTGCTTGATATTTCCAGGATTATTAATTGCTTATGGATTTAGAGTCCTATCAAACTTTGGATATTTGCGTTACTCATAATTTTATTCAAAGTTCAAACTTTTCTTTCAAAAGGTTTTATATGGTTTTGGACTCAATTATGCTAACCACTACGTTAATATTCACAATTTAAAATATGTTTTATATTTCATTTACTATCTTTAAATGAATATTTTTGGAGCAAAATGGAGTGTTAAGAAAAAAGTAGGTTATAGTATACTTAGGGCATGTTTGTGTCCTTATTTATAACTTACTTTTCAGTAATAATTTATCGACTAGTGTTTGTCGACCCAACTAATAAGTTGAATTTACAACTTATAAGCTGACATGTGAAATGTTAGGAACGACATACTTTTCTCTAAACATATTTTGATTTTTCGCCTTTTTATTAATTTTAATTTTAAAATATATATTTTAAATGTTAATCTAATTTAAAATTTATGAATTGAGATAATTATATTTTAAATTAATTATTTTAGTTCATTTATGTTAAAAAAAATTGACTTATAAGTAAAATTATAGAAACGCTTATGTAACTTAGAAATGTTCATTTATTTATCATTTTTAAGTTAATTATTCATTTTAAGTCGTAAGTTGTTTATTTAAGATTTTCAAAAGGGCACTTAGTATAAATGACCACATACAGGAACAAAAATAAGGTTTCTGACCATACACATCTTTTTTATTACGAGTATATTCAAACAAATATTTCATCGCAGAGACAGTCGTATCAATGTTTTTACTACTTTTCACATTTTTTCATTACTTGAAATCATTCAACTTGCATCAATTTTTTTACAGTATTATAATTAATCTTTCACAAAAAATTTAATTGAAAAAAAAATGCTCAACGCCCGTGCGCTACGGGGGCAAAAAATACAAGTATATATATAAAACACGCATCTCCGTGATGTGTATTCAGTACACATACTATTCACATTCGTGTTTAGTGGATATTAGTTAATAATCCGTACGAAACACGTGCCGAGATCAAAATATCAATAATAAATAATGATTATAGAAATTTATTCTAAATTATAATTAAAATATATAATAAATAAAATTGTACGATTATTGCAATTTTTCATTTGAAATTATATGTATTTTCAATAACTCAAATCTTATTTGAACAATAAACTCAACGTTATTATGTATTTGTTGTTCAAAAAGACATAACTAATATTTTATATCGAAACTTTAGCCAAGAGCAACACGAATGACATATAATTTAACAAAACATTAAATCAACATTACTAAGTAATTAGATATTAGATTTTTTGTTGTTAACTAGATTTGTGTTTTTATAAAGTTTGTGATCGCATATTTTTTTCTAATAAATATTCTTTATGTATGAATCAATTTGCATTTGGTGCTAAAATATAATTCTATATGTATGAATCTAGAAATTACAATGTATGTACGATTATGTTCATATAAAAATAATATGAATATGTGGGATATAAGAATCAAAAAATGACATATAGAATAATAAGTCTAGGAATAAACAAAGAATAAAAAATATATATTTAGAGTTATAGTAAGAATAAAGGAGTGAAACCAAAAGTTTATAAAAGTGAAAAGGGGTGAAATCAAAGTACCCTTAAAAGATGGCTTCCTTGTTAATAACAATATAATATATAAAGGATTCCATTTTATTATTTTAATGAAAAAAAATTCTACAAAAAATAGAAATATCATAATTATAATATGATTCCAACAATTTATATTTTGTTAAAAAATAACATATAACTCTACATGAAACAGAATTCTAGGGGTGAAACCAAAATCATAACCGTCCTAAAATGAGATTAAGTATCCTATCAAGAAATAATTTAGAATTCTACGAAGATAAAATTGTAATCATATTACGGTTTGAACAATTTTATTAATTTTTAGGGATGAAATTAAAATACAGTTTCTATAATATCAATATCATTTTATTAAAATAGTTTTTGATAAATAGTTTCTAAATAGTTTGGATTGAGTTTTTTGAATAGAAAAATAGATATTTTTGATACAACACCAATATTATTATAATTGAACTTGGCCCAACCAACTAGTTAATAATTAATTATTGAAACAACTTATAAAATTTTATTTGATGTTATTTAATATAAACATTATGATGATGGTAAATGTAGTACCTGACGAGACATTTTTAGAAGAACGGGTACATATTAGAAGTTTAATAGTTTTAGAAGATCGACCCAAATCGCCAGGCCCAACCGACTAAGTAAAAGTATATCAACAGTCGCATGTGTACTAGGTAGTATATAATAAGTTAATCTGTACAGTGGTAGCAGCAAACACAGAAGCTATAGACAAAAAATGTAATAGCATAGAGATGTTCAAATCAAATCAGAAATCATACAAATCTATATTGGTCGGTATGGAAATGGTTTTAAATTTACTGAGTTTGTCTATGTCGAGAATGAGAATACACTTGCACTTCTTTTGTCATCTCCTTTTCTAAATCTGTTGTTTAATCGGAATATTTGAAGTTGTTTTTTTAAGGAATACTCTTTCTACTAATAATCTGGTTCTTTTATTTTTTGACAACTAACATAATAGTGCTCCCATTTGCCTTTCAACAAAGGGTTATACAACTCAAAAGCCGGGAGTACTTGGTTCATTTTTGGAGTACCTGTTTTCTGATATGCGTGTTTATGCATTCACGTTGCCGTGTACTTACTAATACTTGAAACTTGCAAATCACGCTTGATTATCCATCAGAGTTTATCACTGGAATTATTGGTTTTTACTAGGATTGTTGCGGATCAAAATACTTGAGATCGCTATGTTTTCATACCAACAAAGCTAAGTACGGACCTTTCATCGCAAGCCCTGCAAATAAGAGCTTACAGCAGATTGAGTTCAGCTATCAAGTAGGCAGTAAAGTTTCTGGATTTTTTGGAACTTTCCAGCAAAATGGCGTTGAAAGCATTGGGATTTATAAACAAGCTAAGTGAAAAAAGGAATGTTTGAAGCCAGAGTCTTGGGCATTGAATTTCTATTTTTCTACATCTATTTTGGTTCGCCCCATTGGTAGCCGGTCCCTAAATTAGTTTGACATTAAAGGATTTTTCCCGATGGCTTCATATTGTTGATTTGTTGGGGTTAAAATTAAGAATTTGTGTTAGAACGAATCCATCATCAAATACTTAACTGCTGATAGTAATGTCACTCAAATTTTTTGAAGAAATTAGTGATCATATCTATCTATACTAAATTATAATAAATAAACAGTATATTTTATAATTTGGTTAACCCTAATTTTGATTATCCTTTTTGTTTATCTATTTGTTATTATTATTTTTGCAAAGTGTCGTTTTTTATTAAATACTAACATAATATATAAAAGAAAAAACTATGTTGGACGCTCCCATTAAGCCTCGCTACTCTTTCACTCCAGCAAGAACACTACAACAGTACCCGAATAATAAGAGACACGACTCTCTAAAGTTAGTCAAAAACGCTGCTCAGGCTTCTAGGCCCACGCCCACCACATAGGCCCACGCCTACCACATCTTAACTCCTCAAGTAACATATAATATACTTGTTATTCCCTAACAATATAACAAGAATTACAGAAGGGGGTTGAATTTAATTCTGACTCCTTTTTCAAATTTAAAGAATAACTAATTTGATAAATATAGCAGTGTTTGATTAGCAATGGTGCGGATTAAAAAGGTGATAGAATAAGTAATAAAAACACAAGTTTTTAAAACTTTTCAGTGGATTTGAAAGTATCCACCAGATATATATATATATATATATATATATATATATATATATATATATATATATATATATATCAAATGGGAACCCTGTGAAGTTTTGAATAGCTCACAGCTGCTTACAAGTTTGAACAACTAAATTACAGAGAAATGTTTACATAATACAGCTTGATATGTTTCTCTGAAAATAAGATTGCTCTATTAATTGTTCTACTTGCTACACTTGGTTTATATATATCACCAAGTTTACATGCCAATAAGACAAGATAATAAAACAAAACATATCTAGTCTAACTCTATGCTGCTTCATTACTCTATTCCAGCATCTTTGAATATCTTCACAATTGCATGGAAACGGTAATGCTTCTTTGTTCTCAAATACCTTCTTAACAGACTGCCATATTCCTTTTGCAAACACCCAATGCATGTGACTGTGTTGTCACTGTCAACAGCTATTTTAATTTGATCATCCGTCGAGACTATGCTTGTCATCCGTCAGGAGCTTTGTTGATCATCCGCCGTGAGTCTTTGTGAACCATCCGTCGGGAGCCTTTTATGTTACTTGACTCCATTTCATTTATACAGAATTACAAGACATCTTATATTTACAATTAGTCACCCTATTCTGTATATCCACTAGTAGTCAATCATGACTCATATACTCCTACAGAATCTACACAATGTAGCTTGCAGAAATGTGCTACAAAACTTATTTGTTACATAAGCTACTCACTCGATGGATGCTAATCTGTCATCCGTCGGGACTAAAAAGTTCATCCGCCGTGACTATATTAGATCATCCGTCGAGTGCTACAAAATACACCAAGTTAAATCTACTAAGGTATTTTGTTTAACTTATCATCAAGTTCACTACATATTCCTAACAATCTCCTCCAATTTATGTCTACTGGAACTGTAGCCATAAATTAAGAGAAACTTGATGATAACAAAATACCCTAAAAATACAGATTAAAAAGTAGTAGATAAAACTGATAAATGCTACAAGATTTATTGAAAATTGAACAAAGCAAAGTGTACAAAAAGTTCTCACAATAATTATCAAGGCGCTCCTCTAGTCTGAGCAGATATGTTTATTTCCTTGATTGTCTGAATTTCTTTCCAAACTTCCTGTTGTTCTCCTCTATTTGATTCTGGAGTTGTCTTTGGAATTCAAGTTCATCAGCTTCAGATAGATCCAACATTTCTTGCATTTTCAATAAAGTCTCATTGCTAGAGATACTCAATTGGTCATCCAGTCTGAAGAACCTTCTAACTCCCTTATCATCCATGAATTCCATCAGCCAATAAGGTCTCAAATGCACTCTCTTCCTAGTGAAAGGAATTGATATAGTTTTTAGAAGTGCATATTTGGCTTTAATACTCCTTAGCTCTTTAATCTTCTACAGAACCAATCTCCTTGCAGTCACATTGAATCCAAAGTTCTTTTTGAAAGATGAGTAGATCTTTATTAGTACAGATTAGCTTTGTTCTAGAATCCTGTGAAGAGGCCTTGTGATATCTTTCCATGCCTTGTACTTAAACACCAATCTTTCAGGAAGATGCCTGTGAGCATTAATTCCTCTTACTTCTATCAGTTCATCCAAGTAGAGGTTTAAATCTGAAAACTCCTTGATGTCAAAGATGTACAACATATCTTCCTTGTTGATGCAGATTTAGATTTGGTTAGGGTCTTGGTTCTGAGAATTACAGGCTTGCTTTTCTTGGTAGCTCTTATCTTTGTCTTCTTTGGCTTGTTGAAGATAGGTAAGTTGAACTCGGGAATTGGCAGACTTTCCCATTCTAATGGCTCATTCTTGGGAATAATAGGCTCACCATGAAAATTCTTAGTTGGATCCACCTTGAATTCTTCATGTACCACTGAGGGCTTGAATGTCTGAGTTGAAGTTGTAGACCGTTTGGGAATGTAGTCTTCCATTTCCTCATCACTAAAGTCCAATTTTCTCTTGGAATGAAGCTTGTATCTGAATCTTCTTTTCAGTGGAGGTTCATTTTGCACTTGTTGATTCCGAGCTTCAGTTATCACATGTGGTTTTTCAGAGATCTTAGTTGTAGTTTGACATCTTGAAGTTTGGCTAAGATAACAGCTTGCTCTTTCTTTTGTTTGAGCTTCTTAGCATCTAGAGCAGCCTGCTTCTTTTATTTCTTTATTCTTTATTTTTCTTCCTTCTTAACTTCTACAAAGAGAGGGTGTCCAACCACCACATAGATCTCTTTTCCATTCCTGTAGATCTTGGCAATTCTCTTCTTTTAAACTGAATCAGATGGATCTTTGTAAAATGTAATTGACCTTGCCAACAATTTCTTTTCATCTGGCTTAGGTGTCTCAAACAAAAGATCCACATGGTTCTTGTCTGAGAACTTTGAGTAGTTTCTTTTAGGCTTTAGAATCAGATCAGCTTTTGGAGATTTGATGCATGAAGTTTGACCTTTTTCCAAGTTGCCTAGACTCATTTCATACACTGATATATATTTGACTTGAGAATGATGATGAAAAGTCTTGTATGGCTTATGTAGCTGACCAAATTTCTTCTGAATATCAACATCAATTTTCTTCCATTTTTCATCTAGTTCCTTCTCAGCTGCTGCTACATCAATCTTTAGCAGTTTGTCATTTGATTCCAGTTTTGTTGCTGCTAGATTGATGAGATCAATGCTATCCATAGCTGGTGGCTTAGTGAAAGTAATTGCTGGCACAATTATTTTGCTGACTTGAATGTTGAGCTGCTTCTCCCCCTCACTTGATAAACCTTTCTCCCCCTTTTTGTTAGCATCAAGTTGTTGAGTGAAAGGTAGTTGAGCAGCCACCAACTGTTGAAGCAGAGCAGTCCGAGTTTCCTGATTAGAAAGTATTTTGGCCATTGACTTCTCAACATCAGATAATCTAGAGTCCATGGCCTCAACCTTTCTATTTAGATCAGCTTCTTTCCTCAGTTTCTGAGCTATCTCAGTCATGGTGGTTCCAGGAAGTCTAGCATCCAACCTTGCTATGAAATCTTATTTTACCTCAGAAACCTCTTGCTTTATTTTATCCACACTTTGAATGTGTTGGAGAGCTTGAATCTTGTTCAGCTGTAGAGCTTCAAGATGTGCTGTAAGTAACCTCTTTGTGCTGACATTTGTGGATGATTGAATGGCTGTTTGGGTGTCATGAATGAGCTTGAACAATGTGGATTGGAGATGTGAGTATGAACATTTTTTGGTTAGCATCCATGAAGGAATGTCTACATCTCCCACTATGCTCATGTTGTCTTCCTCATCATCCCCACCAACATCCTCAAAAGAGACTTCAGCCAGTTCAATATCACTGCCAGTAGTTGATGGCATAACAGTGATTACATCCTTTGCTCTTTGTAGAGAAGCAGTTGTATGCACTAGATTGAGCATCTTTTCAGCCTCCTTATTGCCCTGTACAATTAGAGTTTGATAAGCTGTAACAGGATGAATAAATGTCTCAGCATCCAGGGAGATATATAATCTATGAAAGCTTGATATTCTTGCTGAAATAGTCTCTCCCTTTCTGTATCACTGACATTCATTGACTCACTAGCAATGGTGTCTACCCTTATCACTCCTGTATCTGTATTTCTCTCATTATCTCTCTTTTGTTGCATCAAGGGCTCCCCTTGGCTTCCCATCCTCACACCCTCACCTTCACCATCTAAGGTGGGACTCTCCTCACTCACTTTTTCCAGACCTGAAGAAATGGTCTGTATTAGTTCACTCCTTTCCTCTCCCTTTTCCTGGGAGCAACCCAGACTCTCACTCAATTCACTCCCTACCCTCAGTCCTAAGAGTAATTACCTTCACCATCTAACGTGGGACTCCCCTCACTCACTTTTTCCAGACCTGAAGAAATGGTCTGTATTAGTTCACTCCTTTCCTCTCCTTTTTCCTGGGAGCAACCCAGACTCTCACTCAATTCACTCCCTGCCCTCAGTCCTAAGAGTGATTGCACTACTACTAGGTCATCTGCACTTGTGACAATTATTGGGATTTGAAGTTGTGCAGAGAGAACCGACATATGAGGAACATCCATCGGGATAGTAGTTTGGCTAGCCGATGAATGACTGCTGTTAGGCACATCCGTCGGGATACAATCACTACTCGAAGGATGAATAATATCCACCGAGATAGAAGAAATGAATGAGTTTGGAGTGAAGACTATTGTAGAGTCTGTGCAGATTGATGAAAATTAGGGCACAAATGTTGTTAGGGCGAAAACACGCGCTAATATTCACACAAGTATACACGTTCGCAAGTAGTATAAGATATAAATCAGATTCGTTCCCACAGAGACTGGTTTAGGTTAAGTTCAATTTATGCACCTATGCAACAATGTATGGTTATCGCTCAATGCTAATACAAATAACAAATTGGGTTTTTATTAAACTAAGAGATTATACTAAATAATATTAACTAAGAGAATTGAGGTTGAATTACTATATATGACAAACATGGGATTCTAACTCCATTAAATACTTCATTCAATAGCCTTATTATTCTTAACCTTAGCATGTGATGGTGATGACACTAATCAGATAACACGAAACTGATAAATGCCAACTTTCGTTGCACGAGTACCATTCTACCAGACATCCACAAAAGAGATAGAAGCTGAATAGGCACCAATTATATTGAGACCCTATATGTCTATAGAATTTGACAACATAACGGTTTAAGCACAAGTTATCTATCTTGATTACATATGGCAAGTAAGATGGTTAAAATTACCTACGAATCATGCATAACAAATACATGATCCTATGCTAGCATGGCAAGTTCTAAATCTCAAGATTCACTGCCGCTTCACAAGAGATTAACACGCTATCTTATATGTTAGCTACACACATAAGACGAATAAGCACAACCAATACTAGGATTTCAATCAATCACCACACACTAGGATATCGAAACAATTAATTATTGAAATTCATAAGTAAATCCGCTAGAATTGCATGAAAACGATTAGCCCATAATTGAACTCATCGTCATCATGGGTTCCAATAAAAGCATGGTATAAAATAAGGTCTTAATAAACTGAATAATAATCAAAGTACGAATAAACGAGATCTAGGTTCAACAAGAACGAAAACGAGCATCCAAAGTTATAACTAATTCAAAGAATCACAAGTTGAAAACAAGATCTTCTTTTTCAGAGTTGTTTTGTGCTTATAGGTCTTCTCCTTGGTGTCTCAATCTTCCCAGATGTTGAAAACCCTTTTTTTAAGTATATATAAGCCCATATTGGACTTGGACCCTTAAAATCGTCAAATTCCACTCAAAAAAGGCTTTTTCAGCGAAATCAGCAAAGTCAGCCACGCATCAGCGCGCGGCCGCGCGGCACACCAGGCGGGCGCCTTCACCAGCAGGCGGCCGCGTGGCACCAGCAAGCGGCCGCATGGCACCTTTCTGGAAAATTCTGATGAATCTTATTTTGGCCATAACTTGAGTTCTACTCATCAGAATTAGGCAATTCAACTGCCCACGCGAAGCTAATGAGATTCTCTACAACATGAAAATGGCCTTGGTTCCAAATCTGATCACTTTTCATCATATTTCCTTTAAAAGATCATTTCTTCATATAATTGATACCTGAAATGCAATAACACAAAAATACATCAAAATACCAACTACTTGAGTCCAAAACACCTATTTAAGCTTGTAATAAAGCATTCCACGTGGATATAAAATCCACTTATCACACCCCCAAACTTGAATCGATGCTTGTCCTCAAGCATAAACAGACTCAAAACTACAAAACAAACCTAATGGATGAATGCAACTACGTGGATGCAACTAAATGATAATGTAATCGATCCCCTCAGAATAACCATAACCAAATGAATAAGACAATGCCTCTAAAAATGCAATAACTTAAAAAAGAGTTCGAATAAATCCCACAAACCAACTCAAAAACCAGAAACGTGCGTGTGTGGAATGCTTAACAGATATCTCTCGATACTAGATCAATAACCATAACTTATCTATCATCGAAACAATCAAAAGTTTATAAGCAGAATAGACAATAAACGCATTATGACTCACAACACCTCCTTTCTACTAGAGTTATACAAGGATTCACACTATTATTGAACACATAATAAATATACTTATTTGACCGTGCAATGAATGAGGTCCCAAAAGACTTATGCAATAATACCCATGTAGCGAGCGTTAGGTTAGCGGATCCCAGACTATAAAAGCCTTAGATCACTAGGCACAAAGTCCCCTAGAACTTAATAACTCGAGTATTAAAGAGCTCACTCTCGATCAATTATGCATAAACACATACTTTTTTTTTCTTTTTTCTTTTTTCTTTTTTCTTTTTTTTTTCTTTTCTGAATGAGTGCGTTTCGCTCCATCTTATTCAACCCTAGACTACTCATAAAAATATGAGCCGGCTACTAGCCATTTGACGCCTAGCCTTACAATAACTAACAATGAAATCCAAGTTTTTCTCCAGATAAAAAAATCAGTGTTTTTACGTCATTACGAGAATATCACAAATTCTGAATATAACCAAGTGATTAAATCTCAACAACAAACAAGTATGATCATGATCTAGATCAAAAGCAACCCTATAAGACTTTGTGAAAATATTTGTTTCTGGCATGCAAATCAATTCATTAGGACTTAAACATCCCTTTTTTCGTCATCACCACACTCAAATCAACATTAACTTATCAAATATCATAGTTCATCTTAAGGGATCATGCTAAATATGCATGCAAATGTAACTATATAAAATCACATAAAAACAAACAAATATGTCCTAAATGAACAATCTTGCAAAAATATGAATGAACTACAACTAAACATGTAATATGAATCTATATGAATCTATATGGACACACACTACTAATCCTTACATTATCACCCCCAAACTTCAAATTTTCAATGTCCTCATTGAAGGTAATAATAAGGATTTCAGGCATACCTAGTTAGCGGGAGAGTCACCCTCGTCGGGTGGAGGATCAGGTGGCCAATCAACCTCGCCACCAGTGTCTCGGATAACAGTACCGAAAACGTGTGTCAAATCTTCAGTAAAATGATGGTGAATGTCATGCATGACCTCCATACGCCTAATTACTCGCCTGTACTGCTCATCACCAACACCAGTCCTATCAACTACCTGCTGTAAATGAGAAGAACCCTCTGTAGGCACTGTAGGATTCGTTCGGCTACCCTCTAGATCATCAAAAATATATCCCAAGCCCTTATCATGGGGTGCACCTAAGAATGCATAACTTAAGTGATCTGGTAGTGGGTTGAGCTCAAGTGTGGGAGCTTCTTGAATAAATGGTTTAAAATGCTCTCAAGAAATTTTCAGCTCTGCTAACCCTAGAGAATCGAATGGCAAATCCAACTTCCTCATCCACGGAGGTGCATTCAAAACCTGTAGTTGCTCTGCTTTAAAGCACTCCTCTTTAGCTGTGGGTAACTTTATTTCCTTGAACACATTAATAGTGACCTTTTGATCGTGAACCTTCATCAAAAGCTCTCCTTTTTGCACATCAATCATAGTTCGACCTGTAGCCAAGAATGGTCTTCCCAAGATAATGGGAATCTTCTTATCTTCCTCGAAATTAAGAATTACAAAGTCAGCAGTGAAGATGAGTTTATCCACCTTGACCAAGAAATCCTCCACTAAACCTCATGGATAAGCGATGGAATGGTCAACTAGTTGCAATGACATGTATGTTGGTTTCAGATCAGGAAAACCAAGCTTCTTGAAGATAGATAAGGGCATCAGATTGAAGCTAGCTCCTAAATCACATAAACACTTGTCGAACGACAAGTTTCCGATGGTGCAAGGAATAGTGAAGCTTCCAGGATCTTTAAGCTTCGGAGGCAACTTCTGTTGCAGCACAACACTGCATTCCTCCGTTAGAGCAACAGTCTCTAAGTCATCGAGCTTCACTTTTCAAGAGAGAATAACTTTCATAAACCTCGCATAGCTAGGCATCTGTTCAAGAGTTTCAGTGAAAGGTATGTTGATATGAAGTTTCTTGAACACCTCCAGAAACTTAGCAAATTGCATATCTAACTTCTGCTTCTGCAACCTTTTAGGAAAAGGAGGTGGAGGATAGACCTGTTTCTCCCCTGTATTACCCTCAGGAGGAGTGTGTTCCACAGTTTTCTTCCTTGATTCCACTTCGGCTTCCTTCTGCACATCTTCTTCAGCCAAAACTTCAGATTCTGGAACTTGAGATTTTTCAGGGCTTGCACCCTTCCCAGACCTTAATGTAATTGCCTTAACCTGCTCTTCTGCTTCCCTCTTGCCTGGAACTTCTGTATCACTAGAAGGCATTTATGGTAGTCGATTCAATAAGGCATTAGCAATTTTTCCTATCTGGTTCTCCAGTTTCTGGATAGAAACAGCCTGGCTTTGGCATATAAGATCCTGGTTTTTGCGCATATTCCTCAACTCCTCCAATTCAAATTTTTCATTCGAAGATAGACCTGCATCATGAGTTTGTTGTTAAAGTTGGAGTTGTTATCTTGGTGCAAATTGTTGCTGAAAACCAGGAGTGTTGAATTGTTTTGCTCCAAACTGCTGGAACGGCTGTTGCGTCGCATTCTGATTGTTGCTCCATCTGAAGTTAGGATGATTCCAGTTTTCAGGATGATAAGTGTTTGAACCTGGTTGCTGCGATCTCTGAAAGTTGCTCACAAACTGAGCTGATTCACTAGATATAGCGCATTGCTCCGTCGCATGCGAACCTGCACATAGCTCACAAATACTGATTATCTGATTAACACCCAAGTTAGCCAGAGAATCGATCTTCATAGACAATGCCTTTAGTTGAGCAGTGATAGTCGTAACTGTATCCACTTCAAGAACTCCTGCTACCTTGCCCTGTGGACATCTCTGGGTTGGATACTGATATTCATTAGTAGCCATCAGTTCAATTAGATCATAAGCTTCCTCATAGCTCTTTGCCCATAATGCTCCGCCTGATGCTGCATCGAGCATGGGTTTGGACTGTGCTCCCAACCCATTGTGAAAACAAGTGATGATCATCCAATCAGGAATTCCATGATGAGGACACTTCCTAAGTATCTCCTTGTAGCGCTCCCAAGCTTCACATAGCGATTCTCCCATTTGCTGCGCAAATTGAGTAATAGCATTCCTGAGTGCAGCTGTCTTTGCCGTAGGGAAGAATTTAGTGAGAAACTTTTGAGCAAGATCTTCCCAAGTAGTAATTGAACCAGCTGGTAGAGAGTGTAACCAGCTCTTAGCCTTGTCCCTCAGAGAGAATGGGAACAGTCTCAACTTCACAGCATCTTCAGAAACACCGTTGAACTTGAAGGTGTCGCAGATCTCAATGAAATCCCTAATGTGCATATTGGGATCTTCAGTTGGAGAACCCCCAAACAGGATTGAATTATGCACCCATTGAATTATGCCAGGTTTGATATGAAAGGTACTAGCTGTGATAGCTGGCCGTACAATGCTAGATTGAATGTCATTGATCTTGGGTCAAGAAAAATCCATCAAGGCTTTCGTTCGTGCTGCTGGATCTCCCATTATACTGAGTACCTGAAACACAAACAAATAAACTGTGAGAGTAAAAGAGTCCGAGTCAGTGAACTTTAACGACCACTGATGACAAGCATATAAACTAAAAATTAACACCGAGTCCCCGGCAGCGGTGCCAAAAACTTGTTAGGGCGAAAACACGCGCTAATATTCACGCAAGTATACACGTTCGTAAGTAGTATAAGATATAAATCAGATTCGTTCCCACAGAGACTGGTTTAGGTTAAGTTCAATTTATGCACCTATGCAACAATGTATGGTTATCGCTCAATGCTAAGACAAATAACAAATTGGGTTTTTATTAAACTAAGAGATTATACTAAATAACATTAACTAAGAGAATTGAGGTTGAATTACTATATATGACAAATATGGGATTCCAACTTCATTAAATACTTCATTCAATAGCCTTATTGTTCTTAACCTTAGCATGTAATGGTGATGATACTAATCAGATAACACGAAACTGATAAACGCCAACTTTCGTTGCACGAGTACCATTCTTCCAGACATCCATAAAAGAGATAGAAGCTGAATAAGCACCAATTATATTGAGACCCTATATGTCTATAGAATTTGACAACATAACGGTTTAAGCACAAGTTATCTTTCTTGATTACATAGGGCAAGTAAGATGGTTAAAATTACCTACGAATCATGCATAACAAATACATGATCCTATGCTAGCATGGCAAGTTCTAAATCTCAAGATTCACTATCGCTTCACAAGAGATTAACACGCTATCTTATATGTTAGCTACGCACATAAGACGAATAAGCACAACCAATACTAGGATATCAATCAATCACCACACACCAAGATATCGAAATAATTAATTATTGAAATCCATAAGTAAATCCGCTAGAATTCCATGATAATGATTAGCCCATAATTGAACTCATCGTCATCATGGGTTCTAATGAAAGCATGTTATAAAACAAGGTCTTAATAAACTGAATAATAATCAAAGTACGAATAAATGAGATCTAGTTTCAACAAGAACGAAAACGAGCATCCAAAGTTACAACTAATTCAAAAAATCACAAGTTAAAAATAAGATCTTCTTTTTTGGAGTTGTTTTGTGTTTCTAGGTCTTCTCCTTGGTATCCCAATCTTCCCGGATGATGAAAACTTTTTTTTAAAGTATATATAAGCCCATATTGGACCTGGACCCTTAAAATCGTCAAATTCCATTAAAAAAAACTTTTTCAGCGAAATCAACGAAGTCAGGCGTGCATCAGCGCGCGGCCGCGCGGCACACTAGGCGGGCGCCTCCACCAGCAGGCGGCCTCCACCAGCAGGCGGCCATGTGGCACCAGCCGGCGGCCGCATGGCACCTTTCTGGAAAATTCTGATAAATCTTATTTTGGCCATAACTTGAGTTCTACTCGTCGAAATTAGGCGATTCAACTGCCCACGCGAAGCTAACGAGATTATCTACAACTTGACAATGGCCTTGGATTCCAAATCTGATCAATTTTCATCATAATTCCTTTAAAAGCTCATTTCTTCATATAATTGATAGCTGAAATGCAATAACACAAAAACACATCAAAATACCAACAACCTAAGTCCAAAACACCAATTTAAGCTTGTAATGAAGCATTCCAAGTGGATATAAAATCCATTTATCAGATGTCTCAATAGATTCAGAAAGAATTGGAAAGTGAGCCAACAAATCATCTAAAAGATGATGCTCACTTGCTTGGATTTTTGGCTTCTCCAAGAGAGTTAAAGATGGAGAATTTGGAAGTGATGTATGAATCATGTCTACAACCAGTAAGTGTGTGGGTGAATTTAGTGTTTCAGGTGCTTCATTGATTAATGATTTTGGTTATTACAACATATTTATTGGAGCCACATCAAGCTGACTTTGAGATGGTGTAGTGACTGAGTCTTTAGCTCTAGTTTGCACTGTGTGTGTTCCCTGTGCATCCCCAAGGGTTTTAGATCTTTTCTTTCTGGCATAAGTCTGTTGTGAACTTGTGTCCCTAACCCTCTTGGCCTGTGCTCCTGGTTGGGAGCTTATTTCAATAGTAACATCCTTTTGGGAGGATGAAACTAGAATTGAGCTGATTTCCTTATTAACAACAACAGTTTATTGGGAAACTGTGGTGTGGCTAGGCTTAGGTACACTAATCTCACCAGCCTTATCCTTAGGGTTTCTTTGATTTACATCCTGTCCCTTACCTAACTCACTATCCTTCACACTCCCCTCTTTATGTTTGGTAGTTTTTGCAACTGGTTTCTTTTGAAAGAAACCAGATGGGGCTTTCTTAGCTTTGGATTTTGAAATTATTGATTTGGTAGCTTGGGTAGGCATCTGTTGGGTCATAGACACAGATGCCATAACTACACCTGAAGGCAAATAAATTTATGAGGTTGGAAGAGTGGAGACAGTGGTGCTTACCTCACTTACCCAAGGCCCCTCCATGATTGGAAAGTAGAAGAGGGGCACCTCTTTGTGGTGACTTGCTCTATTTAGATCTGCAATAATTCTCCTTTCTTGAACCCAAAAATTCAGTTTGTTGGTTGAGTTCTCAAAAACAATGTTCTCAATGAGATGGTTAGCAAGCATCATAAAGAATCTAACATAGTAGACATTTTTACCTCTCTTATTAAGTTCTCCTAACTTATAACCTAACTCAAACATGATCATGTCGCTGAAGTTAAAGTACTTATCAGTAACTAGCATGTAAAGAATAACAATGTTAACAGAATCAAAATTACTCACTTTACCAGAAAATACCTTAGTTACCACATCACACAGATAGCTCCATTCCTTTCTAAGACCTTACCACATCACATCACACAGTGGTGCATAGCCCATAAAATTTAACATGGTAACTAAATTAGCATCAGTTTGTGGAATAGTGGTAGAGTTATCTGGAATTTTAAAACATGCTTTGATAATGTCACTATTAATACATAACTGCTTACCTTTAAGAGTGAAAGTTGTGACTTTGTCAGAAGATTGATACACAATAGTTGTCCATATCTCCTCCACAGCTTCACAGTAGATTGTGGGTGATTCCAGCTTAGCATAACTGAGTTTGCAGCTCTTCACAAAGTCCATAATTTTATGAAAGTCTCCAGATTGTGGAATCTCCTTGTTCACAAGAGCTACGAAGTTGTTCTTTTCATAGATGAATCCAGAATGGGACATGATTTTGACTACTAGTGCCATTGTTAAGATATGGAAATTTGCAGATAGAGTATTTGCTTTGGAGAAGAAATAAATTAGAGCAATTGATTTGAGAATGATAAAAGAATAGAATAAAAATGAATTCTGCTTTTATACTATCTCAGAAATAAAATGTCAAAAATAATAAGGTGAAATAAAGTAACCAATCAAAATAGCCCAAAATAGCCGTTTAAAAAATAAATAAACTGTCAAAATTCTGTCAATTATCCGTCGTGTTATACTTACAAACTGTAAGTATACCCGATGGATAATGTTCAGAGTTTTAATGGCTAAGATTGAGACAATTCGACGGATGAGAGTAAAACAATTATCCGTCGGGTTATAAAAATAATCTAGAAAAGTAATTGATTTTTATTAATAAACAATATTTCGAAGGATGATCAAACTCGATGGATAATGAGCATCCGTCGGGATGTAAATTTTGACTTAGCCAAATTTCATCCAAAGTAGAAAAATTAATTAAGTTTCTGGCTACCTTTAACTTGCAAAAATATCTGAAATAATTCAAGAATAATTAAGCATACCTAACTCACTTACCAACCTTGAAAAGGTGGCTTCATCAACTGGCTTGGTAAAGATATCTGCAAGCTACTTTTCACTAGAAACAAAATGAAGTTCCACAGTACCATTCATCACATTTTCCCTAATGAAGTGGTACTTGATGTCTATGTGCTTTGTTCTTGAATGTTGTACTGGATTCTCAGTGATGGCAATTGTATTTGTGTTATCACAGAAAATGGGAATTCTGTCCACTTGTAGACCATATTCCAATAATTAATTTTTCATCCACAAAATCTGTGCACAGCAACTACCAGCAGTAATATATTCAGCTGTAGAATTAGAAACTGAATTTTGCTTTTTACTGAACCAGGACACAAGCTTGTTCCCTAGAAATTGACAGGTTCCTATTGTACTTTTTCTATCTATTTTACATCATGCATAATCTGCATCTGAATAATCAGTTAGATCAAAACCAGAATCTCTAGGGTACAAAATGCCAAGTTTTGGTGTTCCCTTGAGATATCTGAAAATTCTCTTTATAGCTACTAAGTGAGATTCTCTAGGATCAGCCTGAAATCTAGCACAAAGACAAGTAGCAAACATTATATCTGGCCTACTAGCTGTTAAGTATAGAAGTGAGCCAACCATGCCCCTATAGCTTGAAATATCCACATACTTTTTAGTAGTGTTTAATTCAAGTTTAGTTGCACTGGCCATGGGAGTTTTTGCAGATGTGCAATCCATTAGATCAAACTTCTTTAAAAGATCATGAATATATTTAGTTTGACTAATGAATATTCCATAACTAACTTGCTTAACTTGTAAACCAAGAAAGTAAGTTAGTTCTCCCATCATGCTCATTTCATACTTACTTTGCATCAGTTTGACAAACTTTTTGCAAAGTTTTTCATCTGTAAAGCCAAATATAATATCATCTACATAAATTTGAACAAGTATACTAGAGCCATTAACATTTCTAAAGAATAAATTTTTATCAACAGTACCTCTTGTGAAGTGATTTTCCAAAAAAAACTTTGATAAAGTGTCATACCAGGCTCTAGGTGCTTGCGTCAGTCCATAAAGTGCTTTCAAAAGATAGTAGACATATCCTGGAAAATTTGGATCTTCAAAACCAGGAGGTTAATTGACATAGACTTCCTCCTTCAAATATCCATTCAAAAAGGCACTTTTGACATCCATTTGATAGACCTTGAAATTGGCGTGAGCTGCATAGGCTAAGAAAACTATGATGGCTTCAAGTCTTGTAACAGGAGCAAAAGTTTCATCAAAATCTATTCCTTCTTGTTGACAGTAGCCCTTAGCAACCGATCTAGCATTGTACGTGACCACTATGCCATTTTCATCCATCTTGTTTCTGAATACCCACTTGGTGTCAATTGGATTCTTTCCTTTAGGTTTGGGTACTAGCTTCCATACCTTGTTCCTTTCAAATTGGTTTAGCTCCTCCTGCATAGCTAAAATCCAATCAGGATCCAACAAAGCTTCTTCTACCTTCTTTGGTTCTTCCTTAGAGAGAAAGCTGTTATATAGACATTCTTCTTGAGTTGCTTTCCTTGTTTGAACTCTAGAAGATACATCACCAATGATGAGCTCCAAAGGGTGATTTCTAGTCCATTTTCTTTTTTGTGGTAGATTAGCTCTAGATGAAGAGGCCTCATTGTCGTCTTGATGTGTGACTGAGTTTTGATTATGAGAAACTCCCCCTGAGTTTGTGAATCTTTGATTTGAGAAAGGGGAACTTTCTGTAGGTGATCTTTTTGACTTTCAGTTTCTCTCATTGTTCCGATGGATGATGCACTTTGTATCTCGACGGATGAAGCTGATTGTCTCCCGACGGAAAAGGAAGATTGTCTCCCGACGGATGAAGCATTTTGTAACTCGACAAATGTTGAATTATATGCTTCATTAGTTGTAGATTTTTCTGCATTATCCTTAATCACTGTTTCTTGATCACTTTCATCATCACTGTCATCACTAACCATCTCCACATTATCAAACTTGAGGCTTTAATGGAAATCTCCATCTTGCAGTCCTTCGATCTTTTTATCATCAAACACAATATGTACTGATTCCATAACAATGTTGGTTCTTAGATTGTAGACTCTATATGCTTTTCCCACAACATATCCAACAAAAATTCCTTTATCTGCTTTAGCATCAAACATTCCATGTTGATCATTTTGATTTCTTAAGGTATACCATTTGCAGCCAAAGACATGAAGAACATTTAGAGTTGGCTTCCTATTCTTGAACAATTGGTAGGGTGTCATGCACTTTGCTTGATTAACCAAAGAGATATTCTGAGTGTTGCATGCAGTATTCACAACTTCAGCCCAAAAATATGTTGGCAACTTTGATTCTTCAAGCATTGTGCTTGCAGCTTCAATAAGAGATTTGTTCTTTCTTTCCACTACTCCATTTTATTGTGAAGTTCTTGCTGCAGAAAACTCATCCATAATCCCATTCTCTTCACAAAATGATCTCATCACAGAATTCTTGAACTCAGTTCCATTGTCACTCCTGATTCTTCTTACTTTAAAGTCAGGATGATTGTTGACTTGTCTTATGTGATTGATGATGATTTCACTAGCTTCATATTTGGACTTTAGGAAATATGTCCAAGAGAACTTTGAGAAATCAGCCAAAATTACTAGGAAAAATCTTTTTCTTGAGATGGACAACACATTGACTGGTCCAAACAAATCCATGTGTAACAATTACAAAGGTTCTTCAATTGTTGAATCAAGCTTCTTTTTGAATGATGCTTTGATCTGGTTTTCTTTCTGGCAGACATCACAAAATCCATACTTAGTAAACTCCACTTGAGGAATACCTCTAACCTGTTCTTTCTTGACAAGTTCATTCATGGTCTTGAAGTTTAGATGGGACGGCTTTTTGTGCCAAAGCCAACTTTCATCTTGACTTGCTTTACTGAGAAGACAAGTGACTGATTCTGCATTTGATGAGTTGAAGTCAGCTAAGTACACATTTCATTTTCTCACTCTAGTGAGAACCACTTTGTTGCTCTTTTTGTTTGTCACAACACATGATTCTGAATTGAAAGTAACTGAGTTGCCCTTATCACAAAGTTGGCTGATACTCAACAAATTATGCTTGAGACCATCCACTTGGGCAACTTATTCAATGATGACATTATTTTTTAAAATCAAGCCATATCCCACACTATAACCCTTGCGGTCATCTCCAAAAGTGATACTCGGGCCAGCTCTTTCCTTGAACTCAGTAAGCAGGGTAGAATCTCCAGTCATGTGCCTTGAGCAACCACTATCCAAATACCAAAGATTCTTTCTGTTTCTCTGCACACATCAAAATCAAATCAAGTTGATTTTGTTACCCAAGTTTCCTTGGGTCCTGCCTTGTTAGCTTTCTTCTTTGGTTTCTTAGGTTTGATCTCATTTGACTTGGGAATTTCTGATTCATCCTTAGTTATCTGAGTTAGACCTTTGAAATCAGTCATTAAAACATAATTATCATGCACATTTTGATTAACAGGAAAGGGCATGCTATTTGTAAACATGTTATTCCAGTAAGGCATGATAAATGGCATTTTAAGCATACTAAATACAACATAATAAGGATTATGTGCAAATGACATATTAGCAAATTGTGCATTCATATTCTGAGCAGACATAGCATTCATAGGAATGGTAGGTATGACAGTCATGTTGGGAAAAAAAGGGTGCAAACATAGGAGTAGGCATGGCAAGTTTGCAATTAACAGGAAAATGATTAACACTATAACACTTAACACAATTTTTTCTTGGTGTATATTTATCAGGTGTGTAGTTGTTATGTTTATTGATTCCACCTTTCTCATTTCTACTATTTTTCTTTTTAGCTTCTGTTTTAACCTCAATCTTTTCTAATCTGTCATTCAATTGCTTGATAGACAGATGACCAAAATTAACTTTATTTTCCTTCCTGACTTGACTTGATTCTCCTGGAATAAAGTTCTTAGATACTGGTCCATATTTTTGATTCAACTTAGCTAGCTTAGCTTTGCTAATTGGTTTACTCACAGCCGATGGATGTGGCTCCTTTTCACTCGACATATAATCCTTTTGATTATCCGACGAATGATTTTTATGATCCGTTGAGTCCACATCTGTAAGCAATCGTTCAACCAAATTGGACTCAAGCTTCTCTTTACTCTTCTTCTAGGCTATATCACAAGAGGACTCAATACCTTGAACTTTAGTGATTTGAGCATGGACATCTCTAGATGATTTCCATGCCTTAATCACTTCCTATTTTCGTTCAAGTTGCTTCTTTAAAATCTCTTCTGTCTTCAAGGACTCGATTAATTCATCCTTAACAATCTTACACTCAATTCTCAATTTCTTAAATTCAATAAACTGAGATTCTAGCACATTGTTCCTCTCACTTAAAAACAAATTGTTTTCTTTAATTTTTGCATTTTCTTTAGTGAGAGACTTAAGTGTAACACGCACGTGATATAATTCTGTGGACATGTCATTTATTGCATCATTACACTCAGCTTTAGATAAATGTGCTAGGTTAGTGGTGATTACCTGATTACTTGAAGAACTTTTTTCTGTTTCATCAGATTTGGCCATTAGGGCTAGATTGACATAGCTTGTTTCTTCATCTTGATCCAATCCATCTGCAGCCCAATCATTCTCCTGTGTGATGAAGGCCCTTTCCTTTTGCTTGAGCAACTCAAAGTATTTCTGTTTATAATCAACAGGCTCAAACTTCTTTTTGCTGGAATCAGACTTTCTACATTCACTGGAAAAATGACCCGCCAAGCCACATTTGAAACACTTGAATTTTGACTGATCAACCATGTTTCGGTTTGGCTTAGTTGCTCCAAAATTCTTCTTGAATATCAGCTTGGAAAATCTTCTGGATAAGAATGCTAGATGTTCATCAATATCATCCATGTCATCTTGGCTCAAGTGATCTTCATTTTCAACTACCATTCCTTTACCCTTGCTTTCATAAACCTTTGATTTAGACTCAACAGCTTCTACCTTCATCTCTTTCTCCTTCTCTAACTCAGCAACCAGTGCTATGGACCCTCCTTTCTTCCTTTCTTTCTCCATCCTCTCATCTTGCTCTATTTCAAGCTCATGGGTTTTTAAGATGCCATACAGTCTCTCCAAGGTGAACTCCTTGTAATCTTGTGAATTTCTCAATGAGACTGTCATTGGCTTCCACTCTTTTGGAAGAGATCTAAGGAACTTGAGGTTAGAGTCCTTTGTTTGATAGACTCTTCCATGCAACTTCAGAGCATTTAGTAGCTTTTGAAATCTATTAAAATTATCAGTGAGAGACTCACTTTCTTCACAGTGAAAATGCTTATATTGCTGAATCAGCAGCTGCATCTTGTTCTCCCTTACTTGCTCGGTACCATCACAAATGATCTGGATTGTGTCCCAAACCTCTTTGGCTGTTTTACAGTTAATGATGTTATCAAACATCTCACCATCAACTCCATTGAACAATATATTCATGGCCTTCTTATCTTTCCTGACTTGCTCAATATCAGGATCTGACCATTCATGCCTAGGTTTTAGAACAGATGGCTCATTTCCAGTTGCAGCTCTCATTGGTACATGAGGACCTCTCTCTATGCAGTCCACATAGGCCTCATCTAGGGAAAGAAGATGTAAGTGCATCTTCACCTTCCAGTGGTTATAGTTGTCTTTGTCCAGAAATGGAATCTTTACTCCAACATCCTTTTTGTTCATCTTGTTGTTTATTGTGATCTTTATACTCTTTGTTCTTCAAGAGCTTGCTCTAATACCAATTGTTATTCCCTAACAATACAACAAAAATTACAGAAGGGGGGTTGAATGTAATTGTAATATCCAGGATATGACGTGTAATTATTTTTGTTAGTAATAAATATTATGTGATTATTATATGAATTCTGGTAATTATTTGTTAAGTGGTATATGTGTTTGGATGTTTAAAAATAATATTATTTGAGTACTTTAATTTTTATATGTCCAAAATAAAATATAAATAATTGTCATATCTTCCTATTTATTTTTATGTTGATTTATGATTTAAATAGGAAATATATGTATTTTATAAATTCTTTTTCCGAATCTTTATAAACTATTTTATACAATCGGGAACCAGCCGACGTCATCCGTTTTTATGTTTTTATAACCCGAAACTCTTCCGAAAACTCCTTCCTAACCTAATTGCAATATTCCAAGCATTTTCCATGTTTTGACTTTTTCGATCCGGCGTACGGTTTGTCTTGTGCGGGTCCCGACGCAATATTTTCGGTACATTATTCATTTCGGTAAATCAATAAAACTCGTATTTTCGATAAACGGGATCTTTTTATTAAACTATTACAATTATCACCTCGTAATAAGTGTAAACAGGTGCTGAGACCAAGACCACAGTACAAATTGTATTGATTTGGATAATTATCCGGAAAATCGATACCGTTTGGATCTGTTTTTATAAATAAACGTATTATTTTATATCCGGAACGATCCAACGGGATAATAATTTTCCGTAAATATAAATAGCTAGTACAGTATCTATTTCTGGTACAGATAATCATAAAACACAGTAAAAATCCTGTAAAATCCAGAGAAAACCCTAAATTAAATTCTGTTCTTCAAAATCAAACCCAAATTCAGAGGCGTTACCGGTCTCAGATTTTGACGCTCATATATTCAAAACGAAGCTACTGAAATCTAGAATCCAAATCTTTCATCAATTTCAACCCAGAAACGTAAGGTGATTTTCTATTTAACTGTTTTAATTCTAATTCCTTGATAATTAAATTATGAATTTTTGTTCGAGAGATTGTTTGTATGATTGTATGTTGTAGAGCTGGTTTTCCTGATCATTTTGGTATATTATACTCTTGATTTGGAGTTCAATAACATATAGAAATTGTTGTTTAATTATCGACTTGTAAAATTAGGGTTTATAACCGTTTGAATGTTTTCAATTGGATTTGGGAATTTCTGTTCTAGGGGTTATCAGTCGAATTGGTTGGTATGTTTGTGTTCCTTGTGAAATTTGCAATTGAACCATGTATATTACATCAACAAACGATTCCTGAGAGTCAAGTAATCGAGCTTGCCGTGTTTTGTTGAGTTCGCCAGAGTTCATATCGATTTTGACCGGAGTTTGTTCCGGAGCCGTTGTTCGTGATTGATTTGTGTATGTTTGTGTTCCTATAACTATTTAGAATCGTTTTACATCAAAAGCCCTGAAAAAAGAAATTATTTTGAACCCCAATTGAGGTCACTGGAATCCGGGAAGGGTCACCGGATTCTGGGTTCATCCGGCGGTTCATCCCGACCCGGCGACCCAGTTTCCTGACCCGTTTTTTTATTAAAAGCCCGGTTTTGATCCAAATTAATCCTAAACCAAAGTTGTTTTTAGCATTTTTACAAATTAGTACCTGAAAGTTTCCAGAACTTTCAGGAATTTGATTTTTGTTTAAAATCTTTTAAAAATTGGATTTCTTTTATAAAATCATTTTAAAAATTGTTTTTAATTTCCAAAAATTCCGAAAATGATTATTTTAATTCTAAAATTCAATATTAATTCAATAATAAATCCAAATTATTTATTTAATTAATTTTAATTAATAATTAATTAACTGATTGGTTAATTAATTTAAATATTAATTAATTAATTAGTTTAATTATTTATTAATTGATTTTAATTAATTATTTAATTGATTTAATTATTTTAAATTGATTTAAAAATTTAGAAAATAGTTTCGAGTTTTAAAATATTATTTTCAAGACTCGATAATTATTATAAAATTATTTTGAAGCCAGATTTGGCCAACCGAACCCTGTTTATTGCTTTAAAATTTATCCAACGACACGTTTTGACTCCAAAAAATGCTTTAAAAATCATATTAAATACCCAAAAAACTGTTTATGATCCGAGACTTCCTTATAAATGAAATTTCATTGATTGTTTGACGTGTTATGTGTTATATGTGACTTGCTTGTTTGATTATTGGACTATGTGATTAGTGTTTATTTGTTTTTAGCATAACTTTTAATCTGTTAATCAGATTTGGGTGAAACGAAGAGTAGATGAAACCTTATGACGTCCATGTGACGATTAGAATAATGTGAGATGAATATTGATAGATACTTATGATGTATAGCAGAGTAAACCAGGCGTAGAAAAGGGAAGCAGGTGATCAGAAAATGGAATCGATGCATAGAAAATATAACAGGTGATCAGTGAATAGAAGTAAGACATAGAAAAATAGACGAGTGGTTGTTGAATAAAGTCATTAGACAAGTACAACTAAAATTGGAATCGATTGTGATAAGGCAAGTACTTCTAAACCTTTTTCGAGATATAATGCAAATGTTTCTAAATTTTCTTGTAACATATTGTTAAGTATTCAAAATAGCTCTGTTTTATATTGCAAATACTTTGAATCCTTCAGCCTTGAACCTGAGCCACATCATTTGATCTTTGAGCCGTAAGCCTTATTCTTTGTGAACTATTTCTTGTTGATTTACCAGATACTAAACCACACAAATACGATACTACTCCACAAATATATATACCCATCATATACCAAACACTGGAACATAATTGTTTAAACATATAGAAACTTTCATACTCAACCATACCTTGTGACATCAAAGAACTAAAATCTTGTAAAAAAATATTGTTCATCTAATACCCGATTCTTCTACAGGCTGGAGGTCATTTCTTTTATATACTTGGATATACCCTTGTGGTTAACATGAATTTTCACCATGTTCTTATGCAAATGTTTTATTGTTGTTGATTATGATCCGGTTTTATTGAATTATATTGTTTATCATATTGAACTGCTTTAGAATTGGATAGTTTTCTTTATGTGGACCAGATTCGTGGTCAGACCAGATTCGTGGTCGAATTAGGCCAATGTGTGCCTTGGATCCAGTTCGTAGAGCACTACTGTGTGCCTTGCTCAGGGTTAGTGCGTGACTGATCAGCAACCTAACCTTGGTTTTAAAACTTAAAATGAATATCCAATTCTAATGATTATTTTACAAGAATCTTAATTCCTCCGAATCATCTCGTTTGATTATTGATTAACCTCTGTTATTTTTATTGAGACTTACTGAGCTAGTTAGCTCACTCTTGCGAATCTTTTTATGTATTATACAGTTAAGAAGGATACGGCTGATAGCGAGGTTTCCCAGTTCAATGTACGAGCTAGGATTCCAGATTGAGTTGGATCGAGCTACCAGGAGCTTATTTCGGTAGTGAGATAGTAAGATTATAAGAATAATTTTATTATCAGTTGTAAATTGAATTAGTTGGGATTTGGTACGTTGTAATAAAAGTTAAGGTTATGGCTTGTTTTCATACTTTAACCTGTTGCGATCCGTGGTTATGTAAAGCAGGGTCAATGCAAATAATATTTCTTATACAGGTTTATATATGGTGTATGTGTTATGGACCCCAAACTTCTGACCCGGGTTTAGAGGGTGCCACAGTAATTCTGGCTCCTTTTTCAAATTTAAAGAAAGTTCTAACTTGATAAATATAACATTGTTTGATTAGCAATGGTGCAGAATAAAAAGGTGATAGAAATCAAAACACTAAGTAATAAAAACACAAGCTTTTAAAACTTTTCGGTGGATTTGAAAGTATCCACCAGATATATATATATATATATATATCAAATGAGAACCCTGTGAAGCTTTGAATAGCTCATAGCTGCTTACAAGTTTGAACAACTAAACTACAGAGAAATGCTTACAGAATACAGCTTGATATGTTTCTCTGAAAATAAGCTTGCTTAGTTAATTGTTCTACTTGCTACACTTGGTTTATATATATCACCAAGTTTACATGACAATAAGACAAGATAATAAAACAAAACATATCTAGTCTAACTCCATGCTGCTTCACTATTCTATTCCAGCATCTTTGAATATCTTCATAATTATATGGAAATTGTAATGCTTCTTTGTTCTCAAATTCCTGCTTAACAGGCTGCCATATTCCTTTTGCAAACACCCAACGCATGTGACTGTGTTGTCACTGTCAACAACTATTTGAATTTCGTTAGTCCCTAACAATACAACAAGAATTACAAAAGGGGGGAGGGTTGAATGTAATTCTGGCTACTTTTTCAGATTAATGAAAAATGGTTCTATCTTAATAATATATAAGTGTTTGATTTGCAAGGTGCGGAATGAAGAGTTAGATAAATCAAAACACAAGTAATAAAAACACAAGTCTTTAAAACTTTCTGGCGGATTTGAATGTATCCACCATACATACATATATATATATATATATATATATATATATATATATATCAAGAGAACCCTGTGAAGCTTGAATAACTCACATCTGCTACAAATATGAACAACTAAACTTACAGAGAAATGCTACAGGATACAGCTTACAATTGTTTCTCTGATAATGTATTTTCTTAGTCTTTTTGTTGTTCTACTTGCTACTCTTAGTTTATATATCACCAAGATTATATAGTAATAAGAAAAGATAATAAAACAAAACCTATCAAGTCTAATACCATGCTGCTTCACTACTCTATTCCAGCATCTTTGTATATCTTCATAATAACATGCAAACGGTAATTCTTCTTTGTTCTCAGAAACCCAGCTGAATAGGCTGCCACATTCCTTTTGCAAATACTCGATGCATGTGACTGTGTTGTCACTGTCAACAAATGTTTGAATTGATCATCCATCGGGTACATGATTATCATATGTCGGGTTACCTTGTTGATCATCCGTCGGGTAGTTTTGTTGATCATCCGTCGGGTAGCTATTTGACACTTGACTTCATTTCATTTATGCAGAATTATAAGACATCTTATATTTACAATAAATTAACCTATTCTGCATATCTAATTAAAGTCAACATGACTTATATGCTACTACAGAATCTATACAAAAGTGTTTGCAGAAATGTGCTACATGACTTATTGTTACATAAACTACTCACTCGATGGATGTCAAATCATCATCCGTCGGGACTATATTTGATCATCCGTTGAGTGCTACATTTTTCACTAAGTTGAATCTACTAAGGTGTTTTGTTACTGTAATCATCAAGTTCACAACATATTCCCAACAATCTCCCCCAATTTATGTCTACTAGAATTGTAGCCATAAATTAAGAGAAACTTGATGATAACAAAACACTCTAAGAATACAGAATTAAAAAGTAGTAGATAAAACTAAAAAGTGCAGCAAAATTTACTGAAAAATTTACAAGACAAAGTGTTCAAAGATTTGCTCACAATTATTTTCAAGGTGCTCCTCTAGTCTGAGCAAAATGATCTATTTCCTTGATTGTCTGGATTTCTTCCCAAGCCTCCTGTTGTTTTCTTCTATTTGATTTTGGAGCTGTATGTGGAATTCAAGTTCATCAGATTCTGAGAGATCTAGCATTCCTTGTATTTTCAGAAGAGTCTCATTTCTAGAGATGCTCAACTGGTCTTTTAATCTGAAGAATCTTCTAACTCCCTTATCATCCATGAATTTCATCAGCCAGTAGGGCCTTCGATGCACTCTACTCCCTGTGTAAGGAATAGTTAAAGTCTTTGGGAGTGCATCTTTGGCTCTAATACTCCTCAGTTCTTCAATCTTTTTTAGAACTAATCTTCTAGCTGTCACATTGAATCCAAAGTTCTTTTTGAAGGATGAATAAACTTTTATCAGTACAGATTGGCTCTCTTGAAGAATCCCGTGAAGTGGCCATGGTATCTCTTTTCCTCCCTTGTACTTGAATACTAACCTTTCAGGTAGAATATTGTAAATATCAATTCCTCTAACTTCTTCCAGTTCATCTAGATAGAGGTTTAGATTAGAGAATTCCTTGATGTCACAGATGTACATGATATCTCCCTTGTTGACCTTGGTTTAAGCTTTGGTTAGGGACTTGGATCTGAGAGTTGAGGGCTTCACTTTCTTGACTGCTCTGGTCTTTGTCTTCTTTGGCTTCATGAAATTAGGTAGATTGAGTTCAGGAATTGGTAGACTATCCTAGTCTATTGGCTCATCCTTTGGAATGATAGGTTCACCATGAAAATTCTTGGATGGATCTATCTTGAATTCTTCATGTGCCACAGGGGGCATGGATATTTGAGTTATTGTAGAAGTAGATTTTTTGGGAAATTGATCTTTCAATCCTTCTTCATCAAAGTTCACTTTTCTCTTGGAGTGAAGTTTGTATCTAAACCTTCTTTTCTGCTGTGATTCTTCTTGCATTTTCAGATCCTTAGATTCAGTGGTTTCAGATGATTGTTCAGGAATTTGTTGTGTGGGTTTCACAGCTTGCAACTTGGCCAAGATAGCAGCTTGTTCCTTCTTTTGTTTGAGCTTTTTAGCATCTAGAGCAGCTTGCTTCTTTTCTTGCTTCAATCTTGCCTTTTCTTCCCTTTTTGCTTCAACAAATTGAGGGTGTCCAGCCACTACACAAATTTCCTTACCATTTCTGAAAACTGTGGCAATTCTCCTTTTCAATGCTGAATCAGCTGGATCCTTGTAGAATGCAATAGATCTTGACAACAGTTTCTTCTCATCAGGCTTTGGTGTCTCATACACTGTGTCCAAAGGGTTTTTAAGTGAAGACTTTGGGTAGCTCACATTTGGCTTCATAATTAAATTTGCCTTTGGGGATTTGATGCATGATGTCTGGCCTTTTCCCAGATAGTTCATGCTCATATCATTCACATAAATTTTCCTGACTTGAGAGTGATGAATGACTGATTTTTCTGGCTTCTTTGCTAGACCTAACTTCTTTTGAATATCCTCATCAATTTTCTCCCAGTTTATTGTACTAAAATGCTTCTTCTCAGCTGTTCTCAAAGTGGCTGATGCTTCTGTTAGATATATTTGATAATGTCATGACTAATATGATTTATGTTTAGTTTTCAGATCTTACTTAAACAGGATAAATCAGTACTAACTGGAAGTCAGGACTTAAGGATATCAGTATTTATATTATCAGGAGATAATCATCAGAAGATGGATATCAGAACTTAAATGCTGAAGGACGTTCAGATAAGGACAGTAGCTGATTAAAGAAAAGAAGATCGAGATAAACATAAGAAGAGATATGCATGAAGAAGGAGTTCTATGAAGAATAGAATACTTGGAAGAAAATATATCTGATTGATATATTTTAGGAAGCAGAATTATATTCCATATCAATTAGTGATTATCTTATAACTGTGTAGTATATAAACACAGACATAGGGTTTACACTATAAGTGTTATCATAGTTGAGAAAATTATTCGTTGTAACCCTAGCAGCTCTCGTGATAATTATTCATCACTGAGAGGTAACAGTTCCATACTGTAACAGAGTTTATTATTTCAATAAAGTTTGTTTTCTGTTACTTGAGATATTAAAGTTCAATTTGATTGTACTTTACACCGTATTCACCCCCTCTACAGTGTGTGTGTGACCTAACAAGTGGTATCAGAGCCGATCTGTTAACGCACATACAATTAAAGATACAAACACAATCATGTCTGACACAGAAACTCCAACTAAGCCTACCAAAACTGAAGAACCACCAAAGACAGAAATTCAAGGTCGGTATGAGACCATCAGAGTTCCCATACTGAGACCATCTGAATATCCCATATGGAAGGTGAGGATGACCATGTTCCTAGAAGCAACAGATCCAGAATATCTTAATAGAATCACGGAAGGGCCTCAGAAACCAACCAAGCTCACTGTTGCAGTTGCAGGTGAAGTAGCAAAGACCGTACCAAAGGAGAAGAGTGATTATACTGCTGAAGACATCGCATCAATTGCTAAGGATGCTAAGGTATGACACTTACCGCATAGTGCCATTGATAATGTAATGTCAAACAGGGTAATTAACTGCAAGACTGCTAAGGAAATATGGGATGCTCTGGAAATAAGGTGTCAGGGAACTGATACAATTAAGATGAACAGGAAGACAATACTCACTCAAGAGTATGAACACTTTGACTCAAAGGCTAATGAGTCATTGACTGATTTATATGATAGATTTGTCAAACTCTTGAATGATTTATCATTAGTTGATAAGGAGTACGATCTTGAAGATACAAACCTTAAATTCCTGTTAGCTCTTCCTGAATACTGAGATTTGAAGGCAACAACAATAAGAGACAACTACAATATTGATGAAATAACTCTTGATGAAATTTATGGAATGCTCAAGACTCATGAACTTGAGATGGAACAAAGAAGCAAGAGGAAAGGAGGAAAGTCAAGGACAGTTGCTCTTAAGGCTGATGAAGAATCCCCCAAGGCAGCTACCTCAAGGAAAGACAAGGGTAAAGCTCTTTTCACAAAGTCTGATACTGAGTCATCAAGTTCTAAAAGTGATGATGACTCAGATTTTGAAAGCTTGCCTGAGACTGATGTTGATGAGGAGATGATGAAGCTGTGTGCTCTTATGGTGAAAGGGATCACAAAGATTGCACACAGGAAGTTCAGGAAGGGAAAGAAGTTTTCCAGGAAAGGCACAAGTTCTGATAAGAAGAATTTCAGAAGATCTGAGGGCAGAGGAGGAAAGTCTGATAGAGGAGATTATACCAATGTCAAATGCTATAACTGTGGTGAGAAAGGCCACATATCTCCTGATTGCAAAAATTGAAGGGTGATAAAGGCAAGGCTCTTGTCACAAAGAAGAAAAGCTGGACAGACACCTCAGACTCTGAAAGTGAGGAGAACTATGCTTTGATGGAAAATGCTGATAAAGAAAGTGCTGAGAGCAGTTCTGAAGCTGCTGAAACAAAGGTACCTCATACTACTTATGCTTTTCATACTGATGATATTAATGAGTTGAGAAGATATTTTAAAACCATGTTTGTTAGTTATAGAGATCAAACTTTAACATGTAAAAGATTAACTTCTGAAAATCTTGCTTTTAAGAAAAGAAATGATTTCTTAGAAAAAGAGTTAGTTATGTTACATCAAACTCAGAAGGATAGAGATGATGCTTTTGATGTTAGGGATGAAGTGCTAAAAATGAATGAATCTCTAAAAACTGAGTTAGAAAAGGAAAGAGAGATTATCAGGACTTGGACTAACTCTGGCAGAACAACTCAAAATTTGCTAAGTAGCGAAAATTGGAAAGAGGGCTTAGGTTATGGAGAGGATAAGAATGATAAAGGAACTGTAGAAATTAAGCCTGTTGTTAAGCAAAAGCCAAAATTAAAATCTGTTAAGTTTGTAACTGTAAAGTCTGATAATGAGAAATCAGAAGTTAAAGAGGAATTAACTTCTAACAAACTAAAACAGGAAAAGACAGCTGAAGTAAACATAGGCTTAATGACTAAGAAGCAGCTTAAGCATAAGCTGAAAGATGTTAAGAATGCAAACAAGGTAAAATCACCTAGGAAAAATAGGAATAACAAGGAAGGTGTGAATAAAAGCAATGATTATAAGCCTGTTCCTGATGCTCCTAGGAAAACGTGTCATAACTGTGGAAGTTCTAACCATCTGGCTTCTTTTTGCAGGAAGAATAAGAACATAAACTCCTTACCTTCAAAATCAGGAGTTAAGAGTCAGTCTGTTAGATATAAACCACAAAATCCTTGTTTTCATTGTGGTAGTTTATGGCATTCCATTTATACTTGTAAGGAATATCATAGTTTGTACTATGATTATTATCAAATAAAACCTTCTTTGAAGAAAGTTTTCATTGTTCCTTCTAGTGTAAATTCTGATTCAAAGTCTGATAGTGTAAGTTCTGATAAGAAAAATGTTAACATAAACTCTAATGCTAAATCTGCTGCAAATGTTAACAAACTTGATAAGGCGAAAGGATCCAAAGCAAGTCCGGGTCCTTAAAACTAATCATTAGTGGTCTTTGTGATTGCAGGGCAACAGGAAAAATATTCTAGTTCTGGACAGTGGATGTTCAAGACATATGAATGGAAATAAAGCCCTGCTATCAGACTTTGTGGAGAAAGCTGGCCCAAGTGTTTCTTATGGAGATGGCAATATTGGAAAAACATTGGGATATGGCAATATCAATCTTGGGAATGTCATCATTAAAGAAGTAGCTCTGGTCTCAGGACTTAAACACAATCTGCTGAGTATAAGTCAAATCTGTGACAGAGGTTATCATGTTGATTTCTTTGAAGAACACTGTGAAGTTGTGAGTAAATCTAAAGGCAAAGTTGTTCTGAAAGGATACAGGCGTGGTAACATTTATGAAGCTAAGCTTTCAATAAGTACTGATGGTTCTGCAATCTGTCTGATGAGTAGAACATCAATTGAAGAAAGCTGGAATTGGCACAAGAAATCTCATTTAAATTTCAAAAATATAAATGAGCTGGTCAAGAAAGATCTTGTGAGAGGACTGCCAAAGTCAGTATTTGCTCCTAATGGCCTTTGTGATTCTTGTCAGAAGGCCAAACAAAGAAAATCTTCATTTAAGAGCAAGACTGAATCATCAATTCTTGAGCCTTATCATCTACTACATGTTGATCTATTTGGTCCAGTGAATGTCATGTCTATTGCAAAGAAGAAATATGCGCTGGTCATAGTGGATGAGTTCACCAGATACACATGGGTGTATTTCTTGCACATAAAAAGTGAAACTGCATCTATCTTGATTGATCATGTCAAACATCTGGATAAATTGGTCAAAGATTCTGTGAAAACCATAAAAAATGATAATGGCACTGAGTTCAAGAATTTGATAATGGAAGAGTTCTGCAAAAACCATGGAATTAAGCAGGAATTTTCTGCTCCTGGAACTCCACAGCAAAATGGAGTTGTTGAAAGAAAGAATAGAACTCTCATTGAAGCTGCACATACAATGCTTGAAGAAGCAAAACCTCCAACCTATTTCTGGGCTGAAACTGTGCAGACTGCTTGTTTTACTCAATATGCAACACTCATTAACAAGCAAGGAAAAACACCATATGAGATGGTGAAGGAAAAGAAGCCAAATCTGAAGTACTTTCATGTATTTGGATGCAAGTATTTTGTTCTCAAGACTCATCCTGAACAGCTATCCAAATTTGATCTAAAAGCTGATGAAGGAATCTTTGTTGGATATCCACTTTCCACAAAAGCCTTCAGAGTCTATAATTTGAGAACAAGAGTGGTCATGGAATCTATCAATGTCTCTTTTGATGATAAGAAGATTACTGGTCTTGAAGATTTTATCGATCATAATCCGCTGAGATTTGAAAATGAAGACTCAAATTCTGATACTGAAAATCCTGACAGTCTAAATCCTGATACTGTAAACTCTGATGGATTAAACTCTGATGTTATTGAAACTGTGGTGACTATGCCAAAGGAAGATGCACCTATGCAGGGGAGCATACTCAAGAACATACATCTGGCTCTTCAAGTTCTGATCCGTCAAGTTCTGATAAGCCAAGTTCTGATAGTTCTGAAAATCTAAATTCTGAAGAATCCAACTCAGAGAGCATAGTTTCAGGGGGAACATCAGAAAATGAAAATGAAGATAGCATGGATCATGGGGGAGCATCCAGTTCTAGAGAAAACCTTCCATCTGCAAGGAAGTGGACTAAATCACATACACCTGATTTGATAATTGGAAATCCTGATGCAGGTGTCAGAACTAGAACAGGTACTTCAAACGAATGTCTTTACAATTCTTTTCTCTCTCAGACTGAGCCAAAGAAAGTGGAAGATGCTCTTCATGATGCTGATTGGGTGCAAGTAATGCAAGAAGAGATAAATGAAATTGAAAGATACAAAGTCTGGACCCTAGTGCCAAGACCAAAGAATAGATCTGTTGTTGGTGCAAAGTGGGTATTCAGAAACAAAACTGACAGTGATGGCATAATTACAAGGAATAAGGCAAGGCTTATTGCAAAAGGATATTCTCAACAGGAGGGAATTGATTATGATGAAACATTTGCACCAGTTGCTAGGTTAGAAGCCATAAGGATATTTTTGGCTTATGTTGCTCACAAAAAGTTTACTGTCTTTCAAATGGATGTGAAAAGTGCTTTTCTCAATGGAGAATTGGAGGAGGAAGTATATGTTGAACAACCTCCAGGCTTTGTAGATTCTAAACATCCAGATTATGTCTACAGGCTTGATAAATCACTTTATGGACTTAAGCAAGCTCCCAGAGCATGGTATGAGACTTTAGCTCAGTTTCTTCTGGAAAGTGGATTTAATAGAGGAACTATAGACAAAATACTGTTCTACCTCAACCATGGAAAGGACTTACTTCTGGTCCAGATTTATGTTGATGATATCATTTTTGGGTCTACAAATGACAGACTTTGCAAGAAGTTTGCCAAACTGATGCAGTCAAGGTATCAGATGAGTATGATGGGGGAACTTATAGATTTTATGGGCCTTCAAGTCAAGCAGAATGAAGAAGGCACTTTTATTTGTCAAACTAAGTACACCAGAAACTTGCTGAAGAAATTTGGAATGCAAGATTGTTCAAGTGCATCCACTCCCATGGCCACTGCAACAAAACTGGATAAGGATACTGGTAAATCAGTAGATATTACTGATTACAGAGGTATGATTGGCTCTCTACTCTATCTAACTGCTAGTAGACCTGATATCATGTATGCTACCTGTCTTTGTGCAAGATTTCAAGCAGATCCAAGAGAACCTCACTTAACAGCTGTGAAAAGAATTTTCAAGTATCTTAAAGGCACAGCTGATCTGGGATTGTGGTATCCCAGAGAATCAGATTTTAAACTAATTGGTTACTCAGATGCAGATTTTGCAGGTTGGAAAATTGACAGGAAAAGCACAAGTGGAAGCTGCCAATTTCTTGGAGGCAGATTGGTTTCTTGGTTTAGCAAGAAACAAAAGTCAATTTCCACATCAACTGCAGAAGCAGAATGTATTGCTGCAGGAAGCTGTTGTGCACAGATTCTTTGGATGAAGAATCAGTTACTGGATTATGGGTTAACATATTTCAAAATCCCTATTTACTGTGATAATCAAAGTGCTATTGCTATGACAGGTAATCCAGTTCAACACTCTATGACAAAGCACATCAGCATCAGGTACCACTTCATCAGGGAACATGTAGATGAAGGTACAGTGGAATTGCACTTTGTTCCAACAGATCAACAACTAGCAGATATCTTCATAAAACCATTGTGTGAAGCTACTTTTACAAGATTGGTAAATGAACTTGGAATGGTTTCAGGTTCTTTCTCTAAATCTGCTTAGTTTTGTTCTGATGCATCAGACTTTATGATCAGTATTTACAGAATTTAATCTCTTTGTGTATTCTGTGCTTAATTGAAAAATGTGTTTAAGTACTGACTGTTGTCTGATCAATGTTTCTAAACTCTGATAGTGATATGTCTGTTTAGGTAACTATTCGATCCTATGAGGATAACTGTGCTAGATGCTGACCTAGTAGTCTTCAATAAACAAGGGATCCCATGTAAGAAATAATTATTTCTGTGGAAATCTATTGACACAAGCAAATTCTGATAATTGAGCTTAGTTGAGTTTACTTGGTCTATCTTATTACTAAGTCACAAACTAGAATATTGCTTCTCATCTGTTTAAGTTCTGATGCTAGTAAATCTGTTGAATGTACTAAGTGCTGATAAACCTCTCTTATCAAAAGAAAAAGAAAATAATCATGGATTAAAATCAGCTACTCCTTTGAGATCTAGAGTACAAATGTGGAAGGGACGACCCAAGTGCATTGCTGGTATTAAGTAAATATGCATTAGAAAAGCAAAATTTTTTCTTGGTGACTTTTCACACTCTATGATTACTGGAGAAATACTCTGATAATAGCATAAATTCTGATAAATAGTCGTGACTCACTTACACTGAAAAGCCACTGTAAAATGGAATTTAAAAAGATGCACAAAATTAGCACAAAATAGTTTAGGTGGACACAAGCATGAACTCATTCAACAGTAGGTTTCAGAATAATGACAACTCTTTAGCAAAGTTTTAGTTATGTCTTATTTCTAAGATGTACTGAAGTGAATCAGACTTTACTCTTTGTCTGATATTTAGCTTAATGGACACACTAACCAC